>NW_012102354.1:1240394-1248164 GCF_000951045.1 Mandrillus leucophaeus
AAAAAAAAAAAAAAAAAAAAAAAAGGAGTATACTGTAAAATAATGGTAAAAAGTAGAGTAAATATATAAACCAATAGCATAGTCATTTATTTTCAAGTATACTCTACCTTATTGTATGTGCTATACTTTTATATGACTGGTAGTGCCGTAGGTTTGTTTATACCAGCATCACCATAAACACAGAATATATTATTACAATATGAGGGTTAAGGCATCACTAGGTGATAGGAATTTTTCATCTTCATTATGATTTTATGGGACTGCTGTCGTCTATGTGGTCTGTCCTGGCCTTTGACCAAAACATCATTGTGCAGCTCATGGCTGTATATGACATTCTAGAAAAAACAAAACTATGGAGACAGTAAAAAGATCGGTAGTTACCAGGGGTTGTGGGGGAGCATGGGCTTTTTAGGGCAGTAAAACTATCCTTTATGATACTGTAATGATGTATATATATCATTATACATTTGTCAAAACCCACAGAAATTAAAACCAGACAGAGCGAACCCTAATGTAAACTACGGATTTTAGTTACTAGTGATGTATTAATATTGGTTCATCCATTGTTGTAAGTGTACCACACTAATGCAAAACATTAATAATAGGAGAAACTGGGGCTGTGGTAGAGGGCACAAAGGAGAGTATAAGAGACCTCTTGGTACTTTCCACTCAATTTTTCTGTAAACCTAAAACTCCTCCCAAAAAATTAAGTCTATTAATTAAAAAACAAAACCTAAAACAAAACTGGCACTTGAAAGTACTTCCAGTGGCCAAAGCTAGAACAATATGAGCACCAAGATAAAAATGCAGTCTTCACTGGGTGCAGTGACTCACACCTGTAACCCCAGCACTTTGGGAGGCCGAGGAGGGCAGATCACAAGGTCAGGAGTTCAAGACCATCATGGCCAACATGGTGAAACCCCGTCTCTACTAAAAACACAAAAATTAGCTGGGTGTGGTGGCGCGCACCTGTAATCCCAGCTACTCAGGAGGCTGAGGCAGGATAATTGCTTGAACCAGGGGTTGCAGTGAGCCAAGATCATGCCACTGCACTCCAGCCTGGGCTACAGAGCAAGATTCCATCTCAAAAACAAAACAAAACAAAACAAATGTAGTCTTATACCTTAATGTATCTATGAGTCCATACTGATATAAATAAATGATTGAATATGTTAATACATGAGGGAAAAGAGACAAATCTCCCATGCAGAAGAATAACACATAAATTATGCAGCTACTCCACCCTAAAGGAGGAAGCATAACTTCCCATTTCTTAAATGTGGGCTTGCATAAGGGCTTCCTTCCAGAGTTTAGTGTGGAAGGGACAGTGATGGGGATAGTACCTTCATGATGGAGAAACCTGACAGACACTACTTCAGTCAGGCATCCTAGGTCAACATCAGCAGTCATGACTCATGTTGATAGCACGTGTTGTTGATATTATATACAAATGGACTTTACCTCTGTGATCTGCATCCCAAAACTAATAGCCTAATTTTTAAAAAGAGATCAGACAAATTCTATTAGCTTGGCGTCCTACAACAAGCCTGACAAGTATTCCTCAGATCTGTCAAGATCATTGAAAACAATCAAAATCTGAGAAACTTTCATAGCCAAGAGGACCCTAAAGAGACACAGCAACTAAATGGGATGTATCCTGAATGGGGTCCTGGAATAGAAAAATGGTATTAGGTTAAAAACTAAGAATACCTAAATAAAGTATAAACTTGTGTTAATAATAATGTATCAATAGCAGTTCATTAATTGTAACAAATGTACCATACTAGTGTAAGAGGTTAGCAGCAGGGAAAACTGCAAGGCAGGGGGCATATGGAAAGTATCTGTATTATTTGCTCAAATTTTTAAACTCTAAAATGGCTCTTTAAAAAGTCTAGTTTAAAAAAAAAAAAAAAAACTCAAAGCAAACTCCAAGTCCAGATGGCTTCACATAAATTATATTTATTATTTAAGGAAGAAATAATACCATTATACCCAAACTCCTTAAAAGCAATAAGAAAAAAAGAAGACAAGAAAGTATGTCATAACTTACTTTATGAGGCTATAGGTTTAGCATTAACCTAATACTAAAACTGAGTGAAGACATTACCTGCTGGGTGCGGTGACTCACGCCTGTAATCCCAGCACTTTGGAAGGTCGGGGCAGGTGGATTGCTTGAGGTCAACAGTTCAAGACTAGCCTGACAAACATGGCAAAACCCTGTCTCTACTAAAAATACAAAAATTAGCCAGGTGTGGTGTCACATGCCTGTAATCCTAGGTATTTGGGAGGCTGAGGCAGGAGAATCACTTGAACCCAGGAGGCAGAAACTGCAGTGAGCCGAGATCGCACCACTGCACTCCAGCCTGGGCAATAGAGTGAGACTCAGTCTCACAGGGGAAAAAAAAAAAAAAGACATTACCAAAAAACTACAGACCAATACGCATCACGAATGTAGACACAAAAATTCTTAACAAAATAAAATTCAGTAATATACAAAAGAGACAATAACCAATGGGGCTGGCCCTAGGAGTGCAAGTTGGCTCAATATTAAAAATCATCATTATAATTCACCATATCAACAGAGGCAAGAAGAAGAATGTTGGGAACTGGCCCCAAAACTGGCTATAAACAAAATCTCTGCAGCACCATGACATGTTCGTGATGGCCGTGACACCCACACTGAAGGTTATGGGTTTGCCGGAATGAGGGCAAGGAACACCTGGCCCACCCAGAGCGGAAAACCGTTCAAGGCATTCCTGAACCACAAAGAATAGCATGAGTGATCTGTGCCTTAAGGACATGTTCCTGCTCCAGATAACTAGCCAGACCCATCCCTTTGTTTCAGCCCATCCCTTTGTCTCCTGTAAGAAATGCTTTTAGTTAATCTATAATCTATAGAAACAACGCTTATCACCGGCTTGCTGTCAATAAGTATGTGGGTAAATCTCTGTTGAGGCTCTCAGCTCTGAAGGCAGTGAGACCCCTGATTTCCCACTCCACAAGCTATATTTCTATGTGTGTGTCTTTAATTTTTCTAGTGCCGCTGGGTTAGGGTCTCCATGACCGAGCTGGTCTTGTCAAGTGGTGCCCATATGTGGGGCTCAAACCCAGGTTGAACAGTTGCCAGAGCGACAGTTGGAGAACGTGGAACTAAGCTGGAGAACACCTGAGTAATCTTAAGCAATCCCCACAGTGAGTAAGAAGGGGAGCTTGGAAGCATCAGGGTAACAATGGGACAAGTGTGGGCTCTGGTTCATTCCACCTTGGAACCTTTTCACACTGATGATGAGGAGGAAGGAGAGTATAATGAAGTAACACAGCAGGTTTGTTTGCCAGCTAAAGCTAAACTGGCAAAGGAGGGAGAGGTTCATTCCTACCCTTCTGCACCCCCTCCTTATTTTGAAGAAAAAGAGTGGCCTCACCCTCCAGATCTTTCTTTTCCGGAGGACTCTGGGCAAAAGGTAGTTGCCCCAGTGACTGTTTGAGCAGCACCTCGAGTGACCACTCTCAGTTCTATTCAGGCAGGAATCCAGCAAGCTAGAAGAGGGTGATTTAGAGGCTTGGCAGTTCCCTGTTAGAATACACGCCCCAGATCAACAGGGAAATATTATAGCTACATATGAACCTTTTTCTTTTAAATTAATTCGGTTACAGGAGTCTCTTAAAAAGGTGATTGCAGGCTGGGTGTGGGCTCAGTGGCTCATGCCTGTAATCCCAGCACTTTGGGAGGACAAGACAGGCAGATCATGAGGTCAGGAGACCAAGACCATCCTGGCTAACATGGTGAAACCCCATCTCTACTAAAAATACAAAAAAAAAATTAGCTGAGGGTGGTGGCGGGTGCCTGTAGTCCCAGCTACTCAGGAGGCTGAGGCAGAAGAATGGTGTGAACCCAGGAGGCAGAGCTTGCAGTGAGCTGAGATTGCACCACCGCACTCCAGCCTGGGCGATAGAGTGAGACTCCATCTCAAAAAACAAAACTAAACTAAACTAAACTAAAGGTGATTGCAGATTGCAGATTTGGCTGCTCAGGATATAGTGTTGCAGTTATTAGCTTTCGACAATGCTAATCCCGATTGCCAGGCTACTCTGTGACCTATTAGAGGGAAAGCACATTTAGTTGATTATATGAAGGCCTGTGACAGTATCTGCATCAGGCTGCTCTGCTAGCCAAGGGGATGGCAGGACTGAGAGTGGATAAAGGAAATAAATCGTTTCTGTTTTAACTGTGGGAAGCATGGTCATGCTAAAAAATGTAGAAAAAATCAGTGAATCAGGCCACCAGATAGGGGAAAAAAGAAAACTGCTGAGCCTGAAGTATGTCCAAAATGTAAAAAAGGAAAACATTGGGCTACTCAGTGTCATTCTAAATTTGATAAAGATGGGAACCTGATTTCAGGAAACGCCATGGGGGGCCTGTCCCAGGCCCTGTTCCAAACCTGGGCATTTCCGGCTCAGGTCATTCCCTCACCCCTGTACAATGTCTGTCCCCTGCCACAGCCGGTAGTGCTGCAGTAGATTTATGCTACATAAAAGCTGTGAGCCTTTTGCCTGGAGAATCCCCGCAAAAGGTCCTATCAGGAGTCTGTGGACCCTCGCCAGTGGGGATGATAGGATTACTTCTAGGAAGGTCTAGTTTGCATTTATAAGGAGTACAAATACATACAGGAGGCATTGATTCAGATTACAATGGAGAAATTGACATTGCTGTATCTACTTCTGTTCCCTGGAAAGCAGAGCCAGGAGAGCATATAGCACAGCTCCTGATTGTGCCATATGTGGAAATGGGGAAAAGTGAAATTAAACAAACAGGAGGATTTGGAAGCACAAATAACCAAGGCAAAGCAGCTTATTGGGTAAATCAAATTACTGATAAATGTCCTACCTGTGAAATAACTAATCAGGGAAATAAATTTAAAGGTTTGGTAGATACAGGAGCAGACATTTTAACCATTTCTCTACAGCACTGGCTGTCTGCATGGTCAATTCAACCTGCTCATTTTAACATAGTTGGAGTTGGTAAAGCCCCTGAAGAATATCAAAGTAGTTATATTTTGCATTGTGAAGGGCCCAGTGGACAACCTGGGACTATTCAACCAATTATAACTTCTGTACCTATAAATTTATGGGAGAGAGATTTATTACAACAATGGGGAACACAAGTTCTAATTCCAGAACAATTATATAGCCCTCAAAGTCAACATATGATGCATGAAATGGGGTATGTCCCTGGTATGGGACTAGGAAAAAATTTGCAAGATTTGAAGGAACTGCTTCAAGCGGAAAGACAAAATTCCCACCAAGGTTTAGGATATCATTTTTGATGGTGGCCATAGTTAAGCCTCCAGAACCTATACCTTTAAAATAGTTGACAGATAAGCCAATTTGGATAGAACAATGGCTGCTAAGTAAAGATAAACTGGAGGCTTTAGAAGACTCAATTACTGAACAATTAGAAAAAGGACACATAGCTCCAACATTTTCCCCTTGGAATTCTCTGCTTTTCGTAATTAAGAAAAAACCAGGTAAATGGAGAATGTTGACAGATCTTAGAGCCATTAATTCAGTTATACAACCTATGGGGACATTATAGCCAGGATTGCCTCCTCCCGCTATGATTCCAAAAAATTGGCCTTTAATCATTGTAGATTTAAAAGACTGTTTCTTTACTATCCCCTTAGCTGAGCAAGACTGTGAATGGTTTGCATTTACAATTTCTGCAGTAAACAACCTGCAGCCTGCTAAGCATTTTCATTGGGAAGTGTTGCCACAAGGCACATTAAACAGTCCAACAATTTGCCAGACGTATGTGGGGCAAGCAATGGAACCTACTTGTAAAAAATTTTCACAGTGTTACATTATTCATTATATGGATGATATACTTTGTGCTGCCCCCACTCGAGAAATATTACTCCAATGTTATGATCACTTACAAAATTCAATTTCTTGCACTGGTTTAACTATAGCTCCTGACAAAATTCAGACTACTACTCCTTACTCCTACTTGGGGACCTTAGTAAATGACACTACAATAGTGCCACAGAAAGTAACTATACATAGGGTTCAATTGAAAGCATTAAATGACTTTCAAAAATTACTAGGAGACATTAATTGGATACGACCTGCTCTAGGCATTCCTACCTATGCCATGAGTAATCTATTTTCTATCCTTAGAGGAGATCCTAGTCTCACTAGCCCTGGGCAATTAACAAAAGAAGCTGAGACAGAGTTACATTTGCTTGAAAAGCAAGTCCATAAGGCTCAAATAAATAGAATAGATCCAGAGAAGACTCTAGATTTGCTAATTTTTCCAATTCAGCATTCACCTACTGGTGTTATTGTCCAAGAGCAGGACTTAGTAGAATGGCTTTTTCTTTCACATACTAATTCACAGACTCTAACTCCTTATTTGGATCAAATCGCTACTAGGATAGGAAATGGGAGAACTCAGATTGTTAAATTACATGGATATGATCCTGGAAAAATTATTGTCCCTCTCATGAAGGCAAAAATACAGCAAGCTTTTATAAATAGTCTTGCTTGGCAAACCCATTTAGTTGATTTTGTGTGTATTCTTGGTAATCATTTTCCTAAAATGAAACTGTTTCAATTTTTGAAATTAACTGATTGGATCCTCCCTAGAATAACTAAATTTAAACCAATTGAAGGTGCTGAGAATGTTTTTACACAGTGGTCTAGTAATGGTAAAGAATATTAAACACATTACTGGCATCCCATATAATTCTCAAGGACAAGCCATTGTAGAACAAATGAATCTCTCCCTGAAACAGCAGTTGCAAAAACAGAAAGGGGGAAATAGAGATTATGGGACAGCCCATACACAATTCATCTAGCATTATTCACTTTAAATTTTTTGAGCCTGCCTAAAGGCCAGATGTTATCAGCAGCTGAACAACATCTACAGAAACCAGCTGCAAGGACAGAAGCAGAACAACTGGTTTGGTGGAGACATCCAATAACAAAAAGTTGGGAAATAGGTAAAATAATAACTTGGGATAGAGGCTATGCTTGTGCAGCTGATTTGGATAGCATCAAGACAGCTGAAGACTTATCATGAGCCAGATGCCAAGGAAGAGATTCCAGGAGGATCCTGAGGAACCCCTGGTTGCGGCCATGTCGAGACTGATGCTGAGGAGGACCCCAACTGTCATGAGCAACACCCATCAAACACAGCCACCTACTTGGGGACAGATCAAAAAGTTGTCACAGATGGTGGAAGAACACCTGAGGAAAACTGGACAACCAGTGACAACGAGTAATTTAATGATAGCTATGATAGCGGTGATCACCATTGCTGTGAGTATTCCTTCAGCAAAGGCTGACACAGAGAACAGTTATACTTACTGGGCATATTTATCAATCTTGGCTGGCAAAATGCCTGGATGTAATCACTCTATGACACATTTACACATGCTTTCTGATCTCATTATTTACCACAATAAATCTGCTCCTATAATTGAGGCATACCACCCTCAAAAACCTATTTGTAAACAGAATTGGACCTGGCCAGACAAAATGAACATACTTGTTTAGGAAGATTGCACTGCAGAACAGGCAGAGGTTCCGCTCAGCGATTCCTATGGAATCATTATAGATTGGTCCCCTAAGGGGATGTTTATCTTAAGTTGCACCACTCAGTCTGCATGCCATGGCCACACTATGTTCAGCTGGTCTGAACAAAATGGTCAGATGGTAGACATGGTAGAAATGGTCAGAAGTATGGCAAGTGTTCCTATTATCTGGAAACAT
>NW_012102354.1:1248629-1262246 GCF_000951045.1 Mandrillus leucophaeus
CATGTTGGGAACAGGCCCCCAAAACTGGCCATAAACAAAATCTCTGCAGCACTGTGACATGTTCATGATGGCCGTGATGCCCACGCTGAAGGTTGTGGATTTACCAGAATCAGGGCAAGGAAAACCTGACCCACCTAAGGCAGAAAACCATTTAAAGGCATTCCTGAACCACAAACAATAGAATGAATGATCTGTGCCTTAAGGACGTGTTCCTGCTGCAGATAACTAGCCAGACCCATCCCTTTGTTTTGTCCCATCCCTTTATTTCCCCTAAGAAATGCTTTTAGTTAATCTGTAATCTATAGAAACAATGCTTATTACTAGCTTGCTCTCAATAAACATGTGGGGCAAATCTCTGTTCAGGGCTCCCAGCTCTGAAGGCTGTGAGACCCCTGATTTCCCACTCCACGTGCTGTATTTCTGTGTGTGTGTCTTTAATTCCTCTAGTGCCGCTGGGTTAGGGTCTCCACAACCAAGCTGGTCTTGGCAGAATAAAAAATATGATCATTTCAATAGATAGAAAAGCTTTTAACAAAATTCAGTATAATTCATAACAAAAATTCTAACCAAACCCGAAATTAAAGGAAGTGTTTTTATTGGAAGACAATTTTCTATGGATGTCTTTTTTTTCTTTGGCAATGTTTTAATTCTAGCAAAATATATAACATAAAATTTTAATCATCTTGAAGTGTACAATTCAGTAACATTAAGTACATTCATGATGTGATGCAACCATCACCAATATCCATTTCCAGAACATTTTCATCATCCCAAACAGAAACTGTATTCATTAAACAGTAACTCTCCATTCCCTGCCCCACCCCTGTAACCTCTTTTTACTGTTTGTCTCCATGAGTGTGCCTATTCTATGTACCTCATTGTACATGCAATCAATCATACAATAATTTCCCTTTTGTGTCTGGCTCATTTTCACTTGGCATAAAATTTTCAGGATTCATCCATGTGGTAGTATGTGTCAAAATTTTATTTCTTTTTAAGGCTAAATAAAACACCATTGTTTGTATACAATATATTTTGTTCATCCATTCTTCTGTTGATGAACATTTGGGTTGTTTTCACCTTTTATCTCTTGTGAATAATGCTGCTATTAACATTGATGTATAAGTTGGAGTCCCTGCTTTCAATTTGTTGGGGATCTATCTAGAAGTAGAATTGCTGGATCATATGGGAATTCTGTGTCTAACTTTCTGAGCAACCACCAAACTGCTTTCCATAGCAGTTAGACCCTTTATATTCCCACCAGCAATGCACAAGTGTTCTACTTTCTCCGTATCCTCTTTAACACTTAATTTCTGTTTTTATGTGTTTTATTTTCATAATAATCATCCTAATGAGTGCAAAGGAGAGTGTCATATTTTTGCATGTCTTGCAAATAGAGGCACTGGCAGTGTTTTCTTTTCCAGGCTATCTTTTCAAGGATGTTTGTATAGAGAACAGCCATGAAAAGTAGATATAGTATCTCTCTCCAGAGCAGATGACAAGTTTGTTTGCTGTCCAGTATCATAAAGATAATGGCTTCCTCTGGGGCAAAGGCTGGACAAGTTTGCCTGTACCCTTTGTAAAATATTTGGATTTCCTAAGCAGCCTCCAAGTGGGCTACTCCGCATAGCCCCAAAGGAGTGATGAGAACCAATGTGATCATGAAGCTGATGTTGCTTGCTGAGCTATAATAAATTCTTTGGTCTTTGACCCAGAAGTCTGATGTCTTTTGCCAGCATCCATGAAACTATTGCAGGCTAGCCTGTTAGCTTGAAAGCAATATAAAAGTTCACACCCTTCACAGTTCCGGACATTCTTCTGCCTGATAAAAGCCATCTATTGAAAATCTATAGTAAACATTATACTGAATGATGAGAGACTGACTCCTCCTTCTCCCAATAATGAACCAGCCGAGTATGTCCATACTCACCCCGTCTATTCAATATTGTTCTGGAGGTCTTTGCCACTGCAATAAGGTCAAAAACTAAAAAAGAAGGAGGAAGAGGAGGAAAAAGAGAAGCAGGAGGGAAAATAAAAGGCATACAGCATGGAAAGGAAGAAATAGAACCATCTTTATTTACAGACACCGTGATTATGTATGTAAAAATTCCTAAGGAATCTATAAAAGGCTATTAGAACTAATAAGTACATTTAGTAATGCCACAAGATACTAGGTCAGTGTTTTAAAAATCAATTGTATTTATATTAGCAACAAACTTCTGGAAAATTAAAATTTAAGAAGCAATACCATTAACAGTAACGTACAAAAAATGACATACAAAGGGATAAATTTAACAAAATATGTGCAACACATGTACAATGAATGAAAACCACAAAACATTGCTGACAAAACTTTAAAAGATTTAAATCAATGGACAGATAAACACTGTGTCCATGGATTCAAAGACTTAAATATTGTCAAGATGTCAGTTCTTTCCAAATTGATCTATACATTCAATCTCAATCAAGATCCTAGCTGGCTTTTTTTTTTTTTTTTAAGAAATTGGCAAGCTGATTTTAAAATTTGTATAGAAATGCAAATGACTTAGAATAGCCAAAAATTTTTTGGAGAAAAGGAAAACAAAATTGGATGACTTATACTACCTGACTTTAAAATTTGCTATAAAGCTACAAAAACCAAACCATATGGTATTGGCATAAATCTAAATATATAGATCAATGGAACAGAATAGTTCAGAAAATAAAAACTCACATATACATAAGCAACTGTTTTTTGACAAGTACCAAGTTAACTCAAAGGATTAAGGATAATTTTTTTTTCAACAAATGGTGCTAGAACAATTAGATATATATCAACAATGAGCCTTGACCGCTACCTCTCACCATACATAAACATTTATTTGAAATCAATCACAGACATATATGTAAAAAAAAAGCTAACAGCGTAACACTTTTAGAAGAAAACATAAGAGAAAATCCTTCTGATTTTGAGGCAGGCAAAGATTTATTAGATAGCACACACACACATAAAAATTAAAAATTAGCCAGACATGGTGGTTGTGTACCTATAGTCCCAGCTACTCAGGAGACAAAGGATGTAGTGAGCTGTGATCACACCACTGCACTCCAGCCTGGGCTACATACTGAGACCCCATCTCAAAACAAAACAAAATAACAATTTAAAAAAAAAAAAAAAAAGGAAAGGTGAATAAACACATTATGCTGAATTCCTACAATGGAACAAAAAACTTTTAATTTTTTTTCAGAAATAAAAAGAAACAAACTGCTGATACAATATATATGAAACCAGTCTCAAAAGAACACACATATGTGATTCCATTAACATGAAATTTTTAAAAAGACAAATCTAATCCTCTCTATAGTGACAGAAAGCAGATCAGTGATTGCCTAGGACCCAGGCTTGGGTGGGGAGCATTAAGAATCATGCACATACAGCAGAAGGGAGAAGAGAAGAGCTTCTTGGTATTCTAATTCAGTGTCGGCAAAACAAAAATAATTTGTCCTGCTTGACCTGTAGAGTAAGAGAAATAATACAAATTTGCTATTAACATGAAAAATTGAAATAAATTGGACAATTTCTATTACTTTCAGAGCTGATGGTTGAATAAAAAAACCTTCAAGTCATACTAATGACTCCCATGTAGAATAGAGATGGATTAAAACGTGGCTGGGTGTGATGGCTCATGCCTGTAATCCCAGCATTTTGGGAGGCCGAGGTGGGTGGATCACCTGAGGTCAGGAGTTGAAGAGCAGCCTGGCCAACAGGGCGATACTCCATCTCTACGAAAAATACAAAAATTAGCTGAGCGTGGTGGCGTGCACCTGTAATCCCAGCTACTTGGGAGGCTGAGGCAGGAGAATTGCTTTAACCTGGGAAGCAGAGGTTGTGGTGAGCCAAGATTGCGCCATTGCACTCCAGCCTGGGGGACAGAGCGAGGCTCCATCTCAATAAATAAATAAATAAGAAAAAGAAAGAAATATTAAAAGGTGAGGAGGGTTGGGTGGATGTGGGGAATCAGTCACTAGAAGTTTAATGGCCTTTTTTAAAAAAAACTTCATTAAGAATATTAATGGAATGTAGGCTGGGTGTAGTGACTCACACCTGTAATCCCACCACTTTGAAAGGTCAAGGCAGAAGGATCACCTGAAGTCAGGAGTTGGAAACCAGCCCGGCCAACATGGTGAAATCCCATCTCTACCAAAAATACAAAAATTAGCCAGGCATGGTGGCAGGCACCTGTAGTCCCAGCTACTCGGGAGGCTGAGGCAGGAGAATCGCTTGAATCCGAGAGATGGAGGTTGCAGTGAGCTGAGATCATGCCACAGCACTCCAGCCTGGGTGAGAGAGAGAGACTCCATCTCCAAAAAAAAAAAAAAGAGAGAGAATAAATGGAATGGAATGGAAGAATAAGTACTACTTACTGAGTATTTACCACTTGCCACTTGCCAAGCAGGGCAATCACCAAGCCAGGCATTTATATATTGTTTGTTATTTCATTTAATCCTCACATTGACACTATGAAGTTAATAAGGTAAATGTTACCATTTATAGATGAAGAAACGCAGACTCGAGGAGTTTCAACTGCCCATGGTTACACTAGTTAGTAAATGATTTTAAGAAACAAGTCTGATTCCAGAATTTGTGCCTTAATTACCAGGCTTTACTGCCTCTGGGTTATAGGAATATACAAGCATGAGAACAAATTTGGCCATTGATTAATTTGCTAAACAAATCAGCAGGAAGCACTTTTTGTTGTTGTTGTTGAGATGGGGTTTCCCTCTGTCACCCAGGCTGAATGCAGTGGTGCAATGTTGGCTCACTGCAACCTCCACCTCCCACATTCAAGCAATTCTCATGCCTCAGCCTCACAGGTAGCTGAGACTACAGGCACACACCACCATGCCTGGCTTTCTTTCTTTGTTTTTTGTTTGTTTGTTTGTTTGTTGTATTTTTAGTATAGACAGGGTTTCTCCATTTTGGCCAGGCTGGTCTCAAACTCCTGGCCTCAAGTGATCCACCTGCCTCGGCCTCCCAAAGCGCTGGGATTATAGGCATGAGCTACCGCACCCGGCCAGAACATGAAGCACTTTTTTTTTCTTTTTGAGATGGAGTTTCACTCTTGTTGCCCAGGCTGGAGTGCGATGGTGCGATCTCGCTCGGCTCACCGCAACCTCCTGCCTCCCAGGTTCAAGGGATTCTCCCGCCTCAGCGCCCCGAGTAGCTGGGATTACAGGCATACACCACCACGCCCGGCTAGTTTTCTTGTATTTTTAGTAGAGACGGGGTTTCTCCATGTTGGTCAGACTGGTCTCGATTTCCTGACCTCAGGTGATCCGCCTGCCTTAGCTCCCAAAGTGCTGGGATTACAGGCGTGAGCCACCACACCCAGCACATGAAGCACTTATTAAAGCCCCACCACTGTATTGGGCCTTGGCAGTTGGTAGTGAACAAAACAGACAAGTCTCTGCCCTCGTGGAGCTTATATTCTAGTGGGAGGATAACAGACAAAATAAGAAATTGAAATAAAATATCAGAAGTCATAAATGCTATGAAGAAAACTAAGGTGAGGAAAAGGAAGTAGAATCAGGGTGACAGTTGCTATTTTAGATGAGTTGGGCATCTGAGTAGAGCAGGGAATGGAATGATGTGCAGAAGCCTGTCTGCCAGTATCTAGAGGAGGAACTTCTAGGCAGGAACCAGGGAAGGTAAAGGAAATGCAGCCCTTTGATGTGTTTACAGGAACTGCAAGAGTAGGAGCTACTGCACCCAGAGGAAACTGCGAAGGAAACACTGGTAGGAGATGACAACTGAGAAACATTCAGGTTCCAGGGACCATGTCATGTGTGGAGCTCTGCAGGGGCTGTGGTAAGAACTTAGAACCTAAGATTAGGGGAGCAAGGAACCAAATGTACATTTCAAAGAGTCACTATTGTGTCATGAGATTCGAAGATTGCTCATAGCAAATCTTAAATACAAAATCTTGGTCAAATACCTTCTGACAAAACAGTATATCCTATGTACTATAATCTGTTACAGTTACCCTTCAAGCCAAAAGAACTCCTACATCACAAAACATATAATCCAGAAAACTAAGAAAGAAGGAGTTGTTTCTCTAAACTGGTATCCATATTACTGCACCTTATTTAATTATTTACTTATTTTTTTTTAGAGATAGGGTCTTGCCATGTTACCCAGGCTGAAATTCAGGGGCACGATCATAGTTCACTGTAACCTCACACTCCTGAGTTCATGCAATCCTCCCACCTCAGTCTCCTGAGTAGTTAGGCCTACAGGCATGCATTGCCAGGCCTTGCTAATTTCTTTTTTATTTTCTTTTTTATTTTGTAGAGATGAGATCTCTCTGTATTGTCCAGGCTGGTCTTGAACTCCTAGCCTCAAGCGATCCTCCTGCCCTGGCCTCCCAAAGATTACTTTACTTTATTAACAAATGGTTTTATAAGGTAAAATCTTACCTATTCGCATTTGTATAAAGGTCAGCCTACATTATTGAAAAGTATATTAAAATATATACTTACTGCTTTTAAATGTAATTGGAACTAAACCATCCAAGTTTTTTAGGACATTAAGGGAACAGAGAAGAGTAACGTTATAATTAGCCTATCTGATAGATTTCATTAAGCAATTCAAGCATTCTCTTGAGGTCTTGCTTACAGTATTGCATCTCTTAATAAGTAGAGTAAAAGTAAGTAAGAAGCTGAATCTTGACCAAATTATAATACTATCAATTCTACAACAACATAAGTTAGCTGAAACACTTACTAATCTTTCAAGTAACTGCCAGCCAGCACACACTTTAAGAACTCAGATGTTTTGGTGTCTTTCTAATCAAATGAACAAGAAGCAGTAGGAAGTTTTCAGTAGGAAAACTTCCCCTCACATCATATTGATTTAATTTAAAGGACTCCCACCCACTTTCTGCCTTCACTTGCACACCATTCTGAATTTTTATATTTTAAAATATAAATTTTTTCTCGAATGAAAATATTTGATGGTAATTCTGTGTTTCCTTGTAATTTGATTCTGTGTAACTACTATCTTTCCCTTCTTTTAAATGAATTTTCCCCAGGAAATGTATGGTCAGCTTTAATTCACTTTAAGAACAATCGTTGATTATTCAAATGAGAAATTGCAATGTTTAAATACTTTCAGCCAGCTGTTGGAAGAGGCAATGGTGTACCGACACATTTCAGCTGATATACTACAGGCTCTTTATCAGCGGAGGTAAAAGCATGGCCATATATAATTCATTAGTATTCTCTCTCTCTCTCTAATTGCTTTCTAGTAGAATTGCAGAAAGGAATTCTCACTCTCTTCTGTTTCCCTTGGGGGTTTGCCTTTGTTACGACTCAACTATAAGCTTTATATGGAGTTGCAGCTTTTGAAATAGAGCATTAATTGGAAGCAATTATTCAATTATAGCAGCTGTGGCTATGCTGTATCCTGAATATTTACCAAGAAAAGAAAGCATTTAACAGATGATTTAATATAGCAGCTTGGCAATAATGAACCTGCAACCAACACTGCAATTGCATAACTAATATCTTCAATGGCTAAAATATTCAAGAGTACATGGTATAAATTTAAAAATAAAATAAGACTATCAGGCTTAATTTTCGAAGCACTGCAAAATGTGTGAAGTCAATTCAAAAGTAATCAAAGAACTTATGTTTGTTTATTATCTAAAAATGTGTGAGATTTCTCCAACTGCTTGATTTTAAAAGCAGATATGTTTTCAATTTTAATCGATTTTTTTTTTCTTTTACTCTTTCGATGCCTCATGTATGTACTCTGAAGTCTTATTATAAGGCTGCCCTTGAAATTGATGCTTTGGAACCACTTTAGGTACTTCTCAGATAAGCATCCAGAAGAACCTGCCCTGTGTGAAATTCCACTCTGTAACCAATGGTGTGATAATGAGCTGCCAGCTAGTCATTTTCTGCCTGTAATCTATTCAGCTTCTCGAGTGCTGACCAAGTGCTTGGCAGGGAATGGCTTTGGCTGGGCTAGGATTGATTAAATGGATGTGAAGACAATCCATATGCTGTCAAAAAATATTTTTATGGGCAAAAATCCACTACTAATACCTGCATTATTGGTTCTGAAAGAAATGGAGAAAATGTTTCATCAAATTTATTAGCTCTACGTTAAAGAAACGAAACAAAGGAACTGAAACACTTTGCTACCAACTCTTGAGTCATCTTATTGGTGCTGTCTTGACAAAGAGATGCCATTCTTTTATTTGCTATGATGTCACCTTTGTCCAATCATAACCTTCCTTATGAGAGTAGGATAACTCTGGAGACAAGGTGAGTGACAGCAGCAAGCAACACAGCAGTCACTAGGCAACAAGATCCAGCCTTTAGCGGAAGAGAATCTTAAAACATTTAACCCTCACACTGTCTGGGTGTCTCATTGCTGAAATGGCAGTAATCTCTGGACAAAAGCCTAATGTGAATAGGCAGCTTGTTTCTAAAGCCATGTTTTTTCAGGCACTGTGAGGAAACTTCCTTCTTAGACTAAGAACATTACTCAGTTTGAAAAGATTGGTAGAGTTAGAAATCTCTAAAACTGCTTTTTCACAGAGTCACAGTTTAAGCCACATGAGGATCCCCCCAGTGTGTTTAGAACTGTTATTCAATTGCTCCCCATAAGGCAGGCTGCCGCACAGGTCTTGTAGTCTGTGCTCTGCACAAAGTCACACTATAGAAGGGGTGAGTGGGACTGAAATCAGCCTATGCCCCCTTGCCAAGACATACCCTTGCTAGGGCAGTGTGGAGAAGGGTGTCTTTATCTAATTGGTTGCCCTGATGGGGCACCATTTTGTAATTTGTCTGCCTGGAGGAGGCGCTTTTTCCTAATTTGCACAAAATTGCTCTGTGAGCCCTTAGGTGGGGGGCACTGCAAATACATCTTGTGTCCCCCACTAGTCAAAAGCTCTCCAAGATTGTCTCTCCTGTTTCACTTGACTCTTGATGTAGAATTTAGCACAGGCTGGACAGACCCGGGTGTGGACTGGTGGTGGTGTTTCCAAACTGGATTTCCAGAATTGCCTCATTCAGATTGTTTTGGTTTGTTTCCAGAAAAAAAAAAAGTCACTTAAAATTTTTCTCATGAAGCAAATGTTTTGTCAGTTTTTGAGAGCTAATAGTTTAATATTATTTTCTGCCCCCAAACAGTTACACAGTGTAATGATTTTCTTAAGATAAACGCTTCTGTTTTTTAGTCAGATCAAAAAGTGATTTACAGGCATTTATTAAGTGGGCTTTTTCAGAACAGTGGATACCATGTTTCTCTAACAGTGTCTGGCACAGAGTAAGTGCACATATCTCTTTGCATGAGTGCATTAATCAATTGATTAATTAATTAACAGTATTCACTTGGTGGAATCCAATAGTAGAGTTATATAATACTTTGGAATTATTAGAAAACCTACAGGGTTTTTCGGTTTCTTGTTTTTGAGAAAAGGTCTCATTCTGTTGCCTAGGCCGGAGTGCCGCGGCATGATCATAGCCCACTGCAGCCTTAAACTCCTGGGCTTGAGCAATCCTTGCCCTTAGCCTCCAAAGCATCTAGGACTACAGGCATGTGCCACCATGCCCAGCTAATTTTTGTAGAGATGTGGTCTTACTATATTGCCCAGGCTAGTCTCAAACTCTTCACCGCAAGTCATCCTCTTTCCTCAACCTCCCAAAATGTTGGGATTAAAGACATGAGCCACTGTACCTAGCCAAGAAACCTCACAGGTTATCCAGTACAACAGTTGTTATGCAGTTGAGGAAACTGAGACCCAAATAACTAACCAGTTCGTATATCTAGTTAAAAGCATAGCCAAGTGTCCCTATAATTAGCACAATGTGGAGACTAATTTAGATTGTAATCATGTACAGAGCAAAGATCATTTCCATTGACTTTGCTATATACCTAACCTATAGTATCATTAAACCTGTATTCAGTGTTGGTGCCAATACAGTTCATGACTATAATGAGTTTGCAAAAATAAAAATTGGATCCTGTTCAGAAATAACCATGCCGTGGTTGGCTCATTGTGACCACTTTTCTTCTGGAATATAAAAATCTCATATTATAGTGATTATTGCTTTGCAACCTGTATTTTGTTCTGTCACTGAAAGTTTTTACAATCTAATTAAGGAGACAGGACTAACACAAGATAAACTAGAGAAAATACAGCCAAAGACTTACTAAACCAGCCATTTTACATCTTATCCTCACAAAGGGCAGATCCAGCATATCAAACCAGTTTTCTTATTCTGAACGTTTTTATCCTGAAACCAATACTTCCCAAACTTGTCCTTCATATTTTTCATACTGTCACCTGTGCTATTTCTTTAATATTTTTCTTTAGATTAACCCACTTTTATCTTAGCGTTATTCTAAGTCATAATACTCCTTAATATGTATAACAAATACATATTTTTCCCAATGTACATGAATATATCTAAAAATGTTTATTTGTGTGCCTTCAGCAGTACAGGGTCACTCCTTGGGAAACAGCAGACTACACAGTGCTTTTACATGTGCAATGACATTAAACATTATTGAGTGCCAAGCAATGCCATGCATTTTCCAAAAAGGAGGAAAGCCAGTACTGACTTATAACTGATTTAATTTGACCCTAACAAGATCTTCATGAAATTATGTTAGATATCACAGTCTTATGTTCAAATTTAGCTGCTAGTTCAAGCTTTGTCATTAAATGGCATGATCTGGTATCCTTCTGTTTCCTCATAAGTCAAAGAGAAGATTGGATTAGACAAATTCTGAAGGCCAACATTATAGGAGCTCAAATCATCTGCATTACTTACTTGTCTCTCCAGTTAGACAAAGGATCCCTGTATGCTGAGAGATCCCCATGCAGGAACTTAAAATGTGATGGAAACACAGTGGCCATAGTAAATGTGAATATGCTAAAGTTCCTATTAACGACTTTCAAATGATTTCTTTAAAGACC
This sequence comes from Mandrillus leucophaeus, assembly GCF_000951045.1. Lineage (NCBI taxonomy): Eukaryota > Metazoa > Chordata > Mammalia > Primates > Cercopithecidae > Mandrillus > Mandrillus leucophaeus. The sequence goes on from NW_012102354.1 coordinate 1,259,603, forward strand.
AAAATTAGGTATGTTGTTAACAAGACATATTTAAACAAAATGAAAAACACTAAAAATAAAAATAATGGACTAGACAAACATAGCAAACAAGCCTCCCCCTGGAAAAAATAAAGGTGGTAAAATTAATATCAGACAAAACAGCATCTAAGGCAAAAAGTTAGAATAAGAAGGGGTATTTCTTTAGAATAAGAAGGAGTACTTCTTTTTTTTCTTTTTCTTTTTTTTTTTTTTTTTTGAGACTGTCTCACTGTCTCCAAGGCTGGGTCTCGGCACACTGCAACCTCTGCCTCCCAGGTTCAAGCGATTCTGGTGCCAAGTAGCTGGGACTACAGGCGCGTACCCAACATGCCAGTTAATTTTTTGTGTTTTTAGTAGAGATGGGGTTTCACCATGCTGGCCAGGCTGGTCTTGAACTCCTGACCTCAGGTGATCCGCCCACCTTGGCCTCCCAAAGTGCTTGGATTACAGGCATGAGCCACCGCACCTGGCCAGGAAGGATATTTTATTTTGACAAAAGTATAGTCCATGTAGAAGATGTTATAATAGTTGTGAATATTTATAGACAAAACAATTAAAGTAAAAATTGTTAGAAATACGTCGAAAATTTGACTAAATCGCAATTAGAATGGAAATGTTAATAAATCTTCTTCTGGATTTACAGAATACATAGAGCAAAATAAGATAGAGTCTGAATTATGTATATACTTAGTAAGCTTGAAAATATATATATTCTTGTCAAACAAATATTTGAAAAGGTAAAAATTACACCTTTTTTACTGTCACATTCTCTGACTGTAGTGAAATAAAACACGAAATCAATAAGAAAAGGCAAGTTTCCCTCCCACCCAATTACATTACTTGGCAATATTCATACAAATTTAAGTCAAAGAGGAAATCAAAACTGAAATTATAGATAATTTAGACATTAACAAATGAAAATATACAGTAAAAGATATTAATATATTCAGGGGAAAATCCATAAAGTTAAATGCGTTTATTAATGAACATGAAATGTTGAAATACTTGAAAGAAAGTAGAAGGAACAACAAAATAATATGAAGGAGAAATTAAGAATTAATGAAAGGATCAAAGCAGAATCTAATTTATTAGAAAAAGAAAAACAGGCTTCATATATAAAACCAGGAGTTGTTAGTCCAAAAAACAATGAAATAGAGAAACTTCTTACAAGTGTGATTATGAGAAACCACAAATACACAATGACAGAAGTGGAAAGGGAGTGTAATGATAGGCACAACAGAATTTTTGTTACAAGAATGTTTATAGTTTTACGCTGATAAATCTGAACATTTAGATAAAATGAAAAATTTAATAGAAAAATTGAAAATCCAAACAGACCAATTACCATAGACAAATGAAAAAGTTTGTCAAACACCTACTGCTTCCATTCCCAGCAAAACACCAGTCCAGGGGCTTCACAGTGAATACTACCAGTTTTTTCTAGGAGTTTCTCTCTTGTTTCAGCTGTTCCAAAGAATAGGGAAGGAAGGAAGGAAGGAGAGTGTCTTAGTTTATTTTATAAAGTTATAAACACCTGGTACCAAAACCAACAAAACATCACAAAAATGCTACAGCTCAATCTCCAGAACTGGCCTTTTTCACGTATAAAACTGGCATGGCCAATGTAACTTAACACTGGCTCCATGTTGGCACGTGTACACAATGGTACAACCTTTGTGTCAATGAAATTTTGAGTGTTCACATTTAACCTAGAAATTCAATTTACAGGAGTTTATCCCAAGAAAATAATAAGGCAAATGTGCAAAAACACATAAATATTTTAAAAGTTCATTGCAACATCCGTGATCTGTTAAGTGCAAAAGGAGATTTTAAACAGAATGTGTAGCAGTTACCTATTTGTTTAGCAAAAATCTAACAAATATGTGTGTTTATACATGAAGAAGTCATGTTCTAATTCCTGGAACCTATGAATGTGTTACCATTATATGGCAAAGAGGAAAAGAAGGTAGCAGATGAAACTGTTAGCTAATCAATGAACTTTAAGAAAATTATCCTGGATTATCTGGGTGGGCCAGATGTAATCACAAGGTCCTTAAATGTGAAAGAGTGGGGCAGGAGAGGGAATGTCAGAGTGGTGTTATATGAGGAAGACTAACTCTGGCATTGCTGGCTTGAAGATGAGCCAACGTAGCCTCTAGAAGCCGAAAAGGGAAAGGAAACACATTTCCTCTTAGAGACTCCAGAAGGAACACAACAGCCTCGCCAACACCTTGATTTCAACCCAGTGAGACCCCTTTCAGACTTCTCACTTCCCAGTAATAAATTTATGTTGTTTTTAAGTCATTAAGTTTGTGGTAATCTGTTATAGCAGCAATAGGAAACTAATATGATAAATGCCTTGATTTCTTAGTAAGAAAACACATTTTCTAAGATTTTCTCCAAGGGTATCCTGGAAGTATGGGACAGGATCACTTCTTGAGTGGTATTCTAAACGGTTTTCCAGTAGAGTTAATGCAAAAGATAAACACGTATTATCTGTAATCACCTATTTCAGGGATCTTAAAATGATAGTATGGCATCAAAAGAAATTATTTGCATGTTGAACTTTTCATTTTTCCCTATTTTCCAAAATTAATAACATTTTGCATCAGCCAACGACACAGGT
>NW_012102354.1:1262946-1311089 GCF_000951045.1 Mandrillus leucophaeus
AAAAAAAAAAAAAAAAAAGAAAGAAAAAGAAAAAAGAAAAAAAGAAAAGAAGTAGAAAGTAGAATTGATTTCACTTCTCCTGAATATATGATGGTAAATCAACATCACTGCCAATATTTCCAGGGATTCTGAGCCCACAGGGTTGAGTAAAGATGCTTTTATTTTTGCTAGAGGTACTGATGATCAAATTTCCACTGATTTTTCTTGATCTCCACTCTGCATTTTGGCTCTCATCTCTGTTCACCATTTTTTATACCTTGTTACTCAATTAGATATTTTCCTTTCCAATCTCTTCACTCTCCCAAATACTACTATGACTTACCGCAATGGCCATAGCAGGCTTTATTAAACATTTAGAGCAATGGAGGGTTGCAGTGCATAAAACACAGACAATCACTTCTTAACATTGTATATTAGAATTCCTTACTTTTAAATGTGTGTTGGCCATTTTCAGGACTGGGGAACAACATCACTTTGACTTGGGCTCCAGCCTCCTGCTACGATGCTGGGTCTTCTCTCTTCTTCCCTTGATTGCTCCTTTCCTCTTTAGTTCAAAGTTCTCCAAACCTCAAATTACTGCTCATTTCTCAGGGAGAACAGTTTACTTTCATCTCTGTCCCAACTTAGGTCACCCAGCTACTTTACAAGAACCTTATTTTATTTTATTTTATTTTTTGAGACAGCGTCCGGCTCTATCACCCAGGCTGGAATGCAGTGGCACAATTTCAGCTCACTGCAACCTCCGTCTCCCAGGCTCAAGCAATCCTCCCACCTCAGTCTCCCAAGCAGGTGAGACTCCAGGCAGCCACCACCACACACAGCTAGCTTTTGTATATTGAGTAGAGATGGGGTCTCACTATGTTGCCCAGGCTGGTCTCAAACCTCTGGGTTCAAAGTGATCCACCTGCCTCAGCCTCCCAAAGTGCTGAGATTACAGGCATGAGGCACTCTGCCTGGCCAGCCTTTTTTGTTTTGTTTTGTTTTGACACGGAGTCTTGCTCTTGTTGCCCAGGCAGGAGTGCAATGGCATGATCTCAGCTCACTGCAGCCTCCGCCTCCCGGGTTCAAGCAATTCTCCTGGCTCAGCCTCCCAAGTAGCTGGGATTACAGGCATCCGCCACCATGCCCAGCTAATTTTGTATTTTTAGTAGAGACAGGGTTTCTCTATGTTGGTCAGGCTGGTCTAGAACTCCCGACCTCAGGTGATCCACCCACCTCGGCCTCCCAAAGTGCTGGGATTATAGATGTGAGCCACTGTGCCCAGCCCAGCCTTATCTTTTTAATAAAACTTTTTGAAGAACAGATGTTCCAAGACAAGACATTTCTTCCTGAGGGAATTTTGTTTCGTCAGCTTGCTGCAACAGTTGTTCTTCTCCCCCTACCCAAGTAATTTAGTAATTTAAAATTTCTTAACACTTATACTAAATGTCTATTTCATAGTATATGGAACGTATCTCAATTTTTGAAGTAAAACGAGAAATTAAAAAGAAAAAACAATCTCTCCTGGGCTGGGGCTATTTCATACTACAGCCCCAGGCCCCAAAGGAGGCATGTGTACCTTCACTCCCTTTCGTGGTTAGGGGTACTTAAGTGGAAGCTTCAGAAGCACTGGTCTCTTTCTGTTTCACTTTTTCATAATAAAAGTTTTCAAGTGAATGCAAAAGTAAGTACAAAAAGATAGTAAATTTTTATGTATTTATAACTCAGTTTCAATAATTATTAACATATGGCCAATGTTATCTCAAACAAATCCCCCTCATTCTCCACGCTCTCTCCCACTAGACCATTTTGCAGTGAATTCCAGATGTTATATTCTGTCCATAAATACTTCATTATTTATATCTAGAAGATAAAGACACGGGACCCTAATTGTCCCATGAAAGTCATTTGACAGTTGTTGAGAAGCACTGTTTTCAGGCATTATGCCCTCTTACAATCCGAAAATGCATACATTTATTAGATCCTTTCATGGGAGTAGTTGGCACTCAGTGATGAAAAAGAGATATTGTTCGAAGATTAGTTCAGCTTTGCTTATTTTATTTTTTTCTTTTTCTGGAGCAAGACATCTCCAGAATAGTCTATTCTCCAGACTAGCTGAATGACATTTTAATTTGCTCCATGAGCAGTCTCAGCCTTACAAACAACCAACGAATGACTTAATCATACACAAGGCTTCCTCCACACCTGGACCCTCTGTTGCCGAACAGGGGAGGTTTTAGAGAATCTGTGCATTCAGGAGTCAAAGGAGAGAGAGTTGTGCAAAGGAGGGCCAGCCAGAGGATGGACCCTCCAGAGAGGGATGACTACTACCAAGTCAAGGCTTCCTCACTACCTGAACTGCCCAGCTACTGTGCACCAGAAATCAAGTGATTCTACCCAGTGAAATGCAGTCACTGTTTGCTGTGAGCCCCCACGGGACAGACGCTTGTCTTGCTGACCTTTGTATCTCCGGCGCCTAGCTCCAAGTCTAGCAAACTGTGGACTCTTAGGAGACTGAGGCTCCGAGTTCAGACTAGTATCTTCCTGAAACTGGCAGAATCAGGTACACTGGGGGAACTGGGTGCCTTGTTGGTGAGGAGGGCGTGGTAGCAAGGGTGGGCAATTTGAATTGCGCAGGCCTGGGGAGTACGGCCCAGAGAGGCGCCTCACAGCTCCAGCTCCTTGTGGCGAGGCAGTTAGAGGTGAAATATTGATGCAAAGTGAATGGTCAGAGGGATTTGCTGACAATGTTTGCCTGTTTTAAAGATGTGCCCTGATTTGGCTAATTTCTGGGGACAGAAATTTTTTCTTTATTCTCTCGCTCCTTATTTCAAATGTATGCTGTATGGTCTTTTGTTGTTAAATAGGCTGTTTAGAGACGGCCCAGGAACTGCCAGAATCAGGGTTGGTGGGCCAAACTGGAGAAGGCAAAAGCTGGGAATCCAGCCTGACATGCCAGATATGCAGGGGGAGTTAGTTGAGAATCCTCTGAATGAGAGTTAGAGGCCTTTCTCACCAGATATAGAAATTTAGATGAATGTGCTATACTTCTAAAGTTCATGCCATTAAATAAGGTAATTCTAATACGGGTCCCAGGGCTAAAAAAAAAAAAAAAGCAAACAAAAATATCTTGGAGGAATGTAGCCTTTGCATCTTCGGGGATTGGTGCAGGACTTAACACATAGTAGGTGCTCAATAAATATTTGTTGAAGGGACAAAAGGGTAAAATTAAAGAATAGACACAGAAATGCATTTCAGTTCTCAAAGCTTTTGTTACATGGCAGATTTGCCTGTATTTGGCTATATTTGCTACAGTCACATGAACCAGTGAACAGAAGGTGGTTTGAAGTCTTGTGAGCTCTTTTAAGCAGCCGATAGATATGTAAAATAGCACTCGTCCAAACTAATCCCAGAGAAAGCCTCGCAATGAAAATATCATGGTAGGGTAATACACTGTTTAAGGACACATTTGGGTGGATTAAGTCTAAAATATTCTTCAGATTTATTTATTTATTTATTTATTGAGATGAAGTCTCACTCTTGTCACCCAGGCTGGAATGCAGTGCTGCGACCTCGGGTCACTGCAACCTCTGCCTCCCAGGTTCAAGTGATTCTCCTGCCTCAGCCTCCCAAGTAGCTGGGATTACAGGCGCCTGCCATCATATCCAGCTAATTTTTGTATTTTCAGTAGAGATGGGGTTTCCCCTTGTTGGTCAGGCTGGTCTTGAACTCCTGACCCCAGGTGATTCACTCACCTGGGACTCCCAAACTGCTGGGATTACAGGCGTGAGCCACCATGCCAGGCCTATTCTTCAGTTTTATTAATTTTAGTCTGGTTGACTGAGGTTTCTTAGAAGTGAACCTTATAAGGAAAGTAAAAAAATAAATGCATAAAACAAAAACCTAATGTGCCAAAATGTATGGGATGCAGCTAAAGCAGTGTTTGGGGCGGGAGCAGGGGGAAATGTATAGCTAAAAGCCTATATTAGAAAAGAAGAAAGATCTCAAATCAGTAACCTAATCTTCCATCTTAAGAAACTAGAAAAAGAAGAGCAAACTAAACTCAAAGCAAATAGAAGATGGGTAATCATCATGATAACAAGGGAAACAAATAGAATAGAAAAACAACAGAGAAAAGTAATGAAACCAAAAGTTGGTTTTTTTAAAAGATCAAAAAAATGGGTAAACCTTTAGCTCTCGTGATCAATGACTAGAGAGAGAGAGAGAGAGAGAAAAGACACAAATTACTGAAATCACGAATGAAAGTGGAGACATCACTCCCAACTTACAGAAATTAAAAGAATTCTAGAGGAATACTGTGAACAACAGTATGCCAGTAAACTAGTTAACATCGGGAAACATTCCTAGAAAGATATGAATTACTGCAACTGACTCACGAAGAAATAAAAAATATACGTGGGTACATGAACATTGTTTTCTGGAAGATTATTTGCCCTTTAAGAATTATTTTTCTTCTAACACATGTGCAATGCAGGTAAAGAAATGAAGTACAGATAAACAAAAAAGAGGAAATAACTTCATGACCAAAGGTAAGTACACTGATAACTTTTTTTTTTTTTTAAGAGGCTGAAGTGCAGTGGCACAATCACAGCTCTCTGAAGCCTTGAACTCCTGGGTTCAAGCAATCCTCCTGCCACAGCCTCCCGAATAGTTGGGACTACAGGTGTGCCCCACTACGCCCAGCTAATTTATTTTTATTTTTTGTACAGATGGAGTCTTACTATGTTGCCTAGACTGGTTTGAAATTTGTGGCCTCAAGTGATTCTCCTGCCTTGGCCTCGCGAAACATTGGGATTACAGGTGCAAGCACCCAGCCTACTGACAACATTTTGAAATGAAACCTGCAAATATGTGAACCTGTAAATGTATATAACAGGGTGCTAAAATTGGACTCTTCTCGCTTACTTTTGGTAAAAGCTCTAAAGGCTGATAACAATACAATAGACACCCAAAGATTCCCACATCCTAAATATCCAAATTGGGTGCCTATTCCTCCTATGTAACCTATGTAGAGCAGACTGGAGAGATTATGAAATTGATTCTGCAGGAAATAAGCGGTCAATGAAAAGTGAGGGCTGAAGCATTAGTGAGTGAGGATTTCATGGATAGCCTGTGAGTGAGCTGGGTCCCACCTTCCTCCCAGGGGAAGAGGAGGGAATGCATGCCCTCATCCCAAGCCAGTGAGAGGGCCTTCCAAAGACCCCCTTAGAGAGCTTCACATGGGCTCCCTGAAGTTTGGGGACTGGTGTCTGCCTTTTGCCAAGAGAAGCTAACAGGTGAGACTGTGGCTGGAACTAAATGGGGGTGGCAACAAAGAGATAGAAGTGACTGACAAAGATGCATGAGTTTTACTGGGAAGCCATGCAGACCTGGGGAGGGAGCTGGCCTGGGTTGTTTTAAAGGAGAACCGCACAAGAGGACTCCTGAGGAGAGGGTAAGGGCCAAAACAAGAGGGTTAATGTAAGGGATGCTGCTGGAAAGCCTGGGCTGAGGGGAGATGTGGAAGCTTCCAGCTGGAGGAGAGACAGCCTCCTCCATAAAGGATTTTGGGGACAACTTGCAAAGCCACCTGCCAGAGAAAGAGCCTGCAAAGGTGCCTCTGTCACACCCTCAGGAACCAATGGTGGCTTAGGACAGCGCCCACCAGGAAAGATGGCGTCTTTTGCCCCATCCCCATCCTCAGGGACCCACCTTGAGGGGCCAGAGACTGAAGGGAAGAGGACAAGCTGTGAGGGGGAGGATGGCAACCACTAACCCTAACTCCCAACTTCTTCAGCTTGCAAGCTTGAAGTAGGTTGGCCTGGAGGAGGAGAGTCCCTTTCAGTTGAAAGCGGTTCAGATTGGGCTGGACATTTTAATGACTGAAGACAGTCCAGCTGACTGAAAGGGACCAGAAGGCTCTGAGATCTGCCTGAGATTTTGTCCAGGGGCAGGAAAAGGGCAAATCCCGAGAGTGAATTTGAAATAAATGTAGGAGAAAGGAAATCGTTGCTTTATTATTGCATTTGTACTTGTCTTGTTCAAAAAAGTAGTAACAAATATTTTTAAAAAGGTGTGTTTGTTTGTTTTTGTTTATTTTGAGACAAGGACATTCTGTCACCCAGGCTGGAGTGTAGTGGTGCAATCTCAGCTCACTGCAGCCTTGGCCTCCCAGGCTCAGGTGATCCTCCCACCTCCACCTCCTGAGGAGCTGGGACTATAGGCGCCTGCCACCACACCTAGCTAGTTTTTATATTTTTAGTAGAAATGGGTCTCGCTAATGTTGCCCAGGCTGGTCTCAAACTTCTGGGCTGAAAGTGATCTGCCATCTTTGGCCCCTCAAAGTGCTGGGTTTACAGGCATGAGCCACGGTGCCTGGCCTAGAAAATATTTTAAACAAGTTTTGAATCCTACTGGGTTCTTATGTAAATAAAATGACTTAGCATATGTAGCGCTCCTGGCACGATGTTTGGCACATAATAAATGCTCCATAAGTGTTAGTATTATTATTACTACTACTGTTTTGTAATCTGCCTTTTTTCACTTAATATACCCTCAATATATTTTTATGTCAATAAATACACTTATGGCAGATAACTAGAACATGAGTTCCACACCGTTCCGTTTACTAATACATCCTTCTATTTACAACAGTGCTTGGCACATAGCAGGTAATCAATGAACAGTTGTTAAATGAATCATTTCAAGTGGATGCAATGTGGTGCTGTATGGAATGTACAATATTGATTGATTGGTTATTTTTGGTTAGAATATGTTGGAAACAACCACATCAAGGTGGATTCCAATCTTTCATTATTATAAACCAGACTCTCACAAACATCCTTATTTTTGCATCTTTGTGGATATCCTTAATTGTTTTCTTGGTATATATTCTTAGGAGAGGAACTGCTAGGTCAAAGGGTATGAACATTTTATTCAAACTTGGAAAATTGTCGCCAAATTGTCCTCCAGAGGGATTTTGAGGTTAAGGAAGAAATAGAAATTTATTAAGTATAGAGGTTATTTTTATTATCTTGGCATATCTCTGGATATTTCCCAGTTCCAAGAGTTTGGCATGGCTTTAGGCCAAAAAGGATTTCTGCAAGAAAATCCTTGCATAAATAAAATAAAAACATATTTCAGTAACTTTTTCTAGGGCATAGTTGATGGGATAAAATGGAAGGGAAAACAGAGCATTCAGCAACAGAAGCAGCTGTGAGTAACTCCTCAGCCCAAGAAACCTTAGCTCTGAAAAGAACAGAGTCCTCTCCTGGCATCACAGAGAAGAATTACAAGTCAAAATACAACTATTTATTGAGCACTTACTAGGTATGGCACTGTGCGGCTGTCATGGACGGACAGTGCTTGCCATATTCCTCCCTCTCCCTCTGCACTGACTTCAGAGTGCACTGGCCTGTCTGTGTTCCCACTCTCTCCCCTTGCCCCATGCCTGGACTGTAAGCTCTCCAGAAAAGGGAACTTGTTGGTTTCATCTTGCATCCCTGGCATGCAGCATTATATGTTTGCAAAACTGAACAGAACTACCCTAGGAGAACTCCAAAAGGATTGGTGCAAACTCTGGAAAACACACAAACTTATATGCATATGAATGACGAAAGTAAAAAGTGTGGGAGTCTAAAACACCGCCATCTTGATTTCTCACACAAGAGACTGAAGCAATTTGGGGGATTTTGAGCCCCTTATCCTCAGATGGGCCTGCTGTCCCAAGATTTAGTTTAGTACCAGGATCTAGTCACCATGGATCATGGTGACCAGATCCTTCCCTCTGCTTCCTTGCATAAAACAGCAGCCTAAGATTGAAGCCCACGTGAGCTTCAGCCCATAACTCAAGCAACCCAAAAGACTGCCTACCTCTCTTAGAACCTGTGAGTTGAATCTGTATTTGGGGGCTGCAGGAGGTTCCCCAGACATTGTCAGTGGGTGAAACAATGTGGTAGGGATGGCTATCTGCCTACCCAATATCCCTTCACTTTGGCTTTCTCGCTATAGAGACCAATATTATTAGAGACAGCAAAGCACCTAACTAAAAACTTCTATTTCCAGGCTTGTTTTGAGGACAGGGATGGCCAATGAGATATAAAGAGAGTTGTTGGTGGGGTTTCCAGGGATACTCCTAAAGGATGTTTATTCATCTACTAGGTGGCTTTGCTCTTCCTGCCTTCCTCCTTTTTTACTTCTTCCTACCTAGATCACAGATGCAATGGTTGGAGCTTTAGCAACCATTCTGTTACCAGGGATTTGAAGATGAAAATCAATGCTAAATAGGGGTGTTAAAGCAGAAAAATAGGAGGCTTGGACAAACCAAGCTAAGACTGCTAACTGCCATGTTTATCTTATTTGAGAGAGAAACAAACTCCTATCTTGTTTAAGCTATTGTCAGTTGAGGACTCTGTAGTAATGACCCAAGGTAATTGCTAATGAATGGCTTTCTATGGGTTGAAGTACACTGTACTAAGGGCACTTTGGAATTTTTTTTAGAGAGATTGCATTTTTGGTTGTCACAATGAATGGGAAAACTACTTGGATTTAACAGATGAGAGCCTAGGAGGTTCCGTCCCAGATGTTCATGTGGATTCAAAGCAACAACAAAATGTTTATAATCAATTACCTGTGCCTTGAACCTAACTATATTTTCCATGTAAAAACAACACATTTTTTTGCAAGGATTCAGACGTACCTAATTTTCCATGAATTTAACTGTCACGTAAAACAAATAAATCTTGAACTTTGCTTTTTGGACCTTTACTAGGATTTGTTCACTATTTACAGAGTTATATCACCACTGGCAACACTAGCTGTATTCAGTATAACACACCTGTATTAATCTGTGTTTATAGTTGTCCTGTTTATGGTGGATGTATGAATAAGTATAGAATTTGACCCCTTCATCATATCTTCTGCGGTAGCTGGTTCTAAGCATTTCTGTATTGAAATACATATTACTTGATTTTAAATTACCTCCCTTTTATTTCTCCTTTGCATCTTTCCAGGGAAAGCCTTATGCTGATTCTCTTTTTGAGAAGGTATGTGTAGGTAGATTATATTATCTATAAATTTAATTTCAGGATCATAATAGTTGCCCTACAAATTTAGCAGGGAGAGCGCTTTGCTCTTGACCATGCCTGTTGTCCTAACTGATACCGATGAATAAACACTCAGCCCTTTGTCTGCCTTCTTTGCTTTAGTGCTAAGAGGCAGAAAGGACTGACAATAGCGAGCTAAGCATTTGGGGTCTGTATTTCAAACAAAACAGGAGTGATTTTAAATTCATCTGTGGCAAGCCTGGGTTTGGACACAAATGCAAAAGCTGCCTCCTATGCAATGTCATTGGAGAGCTAATTCTCTCTGAGGGTTAAGTATTAATCCAAGATCTTCCATGAACTATTCTGTACACATTAGTTTATTAGAGGACACATATTGGGATAGGACTCTCTGTTGATATGGGGGAGGCAGGGCCGACACAGCTCTGGAACTCCAGGGGCTCAGAAAGGGAAAGAGGGGGAGGTGAAGAAACCACACTGGCCATCTGGGGGTAGGAAGGAGTGCCAGGGGAAGCAGCATGCACAGGGCCACTGAGAGGACCTGAGGCCAGTGATGCCAACCTCACCGTTTGCCTTGGTCAGCTCGCTGGGGTGACTGAATTAACCACATCTCTCTCTCCTTAATTGGAGCAGATAATTGGCAAGCTGGCTTTGTGCACAGGAAGTGTGTTCAGATAGATTTGGCGGAGTGTGACAGGAAGAATGGGGACCACCTGATTTCATCTTGTGCCAAGGAGGGCGACACAAAGCGGCAGTGTCTCCTATGGAGCCTGGCCCAGGCAGAGCAATGGGGGCAGAGAGCCCTGTGCAAACCCATAGGCCGGTGCTCCCTTCAGGAACCTCAGCTGGCTGGGCTGAACGGGGAGGATGCTGGGGCAGCTGACGCCCAGGAGCCCTGGGGCGAGCTCTGTGATTCAGCTGCTTTGTGACTTTGGCCATGTAATTTAACCTCTCTGTCGGTTTCCTCATCTGCAGAACAATTGAAAAAGAAATGTTATAACGCCTTTAAGATTATGTCACTCTATGCCATGCAACCTACAGATGCTGCGTGAACGCCTCCTCTGTGGGTAGAGCTGCTCTGGGAGCTCTGCCGACTTCCTGGTGATCCCTTGTAGGAGTGAGAGGAGTGTAAAACACAAATATAAACAATAAACAAATCACTGCAGGACCATTTAAATCTTCACCTTCTCCCCAGATAAGTCTTCAGCACTTTCACGTCAGGTTGGAATACATGGCCAAACCTCCTCCCCCAGCCCTTTGCCCAACTCTTTTTCAGAGATACCCCCAGGAGAGGGACTGTTTAGAGATAGTTGTTGCCAGGGTGACAGAAACCAAACACTGACAGAAGTGTCACTATTTCTAAGGATATGTTGAGTGAAGTGCTCGCCTGATGACCCACCCCATGACTGCCGGAGGCTCTTTTCCAACTACTTTTTGGAATCTTTATCTTAGGAAACCCTTTGTTGTTGTGAAATGATCTCAGGTCCAGAAAGGAAGTGAGGGTCAGTCAGCAACGCAATCGCAACCCCCCAGCGCACACATGCCGGTACTTGCACACAAACAGCACTGTGGAACAGCAACTGTTTTTGAAGGACTCATCTTCATTTGCCCCTGGCTTAGAGTCGGTCTGTGAGGGCTGTTTCCTGGGGATTTCCACTTGAACTGCAAAGAGCCCTGGCCCTAGCTCATGCCATGCGAGGGACAGAGACAGCTGTATTTCTTGTGTGATTTTCTCTGTGTGACAAGAGGTAGATGAAGGGAGTCAAGGACAGAGCAAGTCTCTCTGCAATCCTGAGCATCAACATAGCAACAGAAGCATTTTGTAACTTGTGTTCCTAAGGGTAAGTTTAGGACAAATTACCAAAGCACATAGAATACACATTTGTAACTGATATTATTATCATTATTTTGCTTTTAGCTCAAGATTTATTCTTCATGATCTAGCAGTTATTCAAATGAGGATTTTCTTTTAGTAAAATCATTTGGCTTAGAGCTATCCATCTATTAATATTACCATTTATTACAAACGTTTGAATGCAGACATGCATTTGTATTTTTTTAAATTAATCTTAGTTATCATGGATAGTTTGGGTTTGAATTACAGACATTTGCAAGCTCATAAAAACTGTAAGGGGGATAAGTTCATAAAATTTATTTTGCAGGTAAATAAGCTGTAAGAATCATCAAATATCTCCAAAGGTAAAATGAATCAGGGTGTCACATGTCATTCTCATGACCAGCTTGTTAATCGGAGATTCCATAATTACATTCTCACTGAGCTGTTGTTGTTGTGAGGCTTCAATAAGAATATCAAGTTCTTGGTGCCCAGTACGCATCTAATAAATGAGAGTTGTTATTAATATGTTTAATCCTCAAAAACAGACATACCTACAAAGACACGCACACACACACACACTTCTGGTCCTTTTACAGGAATTCCGTCTTTGGTGGAGACAGATGGATACCCCCTTCAGACTCTGAGCATGAACACTGAGTATCTATTCTTTGCTTTTTTGGAGCCTGGGTCACCTGAATACAATAAATGTCCCTGAGAGCCTCTGTGAGTTCAGCCCTGGCTAGGTCAGCCCTGAACACACGCTACCAGGCTAACTGGGAAAACAAAACATCTAAGTATGAAAAACATCCCAAGACTGCATCTCAGTAAGTAATAACTATTCCGTGGCATAGGTGGGGTTTGAACTTCAAGATCCACCTGGAATACAATTGCAAGTGCTGTGCGGAAAGACTCTGTGGGGCCAGGCGCGGTGGCTCATGCCTATAATCCCAGCACTTTGGGAGGCCGAAGCAGGCAGATCACTTGAGCTCAGGAGTTCAAGACCAGCCTGCGAAATATGGCGAAACCCCATCTCCACAAAAAAATTAAACAGTAGCCAGACATGGTGGTGCACGCCTGTCATCCCACCTGCTTAGAAGGCTGAGGTAAGAGGATCACCTGAGCCCAGGATGTGGAGGCTGCAGTGAGCCATGATTGTGCCACTGCATTCCAGTCTGAGCAGCAGAGTGAGACCCTATCTCAAAAAATAAAAATAAAATAAAATAAAAAATTCTTCCTCCTGGCCCTGGAGGAGGTATATCTTCAAAACTGCCTGGAAGTTCTGGCTCCTGTCTGGGGTACACCTGAACAGGACCCTCTTTTCCAACCCTGTCTGCTGCCTCTGCCCACCTAACTGGTTCAACAGCCACATTCCTCATTTCTGTCCCCAAATAGAATGTGTGCTTATGGGCGTGGCTTTTCACATGCTGTACCCTGTGCCTAGAATGCCTTTCCTCCCATTTCCCCTAAAACTGCTATCAAAGCTTGGAGCCACCCTGAATTGCTCTCCTCTCATACCCCACATCCTGTCTGCCAAGACATCCAGGTGGGTTTCTATA
This sequence comes from Mandrillus leucophaeus, assembly GCF_000951045.1. Lineage (NCBI taxonomy): Eukaryota > Metazoa > Chordata > Mammalia > Primates > Cercopithecidae > Mandrillus > Mandrillus leucophaeus. The sequence continues at coordinate 1,275,381 of NW_012102354.1, forward strand.
TGCTGCCTTCAGAAAACACCTAGAATCTGCCTTTGAGTCACCATATTAGTAGTGAATACCTAATCTCTGAACATGTCCTCTCTTACCTGAAACACTGCAAGAACGTCCTAAATGTTCCCTGCCTCTGCCCTTGCTTCCCTGGCCCGGTCTACTCTCAACACAGCAGCCAGAGTGATCTCTTTGCAACACAGTCAGATCATGTCATATCTCTGCTCAGAGCTCTCCAAAGCAGAGGTGGGCTGGAATGACAAGCACTGGTTAGTGAGGGTCAATCCTGCACATCACTTCCCTACTCTGTGGTCAGGAATGCCACACTCATGGCTTGAAATAGGCCAAGGTGGGAGATTTACACCACAGAAATTGGCAAATGCTACGAAGCAGGGTTTTTTTTTTTTTTTTTTTTAATTATACTTTAAGTTCTAGGGTACATGTGCATAATGTGCAGGTTTGTTACATATGTATACTTGTGCCATGTTGGTGTCCTGTACCCATCAACTCGTCAGCACCCATCAACTTGTCATTTACATTAGGTATAACTCCCAATGCAATCCCTCCCCCGTCCCCCCTGTTTTTTTTTTTTTAGACCTAGTTTGCCAGCATATCGCTGCTCCTATGATGGCGCATTTCTCTCAGAACCAAAGTCCAAGTCTTTAAAACTCCCCACAAGGCCCTCTGCAATCTGACCTTGTCTCCTCCTTCCCTGCCCTCTGCTCCAGTCACACTGACCTTGCTGTTCTTCAAACATGCCAGCACATTGTGGCGACGGGGATTTTCGCCCTGGCTGCTCCCCATGTCTGGATCACTGTCCCTAGATAACCATACCTGGGCTCTGCTTATTTCTTCTCTTACGGTAAGTTCTTGCTCAAATGTCACCTTCTCCATGAGGCTTACCTGACCACCTCCCCAAAAATGCTAACCCCTCTCCAACTCTCCTGTCCTCCTTACGCCATTCTATTTTCCCCTACGGCATTTTAACCTGCTATCAAATGCGCTTACTTACTTATTCTGTTTTTTATTAATATTTATGCTCGGCACCCCCACCGCCACCCCACTAGAATGCCACCTCCATGTTTTCTTTCCCTGATGCATTCCAGCACCTATAACTGCCTGGCACCCAGAAGGCACTCAGTAAGCATTTATTAGCTGACCAGCTAACCTGATCTTCAAATGCCCACCTGCTCTGTAAATCTTCCCTAGACTTAGCACTTTCCTATCTTCCTCTTCTCCATCCCCAGAAGGTCCAGGCTCTTGTGCCCCTATGTTAGTGGAGCCCTCTTTGTACGTGAAGCTGCTAAATTGCTTCTGTTGCGCCATAAAGTTTTTCTTACTAACTGCCTCCCCCGTCAGCTGGCTGTGTCTGAGCTCTTCAAAGGCATCTCCAGCACCTATCCCAGTGCCTGGCACACGCACCACCCCATCGGTCTGTTAAATGAACACATGTATAGATGAACAGTAGCCAGAATTTAATTTTTCACATTGATTCCTTTTCTCCTCCAGAGGCCCCCTCTGGTGACAGCTCTGCTAGGAAGGCCTAGAGCAGGGAGGGACTGGGAGATATCATATAGGGAGGCAAAAGGGGTGCTTCTGGACTCCATGCTCTGAGCAGTCTGGTTATGACTATCATGCTCCTGACACTTCTCTGCTCAGCCCTTACTCCCGCCTTTCATAAGCTCTGATCTCCCTTGATCCCAGGCTAGGGTCAGCTTTATGCACAGGGAAAGGAGACTGCTGATGGTGGTGTGATGCCAAGGGCTTCAGGAAGGTTCCTCATTCTCAAATACTTTATTTTCCCTTGTGCCACTTTCCTTGGGGTCTTCTTGGAAAGCAAAGCCTCAGCTACCTGGTTCACTGCTTGAGGTCGTGATGGATGTGTGGAGTATTTTCAGTTTTTCAAAAGGTTTTATGGAAATGCTGTCATTTCTGTGTTGCTCAGAGTCTAGGGGAGCAGTCAGGAGCATGGGATTATGGTTGTGGCAGAAGCTTCCAAGGAAAAACTCAGGATGCAGGAAGAATGCCTGAGGGGAGGCCTTTGGCTGGGAGCATGGAGGGGTCCAGGAGAGGAACTCTTCAGGCAGAGCCAACAGCACCTCGGTGAGCACAGGGCAGTCGGGACCCAGAGGGCTGGAGGGCGGTGAACGCGGGCAGCGCAGAGTGGCACTGAGGAGGGAGGGCCTGATTGTGTAGGCCCCCTAGGCCATGACAAGGCATCTGCTTTTTACTGGAGGCCACAGGGAGCCATCCGAAGTTGCCTCCTCTAAAGGATTTTCTCGAGCGGGAAGCAGCAGGATCAGATCTGCAATTGAGAGAAACCCTCCCTCTCTCATCCTCCCCCTTAAGCCCTGTGTCCTCTGAAGGCCTGGCTCATGGAGCAGGAAGGTGGCCTGGAGCCCAGCAGGCACTCAGTGCATGGCCGGAGGGAACGGGAGGCCCAGGGGTGTGTAGGAGAATGGGCGCTGAGCCTGCAGAGTGCCTGGCAGTTTAGAACGGTCCTGCCATCTTCGGGGTCCTCCCTGCCACAGAGGCTTGTGACGGTCAAGGCCCCTCGTCTGTCCCCAGTGACGCCCCTGTCCACGCAGGCCAGCTCACTCCTGCTCTGCCAGCCAGGCCTACTCAGGACAAAGAAGGGGCTGTGCCCCTGCAGAGAGGGGTGACTCGACTCCCTTCCCAGCCATCAAGTGAGGAGGAAGGGTCCACACCCAGAGCTAAGCCCCAGGGGAAGACAGGATGTCCCAACACATCCTGTAGAAGCACCTAGTCATCTTCCAGTTACTAATTTGCCTTACTTGTTCTGTTCAAACAGGGTAATTGTTTCCCCAAAAAGACTCGGGTATAGTGGAATGAGGTCACCAGAGACGTGCCTAAACAATGACAAACTCGGGTCCTGGGCGCGCCGAAACCCTAGTAACCAGTTACTCAGACTGCGGGGTTGATTTTATCTTTCCTGAAGCAGCCGCAGAGCAAATTCAGTGAGGGCGCGCCCCCTGGTGGTGATACGAGGTTCTACCAGGCAGAAAGGGCCTTTCCGGGGAGCGATTCTTCTGGGTGGAACGGAGAACGGGAGGAGGAGGAGGTTTCCGGACGTTCTCAGCGGCACATATTCATAGTTAATACTCAATGAATACTGATTTGTTGATTGAAATATGAAATAAAAGTGATTAATATAACCATTAGTAATCAAGGTCTTGGAATGTGAGAATTTTAATAAAAGGTAAATCATCAGCCAAGGCAGGAAGAAAGCAGGGAGAGTTGGTCTGATAAGAGAAATAACTTTGAGAGCGTCCATATACTTTCTGCTTTGACACTGTGGGCATTATATACTCTCTTTGTTTACCTAAGGCAGCCTATCTTTTTATTTTGAAATTTTTCAAATATATACAAAACAGTGAAAATAACTATAAATCCCCGTATACCTACCACCCAAGTTCTGGAATATCAAGTTTTTGTCACTCTTGCTTTATGTATCCGATTTTATTTTATTTTGAGACAGAGTTTCACTCTTGTCCCCCAGGCTGGAGTGCAATGGCGTGATCTCGATTCACTGTAACCTCCGCCTCCCAGGTTCAAGAGATTCTCCCTCTTCAGTCTCCTAAGTAGCTGGGACTACAGGTGCGTGCCAGTCTAATTTTTGTATTTTTAGTAGAGACAGAGTTTCTCCATGTTGGCCAGGCTGGTCTTGAACGCCTGACCTCAAGTGATCTGCTCACCTCGGCCTCCCAAAGCGCTGGGATTACAGGCGTGAACCACTATGCCAAGCCGGCATTTTCTTACATAGCCACATGCCACTATTTCATCAAAAACATTTTATAATTCCTTGGAGTCATCTAGATCAAGCTCGTCCAACCTGTGGCCTGCGAGCCACATGCAGCCCAGGACGGCTTTGAATGCAGCCTGATGGAAATTCGTAAACTTTCTTAAGACATCGTGAGATTTTTTTGATGTGATTTTTCTTTTATCAGCTCATCAGCTATCATTAGTATTAGTGTATTTTATGTGTGGTAAAAGAATTCTTCTTCAATGTGGCCCAGGGAAGCCAAAAGATTGGACACCCCTGATCTAAATGACCATATAAACAGTCTACATTTAGGTTTTCTTGAAAACTTATTGCAGTTATCTGGTTGTTAGGTCTCTCTTTCTCTCTTTCTCTTCCTCCCTCCCTCTCTCTCTCTTTCTCTCTCTCCACCTCCCATTCCTTGTCCTTCCCCTTCCTCCGTCACTGACTTATCCTTACATATAGTGAAACGCACAGGTACTAAGCATACAATTCAATGAGTGCTGACAAACGCACACACCTGGTAACCCACACCCTCATCAAGATAGCCAACATTCCCACCACCTCAGAAAGTTACCACCTGTACATTGGCAGCGACCTGTGTCCTCACCCCCCAACCACTTCTCTGATTTCTTTCACCATGGATAAGTTTTGCCTGTTCTAGAATTTTACATTAAATGCACACTTGCAGTATGTAGTCTTTTTGAGTATGGCTCTTTGTGCTCAGCATGATATTCTTGAGGTTCATCTGTGTCGTTACTGAGGTGCATTCCATTGCTTGCATTTACTACAATTTGTTTATGCATTCTCCTCTTACTGAGCATCTAGATTGTTTCCAATTTGGGCTATTATGAATAAAGCTGCCATAAATATTTTTGCATAAATCTTTTTATGGACATATGTTTTCAGAGTGTATACTTATGTTCAGCTTTATGAGAAAACCTTGTCTCATCCAAAGCGCTTCTTGGTCTCCCTTTTTGTTCAGTTGTCCAATAGTTCAATATTCTGCACATGCCCATCAGCTTCCTTGTGGTATCACTTACCTGGTCCCTCCTCTGATTTCTAGATTTTGTTTGTTGGTTTTTTTGTTTTTTAGAGACATGATCTCACTCAGTCACCCAGGCTGGAATGCAGTGGTACAATCATAGCTTACTGCAGGTTTAGACTCTCCTGAGCTCAAGTCATCCTCCTACCTTAGCCTCCCCAAGTAGGTAAAACTACAGGTGTATGCCGCCATGCCCAGCTAAGTTACAGAAAAAGGTTCTTTTTTGTAGAGATGGGGTCTTGCTATGTTGTCCAGACTGGTCTTGAACTCCTGGCCTCAAGCAATCCTCCTGCCTCAGCCTCCCAAAGTGCTGGATTACAGGCATGAGCCACTGAGCCTAGTCAAAATTCTGAAGGAAAATGCTGGAGTTTTTATAAACTGGAAAGTTGGATCTAAAACCTGGAAGAGGGAGGCAGAGGTTGCAGCCAGCTGAGATCGCATCACTGCACTCTAGCCTGGGTGATGGAGTGAGACTCTGTCTCAAAAAAAAATAAAATAAAAATAAAACCTGGAGAAGATTCATGTTAGTCACTCTGGCAAGAATGACTCAGAAGTGATGCTATGTAGTTTATTCTGCATCTCATCAGAAAGCACGTAAGTGGCACGCTTGCCCCAGTTGCAGTTAAGACAATAAGACTGATCAGTAGATCTAAGGAGTGGAGGCCTGATTCCTCACTGTACCCTGCATCGACCTCTCATCTTTTGGCTTCAGATGATCTTTGCTTTGAATCAATTCCTTTGTTAAGAATTACAAAATGGTGGTTTTTAAAATTCTGTCATCCCTCCACTTTTTTTTTTGGAATTTTTCTGTGAAGAAGCTTCCTTTATCAACTTTTCCTCATTGTCATTTGGCAAAGGCAGGAAAATGTGTAACTATTTGTCTTTCATTGCATGTGCCACTAGCAGTTTTAATTCACTAGCAATTTTAATTGCTAGTGAAAATTTTTAATCTGGATTATTGATTGTTAGAAACTTTCTAAAAGCTAAGACAAGAAAAGCTCTCATAATGAAGCATTATTCAAAATGTAAATATGAGAGCTCCCTCATCTTGCTTTAAGAAAAAGATACATAATACAGAAAAACATTGATATATCAATGGACTTGGATCCACTCTGGGCTAAGCAGTTGTAACTGTAATGATAATAACAACTAACATTTAGGGAACATTTCTTATTGATTTAAATTAATTAATAATTAAATTGAATGAATGTTTATGATAACAGTTATTGAGAAGATAAAAGTGCTAGTCTAGAGGGTTTTAATCAAGTTAGATTTAACTTTTCCCCTTGAGGAAATCATGGATTCGTTTCATTTAGTTGACATTTATTGAGCATTCACTTCGTTGGTAAAACAAAGATGAATTAGACTTAGACACTATGAGGCCTCGAGGGACCTAGTAGATGAATTTTGTCTCAGTGGTTCCTGGGACTTGCTTTGGCCAGATATTTACGGTCTTTGTTGTGATATCTACAAAGAACGCCCTGAAGCTCTTGGCAACACCCCAAGGTCAGATATCACCTGCCCTATATGCGGGTGACAAATAACCGGCTCTGGGATGGGGGAAGGGAGAAGGTTTGATTGGTATCATTTGCCTATTTCCATGGTGCAAATACTCCCACCATGGCCTGTTTCAAGCTGCCAAAATGATGTCACTGAATGCAGAGTTGCAAAGATATGCATAGCACACCATTATATAGTATTTCCACTACACAGATGCAATAGAGGTAAATGACTTCACAAGCACAGATAATGATTAAATAGAGTAAAATAAGGAACAGATGAGCTTTGAGTATTTATTATCTTTGTAATATAACTTAATTGTAAGTTTATATAATTTAAGTTTTAATGATGACTATGTTTAACAAGTGGTTTGCACGATCTCTGAAAATTTAACGATTAGCTCTAGAGAGCCAGTATGTATGGGTCTGCTCCAGCACACCACTGCTTACACTCATGCAGTAGTACAAGATAGACACCGTAATATACTCATGGAGCTGGGACTTGGAACAATGTGGCTGGGATGACACTCTGAGTGGGGATGGTCAGTGGCCTTAGGGCATGGTAGAAGAGAGTAGCTGGGTACAGTAATATGGGTTATTTCCTTGTCTCTTCTGTGGGGGTTATTTAGTTTCCATCTACTGGTGTAACAAATTATCCCAAACTTAGTGCTTTAAAACAATACAAGTTTATTATCTCACAGTACTGGAGGTCAGAAGTCAGACAGGGTTCTCAATGGGCTAGAATTAATGTGTTTGCAGGGCTGTGTTGAAGGCTCTGAGGGAGAATCCTTTTCCTTACTTTTATCAGCTTCTGGAAGCCACCCACATTCCTTGGCTTGTGCTGTCTTTACTCCGTCTTCAATGTTGGTAAAAAATTAGCAACATTAGTCAAGTCCTTTCCCATTGCCATCTCTTTGATTTTCAATTTGGAGAGCTGATTAGCAACCTTAACTCCATGTGCAAACTTAACTCCCCTTTGCCATGTAACCTGACACATTTTTAGGTTCCAGAGACTAGAATGTGGCTATCTTTGAGAAGCCATTATTCTTCCTAACACAGGGGTGCTGACAGATATCTCCAGCTGGCTCTGCACACACTGTACTCTGGGAGAACCTTCTGGAGAAGGTGCTTGGAGCCCTAGAAGGTAAGATACAATGAGAATCCCATGGAAGCTGCTGATTTGCCTTGGGTAATCAGCAGGTATAAAAAAGTGTTAGGAAGAAAATAAATAGCAGGCAGAGAGAGAGAGAGAGATGGAGAAGTATTTTAGTAGATGGTAAGGGAAGGTCTCTCTGAAGTGTTGATATGTGAGCTAAGACCTGCCATGCCAAGATCTGGGAAAGGCCAGGCGAAGTATAGTGGCACCAAGGAAGTGCTGGTTGGGGCTGGAGTTTAACTGCCTTAATCATCCTAAATAAGTAAAGCAATGTGTTTACTATGCACTCAACTTGTAAGCTATGTCTGCCACCTCATTTCCTCTTCCAACCAGGTCTATCCTGTTAAATCTCTCCTAATAGAAATTGTGGCATGCCACTGGAGAAAAATGAGTACAAAGTTTCTGAAGAGTGGCATGTTTGAAGAACAGAAAAAAAGAGCAGTGGAGATGAAGGCTAATAGCTTGTTATAATAATGGCACGCAGAGAATCATGCTTCCCTATGTCCATGCCCCTGTACAATTGATGTTCTGCTCTTTCTGTCAAGAGATATTATCTGTTTTTCCACCCCCTTAAATCTGGGTTGGCCTTGTGACTTGCTGGTTCAGTAGAAAATAGCAACAGTGGTAGTGTACAATTCCAGAGCCTAGACCTTAAGAGGCCTCGGGGCTTTGCTATCATCACCCTCTTTGAACCCTACCATGCCACGAAGAAGCTCTGTCTAGCCCACTGGAGAATAGGCGGACACAAGGAAAATAACTGAGGAGCCCAGCCAATAGCCAACACCGACTGCTTCACATACACATGAGGCTGTTTAGACCTTCCAGCCATAGGTGCACCATCAAGATGGCTGTAGCTGTGTGAGTGCTTTTAGGTGAGACCAGCAGAAAAACCTACAGAATCACAGGAAATAATAAACCATTGCTGTTTTAAATCACTATGTTTTTTTGGTGGGGGCGTTGTTACACAGCAATAGATAACTGTTACATGAAATGGGGAGGCCTGAGGGACCAGATCACATAAAGGTTTATTAGCCATGGTAGGGAACTTGGATTTTATTCTAAGTACTCTGAGGAATCATGGGGTTTTAAGAAGGAGAGTAACATCCTTTAAAAGATCATTCTGGGCTGGGCACGGTGGCTCACGCCTGTAATCCCAGCACTTTGGGAGGCTGGGGTGGGCTGATCACTTGAGGTCAGAAGTTCGAGACCAACCTGGCTAACATGGCAAAACTCTGTCTCTACTAAAAATACAAAAAATTAGCCTGGCATGGTCGCAGGTGCCTGTAATCCCAGCTGCTTTGGATGCTGACGCAGGAGAATCACTTGAACCCAGGAGGTGGAGGTTGCAGTGAGCTGAGATTGCGCCACTGCGCTCCAGCCTGGGTGACAGCAAGACTCTCAAAAAAAATAAATAAATAAAAGCTAGGTGTGGTGGCTCACACCTGTAGTCCCAGCACTTTGGGAGACTGAGGCAGATGGATCACCTGAGGTCAGGAGTTCGAGATCAGCCTGGCTAACGTGGTAAAACTCTGTCTCTACTAAAAATACAAAAACTAGTCAGGCGTGGTGGCACGTGCCTGTAGTCCCAGCTACTCGGGAGCCTGAGGCAGGAGAATTGCTTGAACCCAGGAGGTGGAGCCTGCAGTGAGCCGAGATCGCGCCACTGCACTCTAGCCTGGGTGACAAAGTGAGACTTTGTCTCAAACAAACAAACAAACAAAAGATTATTCTGGGGTCTATGTGGAGAAAGGATTGTAGTTGAGCAAGAATAGAAGCAGGGAGACGAGTCAGAAGGCTTTTTCAGGCATGCAGACAAGAGATGATAGCAGTGGAGATGGAGAACAGTGGACAGATTTGGGTCCTGCTAATGGACTGGCTTAGGAAAGAAATAGTGAATAACAATCTTCTTCTTTGAAATTCAGAGCTATATAAATAAATGTGCTTTGGACTGGGCGTGGTGGCTCATGCCTGTAATCCCAACACTTTGGGAGGCTGAGGTGAGAGGATCACTTGAGCCCAGGAGTTTGAGACCAGCCTGGCCAACATAGTGAGGCCCTGTCTCCACAAAAAGTAAAAAGAAAAAAATTGTCAGATGTGGTGATGTGTGCCTGTAGTCTCAGCTACTCCTCAAGAGGCTGAGGCAAGAGGATCACTTCAGCATGGGAGGTCGAGGCTGCAGTGCGCTGTGATTGTACTACTGCACTCCAACCTGGGTGACAGAACAAGACCCTGCCCCAAATAAATAAAAAAATACATGTACTTTGCATTGTCTTTTCTTCCTTTGGTGGACAGGGCAGTGCTTGACAAGTGACAGTAAAGAGACAGAAGCTTGGAAGCCCGATGAGCACTGAAGTTATGTTTTGAGATGCGGTCAACATTAACAAAACCTTTTTTTTTTTTTTGAGAGAGAGAGAGAGAGTTTCATTCTGTCACCCAGGCTGGATAGAATGCAGTAGTGTGATCTCGGCTCACTGCAACCTCCACCTCCTGGGTTCAAGCAATTCCCCTGCCTCAGCCTCCCGAGTAGCTGGGATTACAGGTATGTGCCACCACTCCTGGCTAATTCTTGTATTGTTAATAGAGATGAGGTTTCACCACCTTGGCCAGGCTGGTCTCAAACTCCTGACCTCAAGTGATCCACTTGCTTCGGCCTAACAAAGTGCTGGGATAACAGGTGTGAGTCACTGCGCCCCTCCAACAAAAAGTTAAAAATAAATTAAGTTAAAAAGCAATTGTCTTGTAAATGCTTTGCTCTGAAGGATCTGATAGGCAAAAGACACCGATGGGCTCATGGACAGTACCACTGCCCCAGTAGATTGGGAAACCAGAGCCTTGAGAAGTGAAAGCCATGAAAGTATGGGGGAGGGAACACAGAGGAAGAAGATGAAGGGGAGAGAGATCAGAAGGAGAAGGTGAAACTGGAAACCCATTCAGAAGTGGGTAGAAACACAATGGGAAAAGTAAGAAAACCACCCTGTGTTTGTGGGAGTGTCATGTGGCTGCTTTCTTTCTGATGATGGACTGCCCTGTACCCTTCCAGATGCTGCAGGCACATTTGGGGGCTTGCTCAGGCATCCCTGAGTGTAGAGGGCTAAATAAGATGCAGTCCTAGATGAGCATGGTGGCTCATGCCTGTAATCCCCCCAGGGAGGCCAAGGTGGGAGGATCACTTGAACCCAGGAGTTTGAGACCAGCGAGGGGCAACATAGTGAGATCTCGTCTCTACCAAAACAAAAGACAAAAATAAATAGCCAGGCATGATGACACATGCCTGTAGTCCTAGCTACACAGGAGGCGGAGGTGGGAGGATCGCTTGAGCCTGGGCAGTCAAGGCTGCAGTGAGCTGAGATCACACTACTGCACTCCAGCCTGGGCAACACAGCAAAACTGTCTCCAAAAAAAAAAAAAAAGAAAAGAAAAGATACTTCTCATTACTTCTCATGCTAAGATTCTTGAAGTTTAGGCGAGGGCACATGACTAAACATGGTATAATAGGCATTTAAATGTAAATAATGGTCCACATTTTAAAAGTGCTAAAGTGCCAAATGATCTCCAAAAACAGGGAGGAGATAATGTTTGAGAAGGAGTTGTGGAGGTGACGGGGAACAGGGAAGAGGGTGTGTGCAAAGACACAGGGGGTGCTGGAGAAGCTGGTTGAAAATCAGAACTATTGAAGCTGAGTGCAGGAAGCAGGGTGGGGTCCAAGAATTCGGGTCTTTTCCCCTGGGAATAGAAACTTGTTTTTAATCTATGAAGCTAGTAACCTGTGGCAAGAAAGGGGATGGACTAGAATCAGGGAGCATGGTTGGAAGGCCGTTTCTAAGTAGACCAGCAGCCTCAGATGAGGCTCATCATTGCTGCTATTTGCAGAGCTGTGGAGTAAGGCAGTACCATCCTGCACCTAAAGGGCTACTTACAGAGTCCAAAAGACCTGTGCCCTCACTCTGCCTCTTTATGTGATACTGGCAAGGAAGAAAATAGTGACATTTGTAGTAGAATAAGAAGATAAACCGTAGACAATGGTAAAGCATCTTTGAAGACTGAAGACACAAGTGGATGGGTGATGAGAAATTGCTGAGTGGGTACAATGTATGTTATTCGGGTGACGGATACACTGAAAGCTCAAACTTCGCCACTACACAATATATCAATCTAACAAAATTTCACTTGTACCCCTTATATTTATACAAATTTTTAAAAATCAGAAAACAACCCTGAGGACATAAACACGCACATGAAAGTATATTCAATGTATGCACTAGCATGTTCATTGCAGCATCATTCACAATGGCAACGAAATGGAATCAACCCAGGTGCCCATCAGTGGTGGGCTGGATAAAGACAGTATGGTACATATACACCATGGAATGTTACCAGCCATAAAAAGGAATAAAATCTTGTTCTTTGCAGCAACAGGCATGCAGCTGGAGGCCATTATCCTAAGCGAATTAAAGCAGAAATAGAAAACCAAATACCGCACGTTCTCATTTATAAGTGGGAGCTAAACATTGGGTACACATGGACACAAAGATAGGAACAATAGAGGCTGGGGACTATAATATCGAGGAGGAAGGGAGGAGGGCAAGCTTTGAAAAACCACATACTGTGTACTATGCTTACTGGGTAACAGGTTCAATCATACTTCAAACCTCAGCATCACGCAATATACCCTGTAACAAACCTGCACATGTACGGCCTGAATACAAAATAAAAGTTGAAAATTTTTAAAAAGCATGTTCAATATTACTAATTTTCAGGGAAATGCAAATCAAAACCACAATGAGAAAGCACGTCTCACCCTCTAGTTCAGCTACTATTAAAAAAATTAAAAAGCATGTTCAGTATCACTAATCATTAAGGAAATGCACATCAAAAACCAGTAAGAAAACACTTCTCACCCAATTGGTTGGCTATAATGTGAACAGACAAACAAAAAAAGATAGCTAAAGAAAGTAACGAGTGTTAGTAAGGATGTGGAGAAACTGGAACCCTTGTACATTCCTGGTGGGATGTGCAGCCACTGTGGGAAACGGCATGATGGTTCCTCCAAAAAAAGAAAAAGAAAATTAAACATAAAATTACTATATGACTTTGCAATTTCACTTCTCGGTATATCCCCAAAACAACTGAACATTCTCGGTATATCCCCAAAACAACTGAACACAGGAACTTGAACAGATATTTGTACACCCATGTTGATAAAAGCATTAGTCCTCATATCCAAAAGTTGTAAAAAAACCCGAATGTTCATCAATGAATGGATAAACAAACATGGTATATACATACAATGGAATATTATTCATCTTTAAAAAGGAAAGAAATTCTGACACATACTATGACAGGGCTGAACTTTAACGACAATATGCTCAGTGAAATAAGCCAGACACAAAAGGACAAAACATTATATGAGTTCACTTACATGAGGTCCTAGAATAATGAAATTCATAGAGACAGAAAGTAGAAGAGTGGTTGCAAGGGGCAGGGGGCAGGAGGATGACGAGTTTTCATTTCAGGGATATGGAGTTTCAGTTTGGGAAGATAAAAAAGTCCTGGATGGATGGTGGTGATTGCACTACGATATGAATGTACTTGATGCTATGGAACCATACACTTAAAAATTGTTAAAATGGTAAAATTTATGTTATATATTTCAACATACACATACGAACCCCCTTCTATACACACACATAAACTGAGGACTATCCCCTACCTCCCCACTCTCAAGGGCCAAACTTAACAATCCAATACATTCTACCCTCCTATATCTGATCTGGTCACTCATTGCTCCTCAATACACATCTTTTGTTTTACAGCCAGTAAGTAGAAAGAACAAAATCAGAGTTTAAGAACCTAACAATGGAAAAAGGGAAGACATGACTCATGCTTAAGAAAAGAGAACTCTTTAATATCTAATTTTAATTCAAGATTAATATCTATTGGGTGTTGAACTATATAACAAACAGAGTGACTCTCCAAAAGAAAACGGTGTGAATTTGGGAATAGAACATTGCAGTGTGGCCGCGCGGTGGCTCAAGCCTGTAATCCCAGCACTTTGGGAGGCCGAGACGGGCGGATCACGAGGTCAGGAGATCGAGACCATCCTGGCTAATACGGTGAAACCCCGTCTCTACTAAAAATACAAAAAAAAAAAAAAAAACAAAACAAAAAAAAAACATTGCAGTGGGAATACGTAAGAATGCCATAGTTAACTATGTGTGTGTTCAGGGAGGTAAAGGAAGACAATGGTTTTTAAAAGAAGAAAATGAGAAAGATTACACAGTTGCTTCAGGAAAATTATCTCTGGCTACAAAGATCAGTAACAAGGATAACGCCCTAACGCCAGTCCAGGTTTGGGCAGACAGTTGCCGGGCAGCTGTCCCCACAGAACTATTTTTTGTTTAATGTTGCGATGGCATCTGTGTAACGTCGTGGTTTTTCCAGAGTCTTTTTTGCTACCAGGTATACAAGTGTGAGAACCCTCTTTTCAAGGCCTCCCCGGTCTTTCTTTGTTAAGGTTGTTTGTTTTTAAGTACTAGTGACTCTATTTTGATTGTGACAACATTCACGTAGGTTATCAAGATTATCAAGATTAACATGTTTCTAGTATGTGCCCTTAATATAATATATTGAAAATTATACTTTATCTGTTTTTCCTCCCAAAAATTCGGCCCCAGTAATCATAGGGAAACATTAGCCAAATCCCAACTGAGGCATGCTGTACAAAACACCTGACCAATATTCCTAAAAACTATCCAGGTCAACAAAAATAAGCAGAGTCTGAGAAACTGTCATGGCCAAGAAGAGAAAAAAGATGTCAGGAAAAAAACAACAAAAACACCTTAGGGAATATGAATAAAGTATGCACTTTAGTTAATAATTATGTAAAAAAGGGGGAGCTCGGGCTGGGCGTGGTGGCTCACGCCTATAATCTCAGCACTTTGGGAGGCCGAGGTGGGCTGATCACTTGAGGTCACGAGTTTGAGACCAACCTGACCAAATGGTGAAACGCCGTCTGTACAAAAAAAACAAAACAAAAAAATTAGCTGGGTGTGGTGGTGGGTGCCTGTAATCCCAGCTACTCAGGAGACTTACTTGAACCCAGGAGGTGAAGGCTGCACTGAGCTGAGATGGCGCCACCGCACTCCAGCCTGGGCAACAGAGCCAGACTTCCATCAATAAAAAAGGGCCAGGGGAGCTCTTTTCTCTTAGAGATGTATACTGAAATATTTAAGCATAAAATAATGTCTGAGATTTATTTCAGATCAATCAAGTCGGGTGAGAGAACGTGGATGGAGTTATAGACCTAAAGTTGGGAACTGCTGAGACTGGGTAATGGGTACATGGGGTTCACTACACTCTTATTTTTATTTTTGCACATCTTTTAAAACTGTCCATGATAAAAAGTCATAAACTTAAAAAAATCTAGTATGCTAATTTATATAAATCTGGGTGCTGTAGGTGGCTATTTCCTGTCATTATATAGGGAGGCAGGAAAAAAAACCAGTTTTGGGAGAAGAGAATAAATAAGAATGAAGCAGAGATAGAAGGAGAGAAGTGGAGAGAGATGAAGTTCGAGCTGTAAAATGTCACTGTGTCTGCTTCCCAGCCACTCCCTGAGACCCTGCTCTTGGATTTTGTGAGCAAAAAAAGTACTGGATACTTTTATCAGCCCCCACCATGATCCCCCGATCCCCTCCAAACAACTCCAATGCTATGTGTTTGTGAAGGTACAAGTTCAAACAAATACTGAGAAATATAAGGCTCGCTTTGGCACTTCACCCCAGTCTAGAACTCATTCTTCTTTTTTAAGCTAAAGAGTAAAGGGTTTCCCACATGGGGGCACTTAGCCTAACTTAGGGAAAGTACAATCTGCAGTAGAGGTGGAGGACCTGGGTCCTGGTTTCGGTTCTGCTGTGCCGCCATGTGACTCTGGACAAAATATGTCGGGACTCTGTGCTTGCTCAGTTGGTCTTCTGTGTTGCTGTAACTGAGATAGGAAAAGCACTGGGGTAAAGTCAAAAAAAAAAAAAAGTTGCAAAACTTCAAAGTACTGAATTCCTATTTTTAGTAGGACTCCTCAAAGTTGCAAATCATCAGAATTTGTTCAGATTTTTGCCTCAGAGAGCACTTATTAAACCTGAACTTTGGAGCTAGTTGCTCAAGAGAAAATCACGTGAAGGAAAGTTCTTTTCTTCCTTGCCCACCCCTCTCCTCTTTTCCTTTCAATTTAAGGTAAGAGTGACATGCATTTTTGCACTGGATTAAAAACAAAAATAACAACAAGGACAGTATGTTGTCATAAAAAGCCCACCAGGTGCCTTCCTTAAATCTTCCCCTACGTCCTTCCATATATACATCTTAGTTGTTCGTTAGCCCAGTAATCAAGTATGGTAATCAGCCATGGTGACTGTAAAACCAGGCCAGAGAAAATCTTCGCTTAGTTATTTTAGTGACTGTTTGGGGAAGTGCTAGTGGGGCTAACTGGTCTTCCAATATTACTGTAGTAGCGACCACATTCAGCAAGTTACTATGAAGTAGAATGCATGATTTAAAGGACGTGGAGAGAGCCCTGAAACTTGAAAAAAGCTCTTGATTTTCAAGTGTGCGCAAACATGGAAAATGTATCCCACAGCCAAGATAATAAACACACGACTCTACTGATGGCATAATCAATCATTGTTTGTGTGACCAAGGGAAGTTCCACACTGTTCTCGATCTATAAACAATTGAATCTCATTACTTATAGTAGTTGTACTCTAAAAATCGCAGCAAACATTGAATCAGCAAATCACATTACTCCTAAGGAAAATACAGGGTTAAGTTCCTGTGACCCTCTGGTCATAGCATTTTCGTCAGCCGATCAATATATAACTTTGTTTTATGTGTGTTTCTGTTTAAAGATACCTTACTAATATATATTGTTAATTCGTTAACATCAAACAGCACTATAACTCATGCCTGAATAAAACTTATCATACATCTGTATTTTCTCCATAAGGCACACCACAGCCTTTTGGTGCTTAGGAATACTGGACGGCACTTCAGCACTTTGGTTGCAGGTCATTTTAAACAGCAAAATCACCAACAGAAATGCAAAAAACATGATCAGTAAAAGGATCACACATTTACAATATGAGAGCTAAAACAAGAAAGTGAGCATCATCTTCTCTGACCGCAGCTGGGAATGTGGGCTTCCAGTGACTCAAATCTTTTCCCTGCTCTGTGCATGTCTACAAATGACCATGAAAGTACTGTGAGTATTGATTCGGGGGTTACAAATAAATTTTAGCTAGTAGGCAAATTCGCAGATACAGAGTCCATAAATAATAAGGATTGACTGCAAACACTACATACCAGAGCCTGCTATAAGTTGGCAAAATCCCATTTTTTGCCCCCATTATGTGAATTTCTAGGGATGTGAGGGGTTAAGTGTGCAATGTATTCAAATATGAGTCACTCACTGTTAGATTGGATAGATTATGTAGACAATGGTATTGCATTTAAAATAGTCCTCAATTAAGAGTTCAAGACCATCCTGGCCAACATGGTAAAACTCCATCTCTACTAAAAAAAATAATAATAATAAAATAAAATAAATTTGCTAGGTCTGGTGGTGCACACCCATAATTCCAGCTACTCAGGAGGCTGAGGCACGAGAATTGCTTGAACCCAGGAGGTGGATGCTGCAGTGAGCTGAGACTGCATCACTGCACTCCAGCCTGGGTGATGGAGTGAAACTGTATCTAAAATAAAATAAAATAAAATAAAATAAAATAATAAAATAGTCCTCAAATCAGGAGCTATTCTTTCATCTTAAAGACTTGATACCCATCCTCCAAATCATGGGTTCCCAAGCTTCACTCAGTATCTCACTTTTCATCTTTGTATCAGCCATTATCTACCATAATAAAATAGGTATGTACCCTTCGACTACTATGCAGTTTTCATTCTACCCACCCATCTGCCACATGGCTCAAAAGTATCCAATCTTTGTGGTATGGAACATCCTCCACATAAAAGTGAGGTAGCCTTTCAGACAGGACCTGGATGGTTCCCATCTTAGTCCCCTTTTCTGCCCCAGGGCCCAACATAATCTTGCACAGTCTCCTACACGAGAGCTGGCAAGCTCTGTTCTCCATCACTATCCCTCCATGATGCATAAGGAACCAAGTCCTGTTTTATGCCAGATCTATTGTTCAGGGTGATATACAAACAACACAAGCAAAACTTTTTTCTTGCTCATGCTGTGTGACCACAATTGATTCATATTATGCTTAGGTATGCAGAGAAAATGCAGCCTCTCCTTTCTCTGTAACAGATCTAGCCTTCCTCAAAAGTCTATACTTCACTGGAAGGGCAACGGCTAACTCAGTTAATACCATCCTAGTCTCTTCAGTGAAAACAGTTTTCTTTTGGTTTACAACAGTTCCTTCTTTCATGAATGCTCATTTGTTCTGAGTTGTCTTCACCCTCTCGCCTCCCAAGATGGCTTCTAGGTATGTGCCTTCAAGGGAAGGGCAGGGAACCTTGATCTGCATCATGCGGGGCCTGATGCTGCCTTCTGACCCTTGCTGGCCTCTGTGGTGGTGTGTTCCTTGCTTACCCTGGTGGCATCTGCCACAGAAATGTTCGTTCAGGGAAAGAGTGATCTAGTCTGTCTTGGCTTGGTCAGGACCTAGGGGTCCTCCCAGCTGACTTGCCTGCCTGTGTAACTAAAACCTCAAGCTAGATCTGACTGTTCCAGGGATAGGCACCTGACTGAAGCAGGGCCAATCAGAGACCCTCCCTGAAATTTTTTCAAACTGGAGCTAAGCAATCTGGTTCTTCTCTGGAGGGAATGGAAGCAAAACTATGAGATGGAAGGCTCAGTGCAGTGGGCAACTATGCTTGCTGCCCTGTAGAAGTTGGTATAGACCTGCAAGAAGAGACAGAGAATGTGAGAGCTGAAGAAACATTCAGATTTCTGGTCTAGGCTGTGTCTGAGGTCCTGTATCTCCTAATTTCTTCCTGTTTTTCTGCGAAATAGCCACACATCCTTCCAATAAATTCCCTGAATCCAAGCTAATTTGAGTTCAGCTGCTGACACTTGCAACTGAAATTTTAAAAACCCAAGCAGTATGTTTTTAATGACTTAATGACCATTCTAGCACTTGTGTATTTATAATTCCCATCAACCTTCCTTTACACCATTCCCCAAAGTATACTATGTTTATAGGTTGAAAATTATTGCTGGCAAACATGAGACAATTGAGATTTTTAAAAATTTCATTGGCCAGGTGTGGAGGCTCATGCCTGTAATCCCAGCACTTTGGGAGGCCAAAGCAGGCAGATCACAAGATCAGGAGTTCAAGACCAGCCTGGCCAATATGGTGAAACCCATCCCTACTAAAAATACAAAAATTAGCTGGGTGCAGTCGCAGATGCCTGTAGTCCCAGCTACTTGGGAGGCTGAGGCAGGAGAATCACTTGAACCCAGAGGCGGAGGTTGCAGTGAGCAGAGACTGTGCCACTGCACTCCAACCTGGGCGACAGAGTGAGACTCTGTCTCAAAAAAAAAAAAAAAAAAAAAAAAAATATATATATATATATATATATAGTGAAATGTAATACCAATACAAAAAACTACACAGAACATATATGTAACTTGCAAGGAATCATCACGAAGTTAACACAGCCGTGTCATTATTACACAGGTAAGAAATAGAACACTGCCTATACCCTTGAAGACCATCTCATTCCCCATACAAATAGTTACCATTTCCTCCTCCCCAAAAGTAATTATGCTCCTGACTTTTATGGTTATCACTTCCTTACTTTTCTGTTTTATCACCCAAGCATGCATACTTGAACCTTTACTTGAGTTCTACCATTCTTTGAACACTATGTAAACAAAATCATACAATGTAATTTGTTTTCAAAGATCAGACTTTTGCTTTGGATTATTTGAGACTTATCTAAAATTTACTGTAGCTGTAGGTCAGTCTTTTTTGTTGCTGCTTAGTATTCCATAACATGAATGAATACTCATTTACCTATCCATTTTGTTGATAGACATTTGGAGGTTTTTTTGTGCATTTTTGGCTATTATGGATAATGCTGCTGTGAATATTCTTGGTGAATACACGCACATTTTTACTGGCCATTTACACAAGAGTAGAATTGCTAGGTCATGAGTATGTATCTTTTCTCTTCTTTTTTGAGACACAGTCTCACTCCTGTTGCTCAGGCTGGAGTGCAATGGCGCCACCTCGGCTCACTGCAATCCCCGCCTTCAGAATTCAAGCGATTCTCCTGCCTCAGGCTCCTGAGTAGCTGAGATTACAGATGCATGCCACCATGCCCAGCTAATTTTTTGTATTTTCAGTAGAGATGGGGTTTCACAATGTTGGCCAGGCTGGTCTCGAACTCCTGACCTCAGGTGATCCACCCGTCTTGGCCTCCCAAACTGCTGGGATAACAGGTGTAAGTCACCATGCCCAGCAGTATCTTTTTAAATGGGTAGATAACACTGATTATTTTTTGTAACTGACTGTTCCAGTTTACATTCCTACCAGCATTTTATGAGTTTCTCTTGTTTCATATCCCCACTAACACTTGTCTTTTTAATTTTAGCCATTTTTGTGTGTGTGCTGTGGTGTATCACTGTGGTTTGAATTTCACTTCTTCCTTATTATTAATGGAACTGAACACCCTATTGCCTGTTTATTGGCCATTTTTCTACCTCCCTTTTTGAAGCCCATTCTATAGGCTCTCATGATTCTCTTCTCCTCTGGAAGTCTCTTGGCCATTTTTCTATTTGTTTGCCTTTTTTCCTTAATGATTTGTAAGAGCTCTTTATATATTTGGATAAGAGACCTTTCTACGTTGGATATACATATAGAAAACATCTTTCGCCCTGTGGCTTGTCTTTTCACTCGCTTAATGGTGTCTTTTCAGTAAGAGATTCTTAATTTAGATGTATTCAGATTTATCAATTGGGAGTTTAAAACAATGCATCTGATAGAGCAACTGGATTCAGTAGTGCAAAATAAAATTCTAAATTCAGTAAAATGAACTTATACACTCTCTGGCTAACCTAACACTGCACATTCTTTCCTTGGAATGTCATTTCCGGAATGGCAATTTTTTTTTTGTTTGAGACTTGAGTCTTGCTGTGTCATCCAGGCTGGGGTGCAGTGGCGCCATCTCGGTTCACTACAACCTCAACCTCCTGGGTTCAAGCAATTCTCCTGCCTCAGCCTCCCAAGTAGCTGGGATTACAGGCGCCTGCTACCACGCCAGACTCATTTTTTGTGTTTTTTGTAGAGACAGGGTTACACCATGTTGGCCAGGCTAGTCTTCAACTCCCGACCTCAGGTGATCCGCCCACCTTGGCCTCCAAAAGTGCTGGGAGTACAGGCGTGAGCCACAGCGCCCAGCCGGCAATTTTTTAAATAATAAAAAATTCCATTATTTTACATAGCATTGAGATACACTTACAATATTTAATTCTGCCTCTTGGTGGTGCCATAGAAAACTAAGAGTAATAATTTTTAAAATTATTGTTCTGAAAGTTTGCTAGACAGTGGGATCTGACTATGAGCAAATTGAAAACTATGAACATTTTTTAAAAGTTTGTAATTCTCTTACACACTACAATGGCTGAAAATTCACTATAAAATTCCTGGCTAATAGTCAAATAAAAATAGCATTAATACTTTTTTACTCATGAAAATTTTCAAGCATTCTAAAGTGCCAATATAATATTCCTCTACCTATTACCTAGATAATAAACGTTAAAATGTTGTTATACTTACTTTAAAAAATTAAAGAAATGAGAAAGTTTATGCTCCCCTCATCTCCTTTCCCCACTAAAGGCAACTACTATCCAGAATTTGATGTGTTCCCTTCCGGTTTTTGTTTCTGTATTTTTAGTACATACGTCCATTAACAACAAAAATGTTACTTTGTATTTTAAAAAGTATCCTTTCATACTATAGTATACTGCAATTTGCTTTTTACATTTGACATGGTTTGCCATGTTTATATACACATATATAGATCTAGGTTATTAATTTTAACTGCCACATTGTAATTTATGGCAAACATATACCCTATATTTACTAATTTCTCTATTAATGAACACTGTAATGCTGCAACGCATCCAATACCTAGAACAGTATCTTTAAAACATTTAAATGAAGGAGGCAGGCTTTTAATTCAAGCAATGTCCGCATAAAATTTCTCAGGCAGACTATTTTTGCTTCAATTTTTTTTTTTTCGCTGTTCATATCTACTCTGCATGCATAGAACGAATAAATACCTGAAATTTCCTAAAGGTCTTTTACTCAGTCCCCAGAAAAAAGCTCTGATGTGGTATGTGTAATGGGGGAGGAGTGGGCGGATGAGGTGGGTAGAGACGGACACAAAGAAATGTCAATGACAATATACAGGACAGTGAAAGTTTGGAGCCAGGGCCAGTGGCAGCGGCAAAAGTTACCAATTTGGGGGAGGTCTGAGAGTTTACAGTGCAGGTGCTATAATATGCGGATAACAAAATAGCCGAATACACAAATCTTTCCATGCTTGTGAAAGACGTAACGATCTAGCGACAGACGGTTGCCATGGAAACCCGGGGCTGCGGGGAGTCGGCCAGAATTCTTGATGCGCTTAGAATGTTTCTTCTTCCGGCCCTCTGCTCTTCGCAATTATCGTCCCTCTCCTAGGTCCTACGCCCATTTTATAGGCTCTCATGATTCTCTTCCCCTCTTGATTCTCTCGTTGTGCGTTCCAGGTCGCCATCTTGGACCATGCGTCAAGATGGCGCCCCATGGTCCCAGAGGTACAGCCCAGGCATGCCGGTGACGCTACGCACGCACGTATTCGGGTGCGAAGGGTGGGGCAGTGACGCCAGACGTCGCCCCGCCCTCTGTAGTCGCTCCGCCCCCGGCCCCACTCCGCCTTCCTCCCACCCCGCGAACCCGGAAGTGGAGGAGGAGGCGCGGCGGCGGCGGTGGCCAAGCAGGCAGAGACTCCCTGAGCCGTTCCCGGGAGCGTGTCTGGGTTTGGGGGCGGGAGACAGGCTGAGCCGCCTGGGCGGCCTGGCCTGTACGGGGAGGGGGAGGCCATGGCCTCGGCTGAGTTGCAGGGGAAGTACCAGAAGCTGGCTCAGGAGTACTCGAAGGTACCCATCGTGGTCTGGGAGTAGGGGGTCCCCCGCCCTGCGGCCTCGGGTTGCCGTGGCAGCGACTTGTCGGGACCGAAGGGTACCGCGGGAGGGGCACGCGAGCGCGCCCCACCTTTCCCCTCCGCCGCCTCCGTCCACCATTACGGTGCCTCCACCTGCAGCTCCTAGGAGATGGGGCCGGGCGGTGTCTGCGTCCGTGAGCGTTTCTGCAGGAAAGAGCTGGAGTTTTATTCTTGCTTTTTACTGAAGTAGCAGGCTTGGGACTGGGATGTCAGAAATTCTGGCTTCTTGCCTCTAATGCTGGCCGAGAAGGGAAGGGAAAGGTGTGGACCACTCCTCCCCTCGCTGATTCCTCAATTTTCTCAGCCTAGGGATGGGGAAGATCAACCCTTCTCCCCTCCCACAGGGATGATATGAGGTTAAAGAGATTTATCTTCCCCCGAATCAATTCGAGAGGGTGGAGACATTCGGGTAAACTGCTTCACTAGGGATGGGTGGTTATGAATGTATTCACTGCTTTGGCAAGAGGTTGTCAGGAATGATTTTGAAAGCTTGAGTGCTACGGCTCTATTCTTTCTCTTGTCCCTCGGTCACCTGGAATGGGGTAGACACCCAGCAGGTGCTCAATACATGTTAAGCAACATGGGGACCTGCCCCTTTGTCGTGTTTGTGGCATCAGTCTCTTAAATGATAGAACCCTTTCCTTGGAAAAGAATGCTGCAGTTTCTGGGTAGGGTGTTTCTAGTTTAAGAATATTTTAATGAAGTTATTAAAGCAGAATTTTACATCTTTGGAAATTGATTCAACAATTATTAAGCTTAGTTTTCCGTGATCTTGGCATTCATGGAGTCAATGGGAAGATGGTAATCCCTTTTTGCAATTTGGAGAAACTGAGACACATTTTATACCTTAGGATTTCATTCAACAAATAGCAAGATGAAATATTCTTTGAAAAATAAAACCAGTGCCTAAACATACACACTTAAGTCCTCACCATCAAATAGGAATATTTTGAGATACTATACTTATTTCAGTGATGCTACCATTAGCAAAACTTTGTTGCATTTCCATTTGAAATTGTCTTAACAGCCTGTGGCACAATGTTAGTGATGGCAAGGCTTCATTTTTTGAAGGAGTATTTCCTTGCTTGAAGGGCCAGAAGTTGTTTGGAACAAATCCATGTGATGAAGGGAGGTGGGTGGAGGTTGGCAATGCTCAAATTTGGCTCTCCTATTTTTGGTTGAAAATGTTTCATGATCAACACCTGTGAAAAGAAGGAAAAAAATAAGAAAATGTTTCGTGAGCATAAAGGGAGGGGACTGATTTTCTTCTCCAGAGAGCCAGCAGGCTCAGACGGCCATTCCAAATGGCAAGAGGGGCGTTCGAAAAATGTTTTGAGTAGGGACTACATTGCTGAAATAATTGTATAGCCTCCCAAAGTAATAAAAACTGAAAAGTTTTTGGATATGTAAGCTTGTTCAACACACAGTATGTGCCCCCTGTGAGCAGTCTGCCAGGGTCTGTTGAGTGAGGCAGGGTTCCAGCTTAACAAGTCACCTTTAATGGAGTATTCTAACGTAGTACATAGTTATGATATAGTATGACAAGTGTCAGTTCAGTGGGACTACCGAAGACATTGGGTAAACGTTGAGGTTATAGTGGGGATTAGAGAAGAGGAAATGAGGGAGTGGTAGCTTTCCAGGCAAAGGGAACAGTCCATGTTTGCTGGTATGAAAGTTCATTAAGATTAATTTTAATGAGCCTTCACACGGCAGAGAGTGGTGAAATGAGGTTGGAGAGATAATTTGGACCCCATCGTGAAAGGTTGTGAATGTCAAATAAGAAGAGTGAACTTTACCTTTTGAGTAATGGAGAGACGCCAAAGGTTAAGCAGGGGAGTGACGTTACTTTTAGGGCACTGATAACTGTGAAGGATGGATTGAAATAGGGAAAGATTGGTGGGGAAAAGAGCAGACAGTAGACTGTTGAAATAGATTTTGGGAGAGTAATGTAGGTTTGTATAAAGTTAATGACTTCTGGGCTGTAGAGAAGGGGCTTGATTCAGGAATTATGGTTAAAAAATGCTTTTCAGCTTTCCTTTTTTTCGAGTGCCTGCTATGTGCATGGCACTAATGAAAGATATAAGGCATTCATCCTTGCGTCTCATTCATTTTGGGACTTGGTGAGTGTGGGAAGACTCAGAGTTGTCCCTGCAGTTCTGAGCCACTGACACAATGAGGGCTGGCGGGAAGAAGAGCCCCTTCAGAGTGAAGGGCTATAAGGGAGGTTAGATACAGTCTAGGAATTTTAGAGTTGGAAGGCACACTAAATTTGTTATTCACGTATGAGGTGATGTTGGAAGTAATGACTGAAACTTTCTAATGGAGATGGACTGACTAAAAGTCAGGACAAAGGCTAGCACTTTTGGAGTAAGTCCCATCACGATGCACTTTGAGAGTTAATTAGGTTGGAAATTGGGAAACACCTGTGGGAAGGATGTGCCTGGAGGAGGAAGAGATGCTAAGGAGACTGTAGGAGGCCTGCCAGACTTGGGGTCATCTCCCCTATTGGACCATCCCAGTTTTTATTCTTTTAATTGCAATGTGATGGGAATTTCAGAATACAAGAGAACAGATCCTGAAAAAATAGATTTCTTGTGCTTTTTATTCCCTGTCAATTCTAGTAGCAGGCAATTTCTGGATAAGATCTGTGCTCTCTCCAGCCCTGTGCCTAAGGGTATTCCGCCTTTTTATTACCTTCCCTGGTACAAGTATCGTGGGCTGATGTTGAAATCCAGTTGCATAATTTTTCTGCCTTATTTAGGATACAAAGGAAAAAGATGTCCTCTTAATCTGTAGAAGGAAGCCCATCAAGAGAGCAGCAAGCATGATCTCTAAGCCAAGGACACTGGCAGAGTCTTACTCTTCTTTAATGCAGATTTCAGCCTTTGTTCCAGGAAAAGTCCCACCACTCAAAATCTTTCCTCTTGAAAAGGAAGAAAAAAAAAAAAAAAAAAAGAAACAAATAGTGGTCTGAGGAGCTCCCATTACAGAGTGTCCAGTTAGATAAAAGATGAACTGTGGAGGTCAAAGCAGATGAGAATTGCTGAGGCAAACAGGTTGCTAAAAGAAAGTGTTATGGAAAGGTTAGTAAAAAGGGAGTTTAAGACCCAGTGGTTTGGGCAATTAGAGGGTCATTTGAGGTTTTTAAAATTTCAGGTTCAATTGAGTTTGGGGAGGGAGAATGAATGTGTGTAGAGGTTGGTTTTCAGAGGTGTGTGATGTTAATAAATAACAGATGTGAGTTACCTCCTTGAGATGTGAGGGAAAGTTAATCAAGACCTCAGTTGCTATGTCATGGATTAAGGATGAACAACCATTTCTGACTTGCTGTTTCTTCCATGACCTGCTGAGCTTCTGATGCTCTGTTGTATCTCATTGTGGAGAAGAGAGGCAAAAAGTGCTCAGTTCTGGCTTATTTGATTTTAGCCTGCTTTCTTTATGGGAGCACTCTTGCCTGGCACCGTGGTATGTGTGTAAGCAAGTTTCAAGTTCTAACTGTCTTCCCAATGTTTGTGTTACCCTGGGTCAGTGATTCTCAAAGTGTGGGACCTGAAACAACATCATCTGGGAGTGGGTTTGAAATGTAAATTCTTGGGTCCACCCTGCGCTACTGCATCTGAAGCTAGCAGTGAGACCCAGCAATCTGTGTTGTAACAAACCTATCCAGTGATTGGATTCATGCTAACATGTGAAAATCATTGCTCAAGGAATGGTATTGGGAGAGTAGCCTTGGCAGAAATAAAGATAATCTTTTTAAAGTTTTTTTTTTTGTTTTTTTGAGACAGCGGATGCCAGCAGGAAAGCTAAACATCCATTATTTCTCTACAGTTTACTTTGCAATTGATGCTTCCTTTACTTGCAAAGGGGATTGCCTTTGGGAACTTTTTAGACTTCTACTCTTAGTACACAGCTCCTCATATTGAGAAAGGATCAGTTTTGATCCAGCATGTTTGCTCTCCAGATAACAGGATTTGGCAGTACCTGATTTATCACCGACTTTTATAGACTCAGGAGCTGGATAGGATTCAAATTGAGTATGAGCTTTTTTTTTTTTTTTTTTTTTTGACCCTGATGTGTAGGTAGAATTCACTAGTAAAGTTGGATTGGAAAACAGGTTTGTGTTCAGTGCTATCCGATGGAAGTTTCCAAGAGAATGAAAATGTTCTGTATCTGTGCTGTCCAGCAAGGTAACCACTAGCCATGCATGGCTGTTGAGTGCTTGAAACGTAGCTAGTGTGTGACTGAGGAACTGAATTTTAGGTTTTATTTAATTTGAATAATTTAATTTAAATAGCCACATGTAGCTATTGAGTACTCTGTTGGACGGTGCTAGCTTAGACCCTGGGTCTGTGCATCACAGACATAAATGTCTAAATTACTCACTTGAAGACCTTGTTAAACTGCAGATTCTGGGTTAGTAGGTCTGGGGTGGGGCCTGAGATTCTGCTTCCAGGTGATAGTATTGCAGTTGTCCAAAACCACACTTGGGGCAAGGCCCTGGAAAGACAAGGGGCAACCTCCTCTTCCTCTTTAGTTTAACTGATCTACTCACCGGTTCATGGAGGGTCAGCTAAACTGCAAGGCTTGGGGTTTTGTGCTAGTGAGTTTCCCTGCATGGGAGCAGGAGCAGGAGAAAGGATGCCATTTGAGGCAGATGTGAATTTTTTCCTGCCTCAGTGACAAAGTAACCCCAGCTACTGCATAAAATGTAGCCTGCACATACTTCATCCCTGTCCTGGAATAGGAACAAGTAAGTAGGCAGAAAGAAAGACTAAGTAGGATTCCCAGTAATTTGGAATACTTAAAATGTTAGAACTGGAAGGAGTTTTAGGGGTCATCCAGGCCAGATACTGCAGCTAGGGTCTGCACATGACTTCAGTATTCTGAAGCTTTGAATCGGGGTTTTAGTGTGGCGTGGGGTTGTCTTGCACACATCACTGTATATTGAAGAAAAGACTGTATGTTTAAAGGTTTATTTTATAGGGTTATAAAATATGTATAAATGTCAAAAAAAAAAAAAGTCCATTGCATGAAGACGGTCATGTAAAAGTGGTTCTAACACAGAAGATTTTGAGATTAGCTGAGAAAATGCATATGAGTGGTTCATCTCACTTTCTCCACAAATTCTTCCAACATTTTGTGATTGAAGGTAATAAATCCCCAATCTTGGGCCATTTAGCCTATCACATATTGTCAGAGTGGCATGAGAGAAGTCATGGTGAGCTTACCACCACTCTCTGTCCTAGGAGAAACAGCTGTGTGATAGGCCTGACTGAAGCTGGACTATTCCAGAACGAGAGTTACAGAGAGCAGGTCTGGGCACTGGTCATTAGAGAGTTAGGCTCAAGCCTTTTAAGGATTCTTGGTGTCCAATAGGACCATGAGGTCCACATTATTTGGAGAGTCTTCAAAGAGAACTGTTAAAGTAATGGCAATCCCTTATATAATGTATTACATTTAAACACCTTTATATGTGGTATAACTTATTAATTTGATTTGATTAATTTGATTAATCAAATTAACTGATCTGATTAATTAACTAAAAATTTATTGAGTTCCTTCTCTATCCATAGCATTGATCTTTCATTGCAGGCAGGAAATACAAGGAAGTATACTGTAGTCTTTACCATGGAGAACAGTTTAAGTTGGCAGGTGGGAAATGAATACAGAAATTGATTGATTGATTGATTGATTTGCTCTGTCTCCCAGGCTGGAGTGCAGTGGTGTGATCTTGGCTCACTGCAACCTCTGTCTCCTGGGTTCAAGCAATTCTCCTGCCTCAGCCTCCCGAGTAGCTGGGATTACAGGCGCCTGCCACCGTGCCTGGCTAATTTTTGTATTTTTAATAGATACGGGGTTTTGCCATGTTGGCTAGGCTGGTTTTGAACTCCTGACCTCAGGTGATCTGCCCACCTTGGCCTCCCAAAGTGCTGTGATTACAGGCGTGAGCCACCGCGCCCAGCCTATACAGAAATATGTATATTAGTAAAATGTAAACTTTACTGATTTTAGAAGTAAAATTAAAACTGAATAGTTTAATAAGAGATGTTTTGTTGTTAGTAAATGCCAAAGGAACTGAGGCACAGACTCTCTGTGGGCCATAGGGAGTCAGGGAGTGATTAGGAAAAATTATGGAGGATGTAGGGCCAGAGGTAAAAAGCAGGATCCTAGAGAACAGGTGGGATTTGGTTGGCCAAACTGAGGAAGGGCTGTGCTTTCAAAGTAAGGGTAAAATGAATCAGAAGATTACAAAACAAGGAAATATGAGATTTAAAAGGATTAAGAGGGATTCAGAGGTACTCTTCCCCCACTGAATGGCACAGAAGAGCTTGGTGCACAGCTGTTGAAAATAAGTTCTATCATCTGCCGGAGAGTTTTTCTGAGACTTCAGGGCAATTGTTTCTCAGTTATGTCATATGCATTGGAGTCTCCATTCTGGACTCCTAGAGGCAGTAGTGACCATCTGGTAATCTTATACCTACATCTGAAAGAGAAACAGCATTCATTTGCCTCCCCTCTGTGGTGAATACTGGTGCAGAGAAAGATAGATTCTAAAAGACCAGGCTGGCTGGATGTGGTGACTCACGCCTGTAATCCCAGCACTTTAGGAGGCTGAGGC
Source organism: Mandrillus leucophaeus (assembly GCF_000951045.1). NCBI lineage: Eukaryota > Metazoa > Chordata > Mammalia > Primates > Cercopithecidae > Mandrillus > Mandrillus leucophaeus. The sequence continues at coordinate 1,304,697 of NW_012102354.1, forward strand.
AGGCAGATCACTTGAGGCCAGGAGTTCAAGACCAGCCTGGCCAACGTGGTGAAACCCTGTCTCTACTAAAAATAAAAAAGTTAGCCGGGTGTGGTGGTGCATGCCTATCATCCCAGCTTCTCGGGAGGCTGAGGCAGGAGAATTGCTTGAACCCAAGAGGTGGAGGCTGCAGTGAGCTGAGATCACACCACTACACTTCAGCTTGGGCAACAGAGTGAGAGTCAGTCTCAAAATAAATAAATAAATAAATAATTAATTTAAAAAATCAGGCTAATAAGAGCAGCTCAGCATTTTATAAGCTACTCATTCAATAATGCAGTAGGAGTGGCAGAAGTGATGCTGAAATGCAGAAAAACGTCAAATGCCACAAAGAGTAGTTAAGATGGCAGTAGAGTATGCAAGCTTATCATCTTCCTCCATTTCTACCTACTAAGTAATAGAAAGGTGTTTCAGATAACAGTTTCTTAAAAAGCTGCATTGTCTATTAAATGGTTTCATTGAAACCGTGTTTGAGTTACCAGTTTAGCAAAAAATATTTTCCAAAGGAAAATCCTAATTTTTTTTGTTATAATCAGTTATATTAAATTCCTAACAGCAATAGCTTGAAAGTTTCATTTTGCTTTTTAACAAAGCAGTCTGTTCAGTTTGCTTTAAATACTCTTCAGTGTGCCTTAGGAATGAAAGATGAGGTTATTTTTCTTAAAATTATTTGCTGTCGTTCTGGTCCTACAGGAAATTATCAATTCAGTGAACTTCAAGCTTCGTTCTTAGTCCTTGAAGTAGTCATTAGGAGCTTCTAAATACCACACAATGAAGACATGTAAGAGATTACAGATTGCAGCTAAGACAGGGATATGAAATAAAATCTAAAGACTTTAGATTTATGAAATAAAATCTAAAGACTTTAGATTTATGAAATAAAATCTAAAGACTTTAGATTTATGAAATAAAATCTAAAGACTTTAGATTTATGAAATAAAATCTAAAGACTTAGTAGAACACTGCTTCATGGAAATCAACATTAAAGTGGTATTTCTCTCTTTTGAACTTCTAGAGCAGAGGTTACCAAACTCTGTAAGAGGCCACACAGTAAATATTTTAGACTTGAGGCTATGTGGTTTCTGTTGCAGCTACTCATGTCTTCCATTGTACCTCAAAAGCAACCATAGACAGTACGTAAATGAATGAGTATGGCTGTGTTCCAATAAAACTTTAAAAATAGCATGCCAGTTTGGCCCTCAGACCTTAGTTGGCCAACCCAGGTCAACTACTTGGCCAACCCAAGTAGAAGAGAATTTAATATCTTTTACTTTTTTTTTTCAAGCAGGAAATACTAGTATTGCTAGTTATCTTTTAATATTTTATCTTCTCTTTTAAAGTGTAAGTTCTTTGAAAATAGAGACCACATCTTTTACATCTCTCCCCCATATCAATCAAGGTGTACAATGACTTACACCATGCAAACTATAATAAAAGTATCTGTTGTCATTTTGAATCTGTTCTAATCATAAGTGTTCTGTTTCCATTTGTGGAGCATTTTATAGTTTAAAAAGTGCTTTGACATAGGTTTCTTATCTGGTTCTCACAGTAGCCTCAGAAGAAGGAAGATAGGGTAAATGAATTTACCCATTCTATAGACCATATAGCTGAAGCTCAGAAAGGTTAAGTGAATTTACCAAGTTTATATCGTCTAATAAATGGCAGAGCAAAGATTTGGATCTGCTTTCTATTGTGGTAATGAACTGTCATCTCTAACTTTCTAAAAATAGAAGAATCTCATCTTTTTAGTCTGTCTTTTGCTTAAAGTGTTGAATATCCTGCAGTATTCTTGCATTTTATCTCAGAATCTTAGCTAAATTTTCCATTGAGTTTTAAATACTCAGTTTAAGATTTAGCATGCAAATATGCCTGTTCTTTTGGCACAGAAAAGGGTCGTTTCTGTTCTCTGTTCTCAGGAGACAGATCTGAGTTATGCAGAATTAGAAAGATTTTTAAAATTTTTTTATTTTTAATTTTAGAAATAGATTTTTTTTTTTTTAAAGCTCATATAGAAGGATGTCTCATTCTTTCAGTTTCTCAGAGAAGAACCTGGTCTTTCATGATTTCTGCACTGAGCCCTGGGAATATTAGTCTGTAAACCTCTTGCTTCAGCTGCAATGAACTTGTATATTTGTACTTAAGTGCTCTATGTTCTTTTCGCTGAGAATGTTTTCCTCTTACTACAGAAGTAAATTTTATCTTTTAAAACCCTGTCAGTGGTGGTTGTATAGATGCATACATAAGTAAAAATGCATTTAGTTGCGTAATTTCTGATTTGTATACTTTATTTAAAATAACGTTGTTTCTCAATATTTAATAATTAACTGTGAAAAAAAGCCCAAGTTTTACCTCTTTCTCGAAAGGCATCTCTCACCTCTCCAGCTCACTGCTTTTTTCACTTACATGTAGCTTTGTGAAATAGCCAATATTGTCTAATTGGCATTATGACTTTGGAGTCCAAACTGGTAGAGTCTGAATCTCAGCATTGCTAATTAACTTCTTTGTGCCTCAGTTTCCTCATCTGTAAAATGGAGGTAATTAGAGTACCCACTTCATAGGATTGTGAGGATTAGATGGAGTAATACATGAAAGTACTTAGGACGGTGCCTGGTTTGTAGTGAGCATTCAAATGTAAGTGGGTATTATTATTAACTTCTGAATGGAGCCTGCTTCTTAGTTGCTTTTGTATACTGCCCCAGCTGATACCTGAAGCCATTGTCGATGATGACATTTGCATGTCTAATATTAGGCACAGTCTCCTGCTGGGTATGGGGATGCCCCAACATTTTTATTTTCTGTGGAATTCTTACTTAATAATTAGTCCAGTTGTATGTATTTTACAAATGAATTGTGTGTCAGAATTTCAAGGAACATGGCATATTCAGTACCCTATTATTTATTGTATTCGTTTTTATTTAGGGATGGGACTTGGTTTTATAGAAAGAGTGACACACTAGAATTTAGGAGACTGGATTGTAGTCCCAGTTTTGCCATTGATTTTTGTTATGTCATTGGGCAGCTCAGCCTGTGTGTCCTTATCTGTAAAATGGTGAATTATTCTATCTACTACCCTCTTTGGGTCTAATACTTTTTTGTTCTCATATATTTGTGAGAAGCTACTTAGTTACTCAGTGTAATGTAATGTTGCCTGTAAAATTGATGTGATTTCCTTGATATAACCAATTGCTTTATATGAGAAATTAATTATTGCTTTCTCTGTTTTCAGCTTCGGGCTCAGAATCAGGTTCTGAAAAAAGGTGTTGTGGATGAACAAGCAAATTCTGCAGCTTTAAAGGTGGGCAACAGGATATTTGTGTTGTGAGGGTTGTTAGCATTTGGTATTGCTCAAAACAGGTTCATTGGGTTTTCTGGGTTAAAGTTCCAACTCTGACACTGATTCACTAGGGATAAGGGACAGTAATACAGTTTTTTTGTGGTTAATTTTCCTACTTGCTTAGGTAAGAATATGAGGTACGTTACTTTCCTTAGCTAAAAATTATAAAAAAGATATGTGACTTTGTCTAGTGCCTTACTCCTGTGCCTCAAGGCCTTCAGTTAGCTCAGTTTATCTGGATTATTGAGGCTTCTTATCAGTTGTCATCAGAGAGCTCTCTGAGGGAGGCTATGTCGTATTCCTATTTGAATCCCTCTCACTCAGCAGATGGGAGGTCTCTAATAAGTAGATTCCATTGTGTGAATCATTTAGTCCCTAAATCTTGCCTTTAGTTGAGCTATTTAATAGTAATAACCTGTGTTAATCAGGATACTCTGAGCGATACATTTTACCATCAGCACTTTTGTTAACTGAGGGGAGAAATATGATAGACGAAGGCATTTGTTTCTGCCTCATTTCTAGTAGGCATGTAGTAAATATTGCTTAGTGATATTTTTAAATGGATAAATTAATCCTAGGATTTGGATTTCTTCTTGGCCAAGTTTCAGTTAAATATACTGTCTAGCTCACTCTTTTGCTCTTTCCCTTTCTTGCTCCCTCTGCTCTCTTTAGACAGATGGGATTAGGATTCTTCTTACTCCCATCTCTTTCTGGAGAAGCCCCTGATCAGTAATATGTCTAAGGTGGCTTCACTTAGGCAACTAAGCCACAGAAATTGTCGTTTTACGTAGCCAGTTGTTGGATCCTATAGGAGAGAAATCTGTCTCTGAGTATCTCCTCCTTAGGTGCGGTTAGCACAGTCTCAGGGCTGAGATGGTTCTGAACACCCCACCCATACTTCCAGGCTCTCTGCACCCAAGCCAAGATGATTAAAACAGAGGCTTTATAGTCAGGATTTATTAGTCAAGTTATTATTTTACCAAAATTGTTGAAGAAATGATCATTATATCTCCCAATAATATTTAAACTTATTGCTGGGGAAGGTCTTTCCTAGTTTGTCCTAGTAGCCTGCACTGGTGTTTCATACCCTCCTGTTGCTGGTTGTGTTTGATTAACTCTGTGATGGCAGCAATGGTAGGAACAGTGGTAGGAGTGGTGACAGCTGGTTCTATTGATTGAGCACTCACTATATACCAGGCATTGTGCTAAGTACATTATATCCATTATCTCATTTAGTGTTCACAACAACCCTATGAGTTCAGATAACATTATCATCCCCATTACAGAAACTGGAATTTAACGAAAGGCTGGGATAGATGTTTTCTGAAATTAATGATTGGCTAATGGAGTTGGAGCGTTAGTTCATTTTAAGAACTAGAAGCATAATTGTATATTATAATTATAAGAATATAAATTATGAGAAAAAATAAATTTTTTATTTTAATATTTATTACAGTAGTCATTGTAATTATAGTACACCAAGTGACAATATGCCAGTTTGCTAGACAGGAATTTTAGGATGTCCTGTGTTACAGTAGGCTTTTAATTTTATTACTGGGTTTACCCCTTCAGTGAGGTATAATCAGTGTTCATTGATTTGAAGTTTTAAAATTTGAAAGACATGATGGTTTGGACATGGGCTTGGCCTAAATTTACCTTTGAGCTACAAGTGAAAATTAAGGTTTTACTAAACAAATGTAGGAAAAAAATGATTTTCTCCTTAACAGGAGCATATTCTATCCCTCTAGCACTGTTCTCAACATGCAGGTAATGTCAATAGAGTATAGACACTAGTCTGTGGTTTTTAGGTTGCTGTTCCACAACCTAAATCGTGCAGGTAGCACGATCTCGGCTCACTGCAACTTCTGCCTCCCTGGTTTGAGCGATTCTTGTGCCTCAGCCTCCTGAGTCACTGGAATCACAGGCATGTACCACCCTGCCTGGCTAATTTTTGTATTTTTAGTAGAGTCGGAGTTTTGTCATGTTGGCCAAGCCAGTTTCAAACTCCTGACCTCAAGTGATCGGCCCACCTCAACCTCCCAAAGTTCTGGGATTATAGACGTGAGCCACTGCACCTGGCCTAGGTTGCTGTTTCAATATAGTTAAATCATCTGTTCATTAAAGCATGACCTTCATGTTTTATAATTGTTTCAGTGACACTGGTAAACATACAGTTCTTTATTTTTTTATTTTTTATTTTTTTAAATAGAGATGAGGTCTCACTATGTTTCTCAGGCTGGTCTCCAACTTCTGGGCTTAAGCAGTCCTCCTGTCTTGGCCTCCCAAAGTGCTGCGATTACAGGCATAAGCCACCGTGCCAGTCCAGTTCTTTAAATACACAGTATTATGTGGCCATCTGTGTTTGATAATCAGTGAATAAAAAGTTGTCAGAACATCATAAGTAAAATATAGTTAGAATAATTCTTTTAAAAAATAGAGTAAAAGTAAATATTTCTCATTAGTTTCCCATTTTCTTACCCCATTATGGCATAAACAGAACAAAGTGGTCAGCAGAGGGTGTGTCAAAAAGGTTAGCAGAATATTTTAGATTTTGTTTCTATTGTCATTTAGCTTTAAAGTGAATTATTGTAGGACAGCATCTGAAAATATTTTTGGTATGATACTGATTTTTATCTTTGATATGTCAGAATAGTTGAAGAAAAATTAAGTGTGTTGCAAAGACTTTATTTTGACTAATTTAAATTTAGGGAGGATTTACAGAAAAACTGGAATACAGATATATTTCTTCCCATTCTTGTTCACTGAAGGGAATCATCAGTAAATCGGAGGTTCTTTTTAAATACCCAAGTTCGGCCAGGCACGGTGGCTCATGCCTGGAAACCCAGCACTTTGGGAGGCCGAGGTGGGTGGATCCCCTGAGTTCGGGAGTTTGAGACTAGCCTGGCCAACATGGCGAAACCCTGTCTCTACTAAAAATACAAAAAAGTTAGCCAGGAGTGGTGGTGTGCGCCTGAAGTCCCAGCCACTTGGGAGGCTGAGGCAGGAGAATCACTTAAACT
>NW_012102354.1:1312859-1330884 GCF_000951045.1 Mandrillus leucophaeus
TTTAACGAAAGGCTGGGATAGATGTTTTCTGAAATTAATGATTGGCTAATGGAGTTGGAGCGTTAGTTCATTTTAAGAACTAGAAGCATAATTGTATATTATAATTATAAGAATATAAATTATGAGAAAAAATAAATTTTTTATTTTAATATTTATTACAGTAGTCATTGTAATTATAGTACACCAAGTGACAATATGCCAGTTTGCTAGACAGGAATTTTAGGATGTCCTGTGTTACAGTAGGCTTTTAATTTTATTACTGGGTTTACCCCTTCAGTGAGGTATAATCAGTGTTCATTGATTTGAAGTTTTAAAATTTGAAAGACATGATGGTTTGGACATGGGCTTGGCCTAAATTTACCTTTGAGCTACAAGTGAAAATTAAGGTTTTACTAAACAAATGTAGGAAAAAAATGATTTTCTCCTTAACAGGAGCATATTCTATCCCTCTAGCACTGTTCTCAACATGCAGGTAATGTCAATAGAGTATAGACACTAGTCTGTGGTTTTTAGGTTGCTGTTCCACAACCTAAATCGTGCAGGTAGCACGATCTCGGCTCACTGCAACTTCTGCCTCCCTGGTTTGAGCGATTCTTGTGCCTCAGCCTCCTGAGTCACTGGAATCACAGGCATGTACCACCCTGCCTGGCTAATTTTTGTATTTTTAGTAGAGTCGGAGTTTTGTCATGTTGGCCAAGCCAGTTTCAAACTCCTGACCTCAAGTGATCGGCCCACCTCAACCTCCCAAAGTTCTGGGATTATAGACGTGAGCCACTGCACCTGGCCTAGGTTGCTGTTTCAATATAGTTAAATCATCTGTTCATTAAAGCATGACCTTCATGTTTTATAATTGTTTCAGTGACACTGGTAAACATACAGTTCTTTATTTTTTTATTTTTTATTTTTTTAAATAGAGATGAGGTCTCACTATGTTTCTCAGGCTGGTCTCCAACTTCTGGGCTTAAGCAGTCCTCCTGTCTTGGCCTCCCAAAGTGCTGCGATTACAGGCATAAGCCACCGTGCCAGTCCAGTTCTTTAAATACACAGTATTATGTGGCCATCTGTGTTTGATAATCAGTGAATAAAAAGTTGTCAGAACATCATAAGTAAAATATAGTTAGAATAATTCTTTTAAAAAATAGAGTAAAAGTAAATATTTCTCATTAGTTTCCCATTTTCTTACCCCATTATGGCATAAACAGAACAAAGTGGTCAGCAGAGGGTGTGTCAAAAAGGTTAGCAGAATATTTTAGATTTTGTTTCTATTGTCATTTAGCTTTAAAGTGAATTATTGTAGGACAGCATCTGAAAATATTTTTGGTATGATACTGATTTTTATCTTTGATATGTCAGAATAGTTGAAGAAAAATTAAGTGTGTTGCAAAGACTTTATTTTGACTAATTTAAATTTAGGGAGGATTTACAGAAAAACTGGAATACAGATATATTTCTTCCCATTCTTGTTCACTGAAGGGAATCATCAGTAAATCGGAGGTTCTTTTTAAATACCCAAGTTCGGCCAGGCACGGTGGCTCATGCCTGGAAACCCAGCACTTTGGGAGGCCGAGGTGGGTGGATCCCCTGAGTTCGGGAGTTTGAGACTAGCCTGGCCAACATGGCGAAACCCTGTCTCTACTAAAAATACAAAAAAGTTAGCCAGGAGTGGTGGTGTGCGCCTGAAGTCCCAGCCACTTGGGAGGCTGAGGCAGGAGAATCACTTAAACTCGGGTGGCAGAGGTTGCAGTGAACCGAGATTGTGCCACTGCGCTCTAGCCTGGGCAATAGAGCGAGACTCTGTCTCAAAAATAATAATAATAATAATAATAATAATAAGTAAGTAATGTCTAAGTTTATAAGCTTGTAGCCTCAATCTTTGTGTCTGTTCACTGTCACAGGATGTTTAGTTGATCATGATCTGTTACTTTAGTATAGTTGCTCTTATTTTTATGTTTACTTGGTTTAGCCAAAAGATTATCTTTTCACAAAGTGCTAAAAACTTAAGAACTGAAATGATGTATATACAACCTGAATTTCCTAAAGCAAGAGGTTTTGATTATATTTTGGTGAAACAAAAATAATTTTTAATAAAATTTCTAAACCTTACAGCTAAACTGTGAGGACCAATCTGTTTTCACTTTGATATAGGAGCAACTGAAAATGAAAGATCAGTCATTGAGAAAACTACAACAGGAAATGGACAGTTTGACATTTCGAAATCTGCAGCTTGCCAAGAGGGTAGAACTACTTCAAGATGAACTAGCTCTAAGTGAACCACGAGGCAAGAAAAACAAGGTAGGTTCAAATACAGGCAAGTTAGTGTGACCTTGTCATTAGTAACTGACACCTACAGGGCATCCTGGTTTTAACAGAAGACCCCACTGCTGAATTATTTGTTTGTTTGTTTGTTTGAGATAGGATCTTGCTCTACCACCCAGGCTGGAGTGCTGTGGTATGATCTTGGCTCGCTGCAACCTCTGCTCCCAGGCTCAGTGATCCTCCCATCTCCGCTCCCAGAGTGGCTGGGACTGTAGGTGTGCACAACCATGACCGGCTAATTTTTGTAATAGAGATGGGGTCTCACTATGTTGCCCAGGCTGGCCTTGAACTTCTGGACTCAAGCAATCCACCTGCCTTGGCCTCCCAAAGTGCTAGGATTACAGGCGTGAGTCATCATGCCTGGCCCTGAATTTTTTTTTTTTTTTTTTTTTGAGACAGAGTTTCACTCTTGTTGCCCAGGCTGGAGTGCGATGGTACGATCTTAGCTCACCACAGTCTCCGCCTCCTGGGTTCAAGTGATTCTCCTGCCTCAACCTCCCAAGTAGCTGGGATTACAGGCATGTGCCACTCCCAGCTAATTTTGTATTTTTAGTATAGACAGAGTTTCTCCATGTTGGTCAGTCTGGTCTCGAACTCCCGACCTCAGGTGATCTGCCCGCCTTGGCCTCCCAAAGTACTGGGATTACAGGCATGAGCCACCATGCCGGGCCCTAGCCCTGAATTTTTAATGTTCCATTATTACGCCTGGATATTAGGTTGAGAAAGCAGACATTTATTATTAATATATATTAAATGTTAGAAACATTTTTATATGATAGTCAATTTTAAATAATTTATTAGGAGCAAATATACATAGTTGGTTAGTGACCGAGAAGAGACAATGGAATATCTTACATTGCTAAAATTGTTGACGTCTTTTGGTTTTACCAGGTTGCCATTAATCCAAGGTTGAGCAAATAAAATGAGGGAGATTGTCAGTGTTACTACTCTTATGAAAGTAGCAGTTGAAACACTCATACCTTAGGTTTGTAAGTTTACTGCAGATGTAATTTCTTAGCATTTATTCTTATGAGGCCAGTTTGGTGTTCTCGTCTTGAGATTTAGAGATGAGTTTTTTTCCCTTACGGTTTTATATGGTGAGGCAAGATTGTTATTGCTCTAAGGTGGATAATCTGGTACTTTTGAACGCTGTGATTAAGAGGTTGCTGCTTTTTTTTTTTTTTTTTTAGGGGTAGAGGTAGTGATTGAGTCTTTAAGTCTTGTATGTATATAGACTAACACTCCACAAATGTATGTATTGAGGCAGTAACAGTAGAATGGGTAGAAGGGAAGGAGAAGGCGCACAGTGACTCTGAAGGAGTGCAGTATGGCCAGAAGAGCACAGGCTTCAGATTGAAGCCCAGGCTTGAATTCTTTGGTTGCCTTTAATAAATCTATGATTTTCGGCACAATTTTTAACCTTGTAATCTTAGTTTCTCCATCAGCAAAGTGACAATGAGCCTTTGAGGTTTGTTGTGAGGATTCTATGGGATCATGTAAAAGTGCCTAGAGCCATATTTCCCATGTAATGAGCAGTTGTCATAGTTATATGTTAATAGTTTTCCTATATACATTTTCCTACATAGAATAATTCGCTAGAGTGTTAGTGTTCAAATAAAGGAGGCAACAGGGAGGGTATAACACATATGTGTTAGAATCACTCAGGAAACTTTTTCAAGATATACGTGCCAGGCCGGGCACGGTGGCTCACGCCTGTAATCCCAGCACTTTGGGAAGCTGAGGCGGGCGGATCACGAGGTCAGAAGTTCGAGACCAGCCTGGCCAGCATGGTGAAACACTGTCTCTACTGAAAATACAAAAAATTAGCCCGGCATGGTGGTGGCGCGGCTATAATCCCAGCTACTCAGGAGGCTGAGGTGGGAGAATTGCTTGAATCCAGGAGGCGGAGGTTGCAGTGAGCCAAGATCATACCATTGCACTCCAGCCTGGGCAACAGAGCAAGACTCCATCTCAAGAGAAAAAAAAAAAGATGTACATGCCCTGGAAATTCTGAAAGACCCTTGGGGAGACAATAGTTATTTGTACTTCAAACATGTTCTTCAGATTCTTAATATCCCTGCCTAGGACTGTTGAGCAGAGGTTTGGGTGTGATACTTGAGAATTAATTTTAATTAAAGCTCATCAAATTTGGAAGCACTGAGGACCCCGAATATGTCATTCTGCAGTGTTCCTTATGCACTTGTTGTTTTTCAAACATGATGGATATTTAATTTCTTTTTATATGGCTACTCCATTTTCAAAGGGCTTTTAAATCACTGATTCAAATTAGATTAGTAGGTGACTTCATTTTAAGTGAGAAGTGAGACTACAAAAAAAGCAGAGAAAGGGTGGTGACTGATGTTTGAACACAGTTTCATTGTTAGGCTGTTCCTTGAATAGTCTCAGTTCTATGTATTACATGAAAACAAATGCTTATTATTAGATCTTTTAAATAGTGCTATTCTTTTATGTAGAATGAGTTCATATTAGTAAAAAATTAAAAGAAAGGGATTTTTAAATAATCTTTGAGAATTTTCCTATTCATTTATAATAGCTTTATTTTATATTTTTTTAACTTAGAAGTTTGTATGAACTTTTGTATAAACTTACCTTTGTGGATGCTGTTACAAAATTTATTACAATTTCTTATGGAGTTTAGCAACTCCGACTCATGAAATTGCTGTAATTCTGATTTCCCAAACCAAAAGATCAAATTGAAATTATATTTATGAGCTTATTTTATATTGCTGGAGCTTTCTAGGTCTGCTCCGTCCTCCAACAGAACTACTCATGAATTCATCTGCAAACAATAGTAAGCCTTATCTGTTCTTTTCTCTCTCTTTTTAAAGCTTTCCTGCTCATTACAATATTTGCAGTTTCAACTTGTGTCACATAGGAAAAGTTAAATGATGAACTGTATACCTTTTGCAGGATTGTTTGAGAATGGTGAACACGTAGAAGAGACAAGCTTCTAAGGTGATAGAGAATCTGTGTACCTTAGGATGTTTCTCTAAAGGATGAAAGTTATGTGGACATAACTTATTCTTTCCATCAGAAAAGTGGAGAATCTTCTTCTCAGTTGAGTCAAGAACAGAAGACTGTCTTTGATGAAGATCTGCAGAAGAAGATCGAAGAGAATGAACGGTTGCATATACAAGTGAGAAAATCTGGTTTTCCATATGAATTAAAAAATAGGTCTGTGATCTGTTAATGTGGAAAAGCGAATGCAGCTGGAGTGTTTCGTGTCTGCGTGGGTGTTTTAATGTCTTCTGTGATCTTCAAGTATGTATGTCAGTGTCACTTATTCATTTCTTAAATATCACACAATCTTAATGTGGATGTGTGCTTTGAAGTATATTCATTTGTTCAGAAGACAGCAGAATGGCTTTATAATTTAACAGTGCAAAAGTATACTGAGCATTATTCATTTTATATAGGAAGTCATTACATGTATCATTTAAATGGGAACTTACCAATAAGTGGTGTTTGCTTTTTTCCATCCCCGCCCCCCCCTTTTTTTTTTTAACTGATGTTTAGGTCTTTAATTTACTGGTGTTTAGTTGGTTTTTATCCCTACTCCTGTTAAACTGTAAGGTCTCTGAGGGTATGAACCATGTACGTTCTCTGTGTCCAATCCCTGGACAGTGTCTTACTTATGTCAGGTGCTCAGATATTTATGGAATGTTGGAAAGTTAGTGCCTGCCCCCAAACCATTGAGCATATTCTAAGATTCATAGTGGGCCGGGCGCAGTGACTTACGCCTGTAATCCCAGCACTTTGGGAGGCCAAGGCGGGCGGATCATGATGTCAGGAGATCGAGACCATCCTGGCTAACATGGTGAAACCCCGTATCTACTAAAAATACAAAAAATTAGCTGGGTGTGGTGGCAGGCGCCTGTAGTCCCAGCTACTTGGGAGGCTGAGGCAGGAAAATGGCGTGAACCCGGGAGGCAGAGCTTGCAGTGAGCCGAGATTGAGCCACAGCACTCCAGCCTGGGCAGCAGGGTGAGGCTCTGTGTCAAAAAAAAAAGGTGTAGTGGATCCAACTATAACCTCCTGATTTTTTTTTTTTTTTTTTTTTGTCAAATGGTAGGAAACACACTTTTCAGTCTTTAAATGTTAATAAAGTTTTTGACCTCAGTGTATTTTATATCTAAGTATTCATAATTCCTTATTAGTGTTGGACTCTAATTACAGGAAAGAGCTTTACCTGTTTTAGGAATAACACCTGTTTTAATTTTGATTATTTTATGTGAAAGTTAGCTTAGTAGAAAAGTTATACTCTGATCAATTGAATTCTATGTATGCCAGACATTGTTTAAAATAGAAATTCATGAGACTAAGAGGTAGGAGGTGCAGGCTTTAGAGTAGGTTTCCTGTGTTCACATCTAAGTTCTACTATATTTTAGCTGTGAGACATTAGACTAGTTATGTAACTCGTTTAAGCTTGAGTTTCCATATCTGTAAAGAGGAATAACAGTAGCTACTTCTGATATACTGTGAGGATTTAATGAGATAATGCCTGTGTGGGTTTAACATAGTCAGTGTATGGAACCATATGGAAGTTGCTCAGTGAATAGTCACTGCTGTTATTTTTCTCATTTATGTATATTAGGATATTGTGAGAAGAGAAAATGGTCTTCTCTTTTTAGTTTTTTGAAGCTGATGAGCAGCACAAGCATGTGGAAGCAGAGCTGAGGAGTCGGCTGGCCACTCTGGAGACAGAAGCAGCCCAGCACCAAGCTGTGGTTGACGGTCTCACCCGGAAGTACATGGAAACCATTGAGAAGCTGCAGAATGACAAGGCTAAACTAGAAGTAAGCCCCATTGTGAGAGCACACTAAAAAATAATTATGACTTTTATATTAATAAATTGTCTGTGCACTTAGAGTTAGTCATTTCTGGTGAGACTATTGCCTGCAAGGTCTTACTAAGTGTGTTCCTATCTGTAGCCTGAGCCATCTACTTTTCTTTTTCTTCTGAAATTCAGGTAAAATCTCAGACTCTAGAAAAGGAAGCCAAGGAATGTCGACTTCGAACGGAAGAATGGTATGTGGAAACTTGAATTCCAAGAGGGTTCTGAAGCAAGACTCAGAAGACACGAGTTTTGGTTGTAGCAGCTCCTCTGTCCTGTCTTACATTTAAAAGGAGGAAATGGGAGTCATCTCCAGGGTCCTTTTCAATTCTGGGATCTCCGGGGCCCTAGGCGTTCCTGATAGGGTGGCCTGTGTATTAGTCCTCAGCCTGCAAGGGTTTGGGGCTGTGGCAGATAGTGTTCTGGAGCTCCTGTACTGAAAACTGGAGACTTTCTGTTTGAAACTACTCTAAACAGAAGGGGCCTCTGATAGTTCCAGGAAGGAAAACTCATAATCACCATATCAATCTTTTAATGGTACATTTTGAATAAAATAGAGGTTACATGATCTAATTTGGAGAGATATAAATCTTAAAATCAAAATATTAGTAATGTATGGTAAAGGTATACTCCAACGTTTATTTGATAATAATATTGTAGTTTTTAATAGGATCAACTAAGTGAATTTCTCTCATCAATTTTGTTGCATTGTTAGAATTACATGCATGATTTAGATGTGTACCTGTGTGCATAATTGAACCAAACCCAGAAATTACCAGCTTTTGAGTTCAAGGGGAAAAGAAGGCTAATGTAATATGTACTTAAAAAAAGAGTCTACAGTGATACTAGGGTGAATACTTACGTGTTGTAGTGAGAACATTTGTGACTTTGAAGTGGCTCTAAGATTACTTTGAGCTTGGGGAAATAAATGTAAGGTTGGCTAAGACACTGGAACCATGATAAATTCCTCCAGACTTCCACATCATTCTCCAGGAGTCCCTGGGACTTGAGAAGCCAGGTTAGCATTTTTGTTATCTTCATCTTTTAACAACTCTCTGCCAAGAGTATCCCAAATGTCAGGTGCAGTTCTCTGGAAGTCTACTACCAGCTGTTGAGGTAACAGATAAATGGGGATTCACTCAATGATTGGTGATAATGTGGTTTTGTATTTTTTTCTTGCAGTCAATTACAGTTAAAGAATCTTCATGAAGATTTGTCAGGTAGATTAGAGGAATCCTTATCAATCATCAATGAAAAAGTACCTTTTAACGATACAAGTAGGTATTATATATAGTTTTCCATTATTTGTAACTTTGAATCTCTCTGTGGTAGCCAACTAATTAATTTCTGATCTTTTGGGCAAAAAATTTAATTGGCCCAACAGAGGATTGCTTTCTTTTTGTTCATTTGATCAGCCATGGCAATCATATTTAACAAGAAGATTTTAAATTGTCATATAACTACTCCAAAGCCGGTCTGCTTGGAAGAAGCCCAAATCCACATTTTTTGATTGCATGTATTTAGCATTTCCCAAGGTAAAAAACAACCTGCACATAAAATAGTTGAATATTTGTACAAGAAAAATTGTTGATTGGGGTAGGGGAAATGAGGCTTGGCGGTGGGAGTTAAATCTTCTCAAAGTGATGTCTTACCCCTTGGTCAATTCCCAGCGATAGCTAGGAAGCTAACTTGGTTAAGCCTTGCTTCCTGTGCACCCTGGGAATGGTTTGGTAATTTACATTCCCAAGAACAGCAAAAAAGAAGTTAAAAAATACTACTTTACTTGTGTAATAGGTGCCAAATTTGCAGCCTTTAGGTAAGAAGTCAAAACCTCAAAAGCAAAGAAAATATTTGCTTGTTTGGATTTTGAAACTTACATTCAAATTGATGTACATTTCCTTTTTCTGTAATCACATGATTGAAATTAATATTTTACTTCCCCTAAATTTGTTTAGGGAAGACCTAAAAAAAGAGGAGAAAAAAAA
Organism: Mandrillus leucophaeus; assembly: GCF_000951045.1. Classification (NCBI taxonomy): domain Eukaryota; kingdom Metazoa; phylum Chordata; class Mammalia; order Primates; family Cercopithecidae; genus Mandrillus; species Mandrillus leucophaeus. Next base: position 1,322,016 of record NW_012102354.1, read on the forward strand.
AGAAAAACAGCAGGTCGATTTAGGATTAAAATCAGCCCATGTCATCATTATAGCAAAAATTTAAACTCCCCCTTGAAAATAACACCTGTTTCTAGCTTCTACATTAATGTAAATACTACTGGATTCACTGGATTTGAAACTGTGGCATTACATTTTCCCTTTAAGCCTTGTCTCAATCATTAGGTTCTAATAATTTCCTTCTGAATCATGGATTTATCCTTCCTTTTGTAATACTAGTTGTCACCCTGTTTTAGGTCCCTTTCATGTCACATGTGGATTATTACTTTTAGTCCTGAAATATTTAAAAATCATTTGCCGAGTGCCTAGACAAGTCCGTAGCTGGTGGTGTGGTGTGGGGAAGCCTTCCCAGAGAAAGGGTGCTTTGAGCTGGGCCTGGATGTGTGAGCAGGTTTTATTGGGCAGAGATAAGGGTAAAATCTAAGGAATTACTTGAAGTATGGTATATAGGACAAAAGGTGTCATCATGCCCTCAGGAGCAGTAATCCAGTATGACAGGAGGCTTAGGGTGGGTGGGATGTGCAGGGCAAGGACATGTTAAGTTCTGAAAGGTATGGTGGGACTGAACCCTCGTGTTCTGGTCTAAGGACTGGGAACTTAATTCATAAGGCCATGGGGTTGTTGGAGAAGTTTTTGAGCCAGGGAACATCATGTTGCTATATGCGTACTCACAAGGTTAATCTGGCAACAGAGTGTAGATTGCCTTGGAGTGGGACAAGGGAGTCAAAGATTATTGTGATGATAGTTCTGGTGTGCTATTATGGAGGCTTAGCCTGGGTTGTTAGGGAGACGTGGGAGATCTTGTGGAAGGAGAGGGAACAGATTGGTCCTTTCAAGGAGACACGGGAGAAGGAGGCAGTGATGGGGAAGATGGTGATGCAGTTGACTGAAAGAAAAGAGGTAGACAGGAACAGGTTTGTGGGAGAGACGAGGTTAACTTTGTTGTTGGTTTAATGTTCTGACAGATGGGTTCATATGTATCTATATAACTGTTGATGTATGCCTTTCTAAATGAAAGACTAGACTTCAGGAGAGAAACTGATGTCAACACTATTGGGCTGGAGAAGCCCTCATGTTGGGAGTGGTGGGTGCACAGTGCAGTCAGGCTTGTGTAGGGTCCTTGGTGAGTTCTCCATCCCAGTGATCAGGAGGCGGAGAGGAGCTGTGGAAACGGGGTGAGGTAGAAGCTGGAGAAGGGAGTTTCAGCAGTTTCAGCCTGATGGTGCAGGTCATTCTGCACATCGCTGTAGAGAGGTCAGAGGGTGATGCAGCAAGGCGACTGGGTTTGGTGACTGGATTTTGTGGCCTCGAGAGGACTAGTTTACTTTGCGAGGAGCGCTTCTATGCAGGGTGTAGGTTGACACTAGATTGCCAGGACAGGGAGTTGAGGTGAGTGGGTGCTGAGGAAACAGGCAGAGCAATGCTATTTTTTGAGCAGTGGGAATGAAGGAAATGGAGAAGCATGAGAGCCTGACAGGCAAAGTGAAAGAAAAGGCTGCGTGTGCTGGGGACAGGAGTCAGGGCAGAGAATTAAGTGTGATTAGTAATGGAAGAGACTCACTGTGGAGACAGAGTTAAGTGAGCTGCAGCAAATGCTTTATTTGTAATGAGGAGATACTGAAGATAGAAGCAGGGAGTGATTATGTCCTAAGGTCCTGAGGGGATCAGAAGCAGAAGGGCCCAGGAGGACGGTTAGCTGAGGAAAGGATATGCAAGCAGTAGACCAAGGTGGAGGGTGGGGAGTGTAAGAACTCTTTTGCTTTGGCTGTGATTTTTTTGGTAGAGTAGGGAGAGGCTGTCCTGTCCATTGGGTGGCAGGGAGTAGAGGAGGAATGATATTAGGAGCTTAAAACAGAAAAGGTTTGGGATAGATGTCATGGGAAATAAAATAGGCACACGGCAATGAAATTGTGGATTACTGAGTAGAGTTGAAGCCCCCTGGAGTTAAGCAGAGTAAGTTGTAGTGGACCTTACTTGGGATTTGTGTTAGCAAAAGCGTTGTTGAAATAATGGACCAGGCTGGGAAGCAAAACAAGCAAGACTGAAAGATGGCTGATAGAAGTGTCCTGAGGTGTTGGTGGACAGGAGACCAAGCTGGTAATGCATAGCCCAGTGAGTAGCAATGGAGACATAAGAGGGAACTGGGTGAGTATGCCACAGGAACATTCCGAATCATATTTTTGGCACTGGGGTCATTCTGACTGAGAACCTGGGCAGAGAAGGGCAGGTTTGAGTGGCTGAAGGGATGAGTAGAGATGAGGAAAGATGCAGCTCATTAAGGAGGAGGTTGAGGAGGTATGGCTAGGTGTGAGGAAGCTGCCAGAGGTTAGCGACAGACCAGGATAGAGAGGAAGACTGAGAAAGATAGTGATGCCATCCAGGAAAGTTAGGATTGAGTCATTGAGATCCACAGTGGCAGACAGTGATAGATTTTTCCGGTAGTGTAGTGTCAGGAAAACAGTGGTATTTTTTGCTGATTAGTGTGGTGGCTTTGTGGAGGGTTATTTTAGAAGGGAGAATGACTGAAAACAGCAAGAACATCATGAGCCTTTCTAAGTAGTCTTGATAAGCCCGAAAGCAGTGTTTGAAATTATTTCTTAGAAATGGAAACACCGGATTTGTTTGGGTTTTTTTAAGCCTGAAGTTAAAAAAAGATGGGAAGTATTACTTTATCTGAGAAACCACTGATTCTATGTAAATTCTGTTATTCTGTATTGTTCATTATTTTAAATTCTTATGCAAAGCTGATTTTGCTTCAGAGCATTCATTATATTGCATTTAAGCTATTTTCCGGTATATGTGAAATGAGAGCCTTAATGTACATTATTTTTCTTTTGTAGAATATAGTCAGTATAACGCTCTGAACGTTCCACTCCACAATAGGAGACACCAGGTAAAGAATGAAGTACATGTTTTTATTTTCAGTTATGTATACATCAAACTTTCCAGAAACAAGAATTAGTTGTTTGGACCTCTGTTTAGTGCATTCAGTCATTGCGTTTAACTGTTGCTTTACGTGTTTCTCGTACATTTATTCAAATGTAGCTTGCTTTTTATTACATTCATAAGTAACACAGATTTTTGCTCTCGTGTCTGATAACATTAGAAATAAGTTACGAGATGCATTAATGGTTTGAGCCATACTTTCTTGTAGGTTGGTAGACCTATATTATACTTAAGTGTTCTGGGTTAAGTACAGGAGGTGTATTTGCCAAACTGGTGGCTTTCTAATTTAGTTAGATAGGAATATTAAAATTCAAGTGGGAGCAGATGAATTTAAATTAAGGAATAATCACACTAGGATTCAAATGTTTTCTCCAGAAGAGACTCAATAAAGTTCTTTTAGGATAATAATTTGAGAGTTGGCCTTAACTGTGTATTTTTCATTTTAAAGCTGAAGATGCGAGATATTGCTGGGCAGGCCCTGGCTTTTGTTCAGGATCTTGTGACGGCTCTTCTAAACTTTCATACCTACACAGAACAGAGGATTCAGATTTTTCCTGTTGATTCTGCCATCGACACTATATCTCCATTGAATCAGAAGGTAAATTTAATTCAGAATACATTTCGTTTGCCCTGAAAAAAATAGGGAGATATTATTTGTTTTCGGACCTCTTCTGTGCACCATCCAAGAACTGCAAAGGACATGAAAAAAACCCAAAGTCATAGTTTTTACTCTCAAAATGAAATGTGGCAAAAATGGAGATTCTTAAGAAATTACATACTAGGGAAGTGTGTTAGTCTGTTTTCACACTGCTGATAAAGGCATACCAGCAACTGAGCAATTTACAAAAGAAAGAGGTTTATTAGACTTAACAGTTCCGCATGGCTGGGGAGGCCTCACAATCAAGGCAAGGAGGAGCAAGTCACATCTTTCGTGGATGGCGGCAGGCAAAAAGAGAGCTTGTGCAGGGAAACTCCCATTTTTAAAACCATCAGATCTCATGAGACCCATTCTCTATTGTGAGAACAGTGCAGGGAAGACCCACCGCCATGATTCAGTCGTCTCCCACTGGGTCCCTCCCATAGCGTGGGAACTATGGGAGCTAGAAGATGAGATTTGGGTAGGGACATAGAGACAAACCATATCAGGGAGGTTTTTTTTTCCTTTCTTTTTTTTTTTTTTTATTGAGGCAGAGTCTTGCTCTGTCACCCAGGCTGGGGTGCAGCAGTGTGATCTTGGTTCACTGCAGCCTCCGCCTTCTGAACTCAAGTGATCCTCCCACTTCAGCCTCCCAACTAGCTGGGACTACAGGCGTGCACCACCACACTGGCTAATTTTTATTTTCTTTTTTTCCCTATTTTTAGTAGAGCCAGGGTTTTGCCATGTTGGCCAGGCTGGTCTCAAACTCCTGACCTCAAGTGATCCGCCTGCCTCAGCCTCCCAGAGTGCTGGGATTGCAGGTGTAAGCCACTGTGCCTGGCCTTAGGGAAGTTTTTAAAAGGACCTCAGTGTGAGTAAGTGAGTGGTATGGCCAGTAAGTGGTATGAGATCACCAGGGAATGGAAGTCGCTGTAGGTGATTCTGTCTGGGAAAGATTCTTTGGGGATTTGAATGGGTCTTGAAAAATTATCAAGGTTTGAATAGGGGAGGGGAGAAGTGGGATACGCTTTTTCCCCCGGAAGAGAATGACATGAACGAAATCACGGAGCAGGAAAGCATAGGGAGTGTGGGTGTTGGGAACAGGGGAGGCATGCGGAGGGAATAATGAGCAAACTGTCTTGACTGGAATGTGAAGTCCTCGGAAAGGGAGGAATGAGAAGTAAGGTTGAAAGAGAAAAAATGGCTCCAGATTCTAAAAGGCCTCTAAGGGCAGGCCAAGACATAGACCTTTACTTTGTTTGTAGGATTGAGGCCTCTATAGCTTTTTGATCGGGGGTGACATAAAAGTGCCATTTTATTGTTGGAAAAATTAATTTGCTGGCATTTCTCTCCCCGATGTAGTGTAACTTTCATCATTGGGCATGTTTAGGAGTAAAACAACCTGTGTGGTATAGTTGACCTTTTTCCTTCCTGCTGAGTTATGGAGTGGGAGACAAATTGCTTATCCAGTTGAGCTTGGGGGGCATTTTCAGGGTTTGTGAAGTTCAGACAGGGTTTAAAAATGTCACTTCCTTCAGTCTATGTGCTTTTTTTGAGCCATTAGATTTTGCTTCTTTTTTCTCCCCTGCTAATTCTAAAAAACAATAAAAGGTAGCTTACAAAATTTCATTTAACTGAAAAGGATAAAATAAATGTTGTGAGTATATTAGCTATGTATTGCTATGTAATAAATTACCCCAAAACTTAGTAGTTTAAAACAACAAACATTTACTATCTCACAGTGGCTGCGGGTTAAGAATGGAGGAGCTAGCTAGCTGGCTCATGATCTCTCATGAGATTTCAGTCAGGATGTCACTGGAGCTGGGGGATTTGCATCCCAGGTGGCCCACTCACATGCCTGCTGAGTTAGTGCTAGTTGTTGGCTGGGAACCTCAGTTTCTTATTGCCTGGCTCTTTGAGTGTCCTCATAAATGGCAGCTAGCATTTCTCATAGCGAGCGATCTAAGAGCAAGGTGGAAGCCACAGTGCCTTTTATGACATAGCCTGGGTAGTCACACATCATCACTTCTCCAGTATCGTATTGGTCACACAGACCAGACCACCTTGAAACAATGTGAGACGGTAGTACACAAAACCAAAAATACCAGGAAGTGGGGACAATTGAGACCATCTTAGAAGCTGAGTCTCACAGGGTGGAAATTGAGGGAAATTGCTATACATGTGTGCTCTAAGTGCCTCATGATGTGGCAGTCTGAAATGTGAGTCATGCCGTTCGTCCTACATAACCTCATTCTTATTCCCTGCTTCTTTTGTGCATCATGCAGTATTTTCAGGGTTTGAATAGTGTTTATGTCTGTGGTTCCCAAGACTTGGACTTAGGAGTCAGACTTCCTGGGTTCCCAGTCCATTTCTGCCACTTTCTCAGTTATGTCCTCTTGGGAAATAAACTTACTCTCTCTGCACTTCAGTTTTCTCATCTTTAAAATGGGAGATAGAATACCTGCCTCACAGGTAAGCGTATTTGAGGATTCGATAAGATAATACATGTAAAACACTAAAAACAGTGCGTGGTGTGTAGTACTAGCACCCAATAAAGATTTGGTCTTAGGACCATCATCATTATGCTTTACACATAGGAAGCCATCAGTAGGTGCTTGGCTTTCATCAGTTTTGGTCTGACTCTACACATCTATTGAAGTTTGTAAAAATTAAACAGTGGGCCTTTGAAATGTTCTTTAATATCACTGTGGGAGAAAGCTTTCAGAAGACCTGGATAGGGAAGACAGTACTGCAACAGTTTAATGTGGTTATGCTTTCTTTTATACTGCCTGTAATATTAAAAAATATTTTCTGACCAGACACAGTAGCTCACACCTGTAATCCTAGTACTTTGGGTGGCTGAGGCGGGTGGATCGCTTGACCTCAGGAGTTCAAGACCAGCCTGGGCAACATGGTGAAACCCCATCTCTACAAAAAAATACAAAAATTACCCAGGTGTGATGACTTGTACCTATAGTCCCAGCTACTTGGTGGGCTGAGGTGGGAGGATCGCTTGAGCCCAGGAGGTAGAGGTTGCAGTGAGCCAAGATCGTGCCACTGCATTCCAACTTGGGCAACAGAGTGAGACCCTGTCTAAAGAAAGAAAAAATAATGTGTGTGTGTGTGTGTGTGTGTGTGTGTGTGTATGTAAAAGTCCATCTTCACGCTGCAGATAAAGACTTGAAAGACATACCCAAGACTGAGAAGAAAGAGATTTAATTGGACTTATAGTTCCACATGGCTGGGGAGGCCTCAGAATCATTGTGGGAGCAAAAGGCACTTCCTACGTGATGGCGGCAAGAGAAAAATGAAGAAGAAGCAAAAGCGGAAACCCCTGATAAACATGTCAGATCTTGTGAGACTTACTCACTATCGTGAGACTTACTCACTATCATGAGACTAGCCCAGGAAAGACTGGCCCCCATGATTCAGTTACCTCCCGCTGGATACCTCCCACAACATTAGGAATTCTGGGAGATACAACTGAAGTTGAGATTTGGGTGGGGACACAGCCTAACCGTATCAATATATTGAATAGTGTATACACACACACACACACACACACACACACACACACGCGCTAACCAGTGTTGGATAGTATATTCCATCCAATACTGGTTCTTTGTCCATTATTGGAATTTTATTGTAGCTTGTTGCCATGTTATACCCACATAGTGAGAATCAAATATATTAATCTTAATTTGTTTGAAACATTTCATTACTTTGAATAATTCATATATTTCTCAATACTTTACCTTTGGTGCTTTGACCTATAACATCCTATGTGATTTTTCTAATAAGTCTATATTATTGAAGGAGATTCAGAAACCATTTGTTAAAAGACAACTGGAGTGCTTAAACCTGTTCATAGCATCATAAAATAGACTTTTAGACTTGTAAGCTTAGAGTGCATTGTGTTATACAGCTCTAAAGATTGAAGCCCAGAGAGATTAAGTAAGTTACCCAGGGCCATGTATCTGTGTAGTTTGTAGTGGATGGGGTCAGTTGAATCACATTTCTGCAAAATGAGATCTTATATTTCTATACTGAGAAATTGAAATTTGAGCTATTATATAATATTAGATAATTGAGATATTTAATAAATGAAAATAATCTTTTTGCCTATAAATTTTCCAGATGCCTATAGGATTTTTTTCTGAAGCTATTCTTCATACTGAATTAGTCCCTTATAAATATTAAAGTTATCAGTGACAGTTATAAAAAGTTTTTAAGCTGGGCATGTTGGCTCACACTTGTAATCCCAGCACTTTGGGAGGCTGAGGTGGGTGGATCACCTGAGGTCAGGAGTTCAAGACCAGCCTGGCCAACATGGTAAAACCCCATCTCTACTAAAAATACAAAAATTAGCTGGGCGTAGTGGTGCGCATCTGTAGTCCCAGCTACTTGGGACGCTGAGGCAGGAGAATTGCTTGAGAACCCGGGAGGTGGAGGTTGCAGTGAGCCAAGATCCCACCACTGCACTCCAGCTTGGGGGACAGAGTAGGACTCTGTCTCAAAAAAAACAAAAGGTTTCTATATCCTCATTTTGATAATTACATCCTTGGAATTTGTTAACCCCAAATATTGTAGACATTTAAAATAAGCTGTCCTCAGTAGGCTTGTTTTTTAAAAATTGGGTATATAACACAAACATTTTTGTCATACAGTCTTGATTTTCAAGTCTTTTTTGTTTGTTTGTTTTTATACTGGGACCCCTATGGAGAAGCAGGTGTTCAGGGAAGCTGACCTGTTGGTCCTAGGTTCTAATGCAGTATTCCCTCCCTATTTCCTCTGATGCCTGGTTATTAATTGTGTCACCCCTCTTCTAGTTCCTCGATTTAGAATGGGATAGGGACTTGGGCGTATCATCTGGGACTATCAGAGGGGAGCATCTGTGTTTGGCTTTTAAGCCAGATTTCCAAAAAAAAGTTTCCAAAACTTGAGCACAGGAGTTTGAGGCTGCAGTGAGCCATTATCAGGTTTATAATTTAGGTTTATAATTTGGTGGATCCATTTAGAAATGTGTTGATGTTTGTTACTTTCCAGTGATTTAATTCACAATACTTTCCCTCCTGTTTAGTTCTCACAATACCTTCATGAAAATGCGTCCTATGTCCGCCCTCTTGAGGAAGGAATGCTTCATTTATTTGAAAGTATCACTGAGGATACTGTGACTGTCTTGGTAATTTTCTTCCTTGTTTTACTTCTGGGAACTGGGAGCTCCTCTTTGTCCAGTAGCACTTTTAACCTTGAAATTATTTTTCTTTT
>NW_012102354.1:1331714-1332310 GCF_000951045.1 Mandrillus leucophaeus
TAATAAAATGAAATTTAGAAAATAAGTAGGTTGGCCAGGTACAGTGGCTCATGCCTGTAGTCCCAGCACTTTGGGAGGCCAAGGAGGGTGGATCACCTGAGGTCAGGAGTTTCAGATCAGCCTTGCCAACATGGCGAAACCCTGTTTCTACTAAAAATATAAAAATTAGCTGGGCGTGGTGGCACATGCCTGTAGTCCCAGCTACTTGGGAAGCTGAGACAGGAGAATCACTTGAACCTGGGAGGCAGAGGTTGCAGTGAGCCAAAATCACATCACCGCACTCCAGCCTGGGCAACAGACTGAGACTATGTCTCAAAAAAAAAAAAAAAAAAAAAAATTAATTACTTAAAGATACTGAAAATAGGCCAGCATGGTGGCACATGCCTGTAATCCCAATACCTTGTGAGGTCGAGGCGGGAAGATCACTTGAGGCCAGGAATTTGAGAACAGCCTGGGCAGCATAGGGAGACCTGTCTCTACTGAAATAAAAAGAAAACTAACTGGAGGTGATGGCGTGTGCCTGTAGTCCTAGCTACTTAGGAGGCTAAGATGGAAGAATCACTTGAGCCCAGGAGTTTGAGGCTGCAGTGAGCTAT
>NW_012102354.1:1332360-1333584 GCF_000951045.1 Mandrillus leucophaeus
CCTGTACTCCAGCCTGGTGACAGAGTGAGACTCCGTCTCAAAAAAAAAAAAAAAAGAAAAAGAAAATTAAAAATATTCTAATGTTTTGTGCTGCTCTCAGGATGGAAAGATAATGGACATGTGCCATTTTATCTGTTACTCCATTTAATTCTCTCTTATTCCATTGGTATTTGCAGCAAACAGTGTATGTATCATGATGTAAAAAAATGGAGCCATACAAATGAGATCAAGTTCCTTTTTCTGCAGTTTGTCTCTTTGGATACAGTTATTTGAGAATTCAGTTGACTGCTAATAGCTAATTGAAAATTGTTTGGGTTGCTCACTTCTTGAAAATCTGCCTATTCCTAGTTTAGAAGAAGAATGTGAATCCTCTCTTTGCACATCTGCGTTAAGAGCCAGGAATCTAGAGCTGTCCCAGGACATGAAAAAAATGACAGCTGTGTTTGAGAAGCTGCAGACTTACATAGCTCTTCTTGCCTTGCCAAGTAAGTATGTTTGTTGCTTAGGGGTCAACTTCAAGGACTTAAGAGTACAAGAAGCTGGAAAAGGGAGATGGTTTAGCTAAGTAGAGTGAGAGGAGCATAGGATCTGGTGTCAGGAAAACTTGAATTCAAATACATTTATGACCTTAGGCAAAACTCTTGAGCTCTCTGGACTTCTGGTTTTCCATTTGTATGATGGAGTTAAATGTTGTGATTACTGAGTTAAATTAAGAATGTACGGCGGGGCCAGGTGACACACACCTGTTATCCCAACACGTTGGGAGGCTAAGGTGGGAGGATTGCTTGAGGTCAGGAGTTCAAGACCAGCCTGGGCAACACAGGGAGACCCCATCTCTACAAAAAATTTAAAAATTATCCAGGTGAGGTGTGGTAGCACTTCCCTGTAGTCCCAGCTACTCTGGAGGCTGAAGTGGGAGGATCACTTGAGCCAAGGAGGTCAAGGCTGCAGTGAGCTATGATCACACCACTGCACTCCAGCCTGGGCAACAAAGCAACACTGTTTCTGAAATAAATAAGTAATAAAAAGAAAGTGTGTAAAATGTCAGGCATTGAACATGCATTAAATATTAATTCCCTTCCCTTCCTTCCTCTTTTTTGTATGGAAAGGAAAAAATCATAAGAATTTTTAGCAGCTTTCCAACAAGTAGCATAGGGGAGCTTTAGTAGTAAAAATGCCATTTGTTCCTGTTTGGCCTAACTTGAAAAAAAAGTATTTTCAGAG
>NW_012102354.1:1333634-1334519 GCF_000951045.1 Mandrillus leucophaeus
GAGTTATGAATTTTATCTTGCTTCATTTTTTCCACGATTATATTTTTTAAAACACTGGATGAATTCTTTCTTAAGCTAAGATTTCTACTTTTGGAATGTTCTGTCCCATATGCTATCAGCCCTGCTTCATGAGTTATTAATATTTTTCGCCAATTTTGGGGGCATTGGTTTAAATACCACTGTAATTGACAAGAGGACCTGTTGTTTAGCAGTAAATGGACTTGGAATGGAATGAAACTATCTGCTGTAAATAAAGTAGAAGAGAAGATGCAAGGGAGAGGAAATGAATATGATTATGGTTCCTATGTTACTTTTTCTGGCTTTGTCTAAAAACTTTTTTTTTCTTTGCTTGATTACCTCCACATTTTAAAATGAATAGCTAAGATACTACATTTTTTAAAAACCTTATAATTAAGTTTTCCCAAGTAACTATTTAAAATAAAAAAATGGTAAAATGCATTTTATGAATGTTAAGCATTTACTTTTAAGTTTGAGCCTCTAGATTGTAAATCTGTTTGGCTTTTGAAAAACTGTATATACTGGAAAAGATTTTCTAGATTCTCTTGCTAGTGTAAGTGTTAATAATACCAGTTCCAGTTTAATTCATTTTCTTTAGGAATTTAGTCTGTGAAATTTTTTTCCTGTAAATATTTTAATGATTTTTAACATTTAGAATATTTAAAAATATGGCCGGGCACGGTAGTTCATGCCTGTAATTCCAGCACTTTGGGAAGCTGAGGCGGGCGGATCATCCGAGGTCAGGAGTTCCAGACCAACCTGGCCAACACAGTGAAACCCCATCTCTACTGAAAGTACAAAAATTAGCTGGGCATGGTGGTGGGCACCTGTAATCCCAGCAGCTCAGGAGGCTGAGGCATGAGAATG
>NW_012102354.1:1342634-1345543 GCF_000951045.1 Mandrillus leucophaeus
CGGGAGGCTGAGGCAGGAGAATCGCTTGAACCCGGGAGGCAGAGGTTGCAGTGAGGTGAGATTGTGCCGTTGCACTCCAGCCTGGGCAGCAATAGCGAAACTCCGTCTCAAAAAAAAAAAAAAAAAAGTATTTTTGGGTAACTGAATGGAGCTCAGTTTAAATGACATTTTTTAAAATGCCATAATTTTTCTGGTACTATGATTTTTTGTTTAACAGCATTATTGTGATGTATTGGTATTACATACCAGACAATGTATTAATTTAAAGTTTACAATTCAGTGGTTTTTAGTATATTCACAGGAATGTGCATTGTCACTACAGTAAATTTTGGAACATTTTTATCACCCAAAGAAGAGACCCTGTGTATTTTAGCTATCACCCTCCTATTCCCCTGTTCCACCTCTCCCTAGCCCGAGAGCCCTAGTAATTTACATTCTGTCTATATATTTGCCAATTCTACCCATTTCATATAAATGGAGTAATATAGTATGTAGTCTTTTCTGACTTCTTTCACTTAGCATCATGCTTTTTAAGATTCATAGAAGTTGTAGCATGTATCAGTACTCAATTCCTTTTTATTGCAGAATAATGTTACATTTTATGGATGTATCACATTTTACTTACCCATTTGTCGTGTAGTGGACATTTGGGTTGTTTCTACCTTTTGGCTATTACAAATAATGATGCTATTGACATTCATGTACAAGTTTCTTTGTGGACATCTCTTTTCATTTCTTTGGGGTATATAACTAGGAATGGAATTCCTGGGTCATGTGACAACTCTGCTTAACTCTTTGAGGAGCTGCTGGAGTGTTTTCCAAAGTACTGTACCATTTTACATTCCTACCAGCAATGTTTGAGTGTTCTAATTTCTCCACATCCTCTTCAGTGCTTGTTATTACTTTTTTTTTTTATTTTAGCCATTCTGGTGGGTATTAACTGGTATTTCGTTGTGGTTTTCACTTGCATTTCCCTGATTACAAGTGATGTTGACTATCTTTTAATGTACTTATTGGCCATTTGTATATCTTCTTTGGATAAATGTTTATTGAGATCTTTTCTCCATTTTTCAGTTAGGTTGTCTGTTTATTATTGAGTTGTAAGAGTTCTTTATGTATTATACATACAAGTCCCTTACTGGATATTTGATTTACAATATTTTCTTCCATTTTATAGGTTATCTTTTAACTTTCTTGATAGTGTCCTTTGAGGAACAAAAGTGTTCAATTTTGATGAAGTCCAATTCTCCATTTTTGTTGTTGTTGTTGTTGCTGATGCTTTTGATGTCATATCTAAGAATCCACTGTCAAATCTGAGGTTATGAAGACTTACCCTATGTTTTCTTCTAGGAGTTTTATAGTTTTAACTCTTACACTTAGGTTTATGATTAATTTTGAGTTATTTATTTATTTGTTTATTTATTTTTAGACAGAGTCTCACTGTGTCACCCAGGCTGGAGTGCAGTGACACACTCTCAGCTCACTGCAAACTCCGCCTCGCAGATTCAAGTGATTCTCCTGCTTCACCCTCCTGAGTAGCTGGGACTATGGGTACGCACCACTGCACCTGGCTAATTTTTGCATTTTTAGTAGAGAAAGGGGTCTCACCATGTTGACCAGGCTGGTCTCAAACTCCTAGCCTCAGTTGATCTGCCTGCCTCAGCCTCCCAAAGTGCTGGGATTACAGGTGTGAGCCACCACACCAAGCCTCATTTTGAGTTAATTTTTGTATATGATGCCTGTGGCTATGCAGTTGTCCCAGCACCATTTGTTGAAAAACCTATTCTTTCCTTATTGAATGGTCTGGGTACCCTTGTGGAGAATCAGTTGACTGTAGATATATAGATTTATTTCTGGATTCTCAGGTCTGTTTCATTGATCTGTCCTACACCAGTACCATAATATCTTGATTATTGTTGCTTTGTACCAAATTTTGAGATCAGGAAGTGTGAGCCCTCCTACTTTGTTCTTTTTTTCCAAGATTGTTTTGGTTATTTGAGGTCCCTTGCAATCCCGTATGAATTTTAGAATCAACTTGTGTCGATTTCTACAAAGAAGTCAGTTGGGATTCTGATAGGGATTTGCATTGAACTTGTAGATCATTTTGGAGAGGGTTGTGAGTTGAATTGTGTCCCCCAAAATAATGTATGAAGTTCTAACTGTCAGTACCCATATGTGTGATCTCCTGTGGAAATAGGATCTCTGCAGTTGTCATCAAATTAAGATGAGGTCATACTGGATTAAAGAGAGTCCTAAATCCAATGAATGGGATCCTTATAAGGAGAGAGAGATTTGGAGACAGAGACACAAAGAATTTGGGATTGGGAGACAGAGACACAAGGGGGAAGGCCATATGAAGACAGATGCAGGGATTAGAATTATGCTACCACAGCCAAGTAACACCTAGGGCCAACAGAAGCTGGAAGAGGCAAGAAAGAATTCTCCCTTAGCGCCTTTGGGGAGAGTGTGACCCTTGCCAACACCTTGATTTTGGACTTCTGGCCTCTAGAACTGTGAGAGAACAAATTTCTGTTGTTTTAAGCCAACTTGTTTGTGGTACTTCATTAGAGCAGCCCTAGGAAATTAATACAGGGAGTATTGCCATCTAAGCTTAGTCGTCTGATTCATGAACATGGTATGTTTTTCCATTTATGTAGCTCTTTACTTTCTTTAAACACATCTTCTAGTTTTTAGCATATAAGTTTTGTGCCATGATGTTGCTTCTCAGAGGATTCAGCCTTGGGCATGCACACAGTCACCCTGGGATGACGATGGTGGCAGGGCTCTCCTTCACTGTCTCCTTCCTTGATCACACCCAGGTTTAAGCTCCGCTAATTGCTGATTGATTGCTCTCATTTTCAATATGCTGTGGGGCATCAATTGTCTATTCAGGGAATCAATTAAGTTTG
>NW_012102354.1:1345593-1362809 GCF_000951045.1 Mandrillus leucophaeus
CTTGATTATTGTTGCTTTGTACCAAATTTTGAGATCAGGAAGTGTGAGCCCTCCTACTTTGTTCTTTTTTTCCAAGATTGTTTTGGTTATTTGAGGTCCCTTGCAATCCCGTATGAATTTTAGAATCAACTTGTGTCGATTTCTACAAAGAAGTCAGTTGGGATTCTGATAGGGATTTGCATTGAACTTGTAGATCATTTTGGAGAGGGTTGTGAGTTGAATTGTGTCCCCCAAAATAATGTATGAAGTTCTAACTGTCAGTACCCATATGTGTGATCTCCTGTGGAAATAGGATCTCTGCAGTTGTCATCAAATTAAGATGAGGTCATACTGGATTAAAGAGAGTCCTAAATCCAATGAATGGGATCCTTATAAGGAGAGAGAGATTTGGAGACAGAGACACAAAGAATTTGGGATTGGGAGACAGAGACACAAGGGGGAAGGCCATATGAAGACAGATGCAGGGATTAGAATTATGCTACCACAGCCAAGTAACACCTAGGGCCAACAGAAGCTGGAAGAGGCAAGAAAGAATTCTCCCTTAGCGCCTTTGGGGAGAGTGTGACCCTTGCCAACACCTTGATTTTGGACTTCTGGCCTCTAGAACTGTGAGAGAACAAATTTCTGTTGTTTTAAGCCAACTTGTTTGTGGTACTTCATTAGAGCAGCCCTAGGAAATTAATACAGGGAGTATTGCCATCTAAGCTTAGTCGTCTGATTCATGAACATGGTATGTTTTTCCATTTATGTAGCTCTTTACTTTCTTTAAACACATCTTCTAGTTTTTAGCATATAAGTTTTGTGCCATGATGTTGCTTCTCAGAGGATTCAGCCTTGGGCATGCACACAGTCACCCTGGGATGACGATGGTGGCAGGGCTCTCCTTCACTGTCTCCTTCCTTGATCACACCCAGGTTTAAGCTCCGCTAATTGCTGATTGATTGCTCTCATTTTCAATATGCTGTGGGGCATCAATTGTCTATTCAGGGAATCAATTAAGTTTGGGCTCTTTTATAGGTATACTTATAGACCTAGCGTACACCTAGCAGGGATAGTTTTTTGAGATCAGTGTTTGAGCTTCATTCTGACCCCAGGAGGGCTCTTCTTAGCTATTTCTGTTTCTGGTTCTCTCTGGTAAACCAGCCAACCCACAGTTTAACTTATATCTCTAATAAATCTATCAATTTCTTCTTCATTGCTTTCACCACAGCTGTAATTTTTTAGAGTACACCCTTAGGCTTGAACTTCTCCACACTCTATTACAAATTAAGTCAGTTCCTTAAGAAGAGATTCAGAGCTCTTGTTCTAAGGCTTGCTTATCTCCTGGGCTAAATCTCTGGGGGCTGGGGACAGTGGTCATACTTTTCTCTAAGTGGCACCCCCTTGTTAGAAACTGAGCACTTAGTGGAGGGGGTAGGCAGCAGCCCCCGGTCTCCTTGGTCTGCCTCTTTCAGGGTGGAACTCCTGTTGATGAGCTGGGGCAAGGGTGATCAGGGCCCCACTTTTCTTGTCAGCACCATGCCCAAGGTAGAGCCTCCATCCTAGGAGTAGGGGCTGGGTGAAAGAAGGGGAACGTTCCCCACCTCTGTCCACACTTGCTTAGAATTTAGCTTCAGTAACAGGTAGCTGGGAGCAAGAGGAGAAATCCAGACCTCTCTAGGAGTTGGGAGAGAGGAAGTCCTGTATTCTTGGTTATACCTATTGGGAATGGAGTTTCTTTCTCCCTGAGCTGTGGGAGGGAGGTAGTGATTCTTGGTTTAAATACCATAGACTCTCACTGTTATTACTGAGTTGTTACAGCTTTTCTTGAGTAAATCATGTGCTGTGTTGCCCTTAGAACCGTTTCCAGAGACTTTGTCCTTTTTGCAAATTTTACCAGTTTTGCAGAGGGCAAGCAGGTCCACAGAGCTCCTCATGCTGACTTGGCAGAAGCAGAACTCTGTGATATTTGGGTAAGAGTGTTTTAGCGATGTTCAGCAAATAATGTGTAGGGAATGAAAAATGTCTTATGTAATAACAAGGTAAAAATTCACAAAGACTTTCGTTTTACAAAGAATCAGGACAGACTTAATCCTGCCTAACAACTGAATTTTGTTTCTCAACCATTAAGAAATATTTGTGGACGTAGGAGATGCAAATCATTTAGATGTGTTTATGTGTATCACCATTATGTCTGAATGTATCTGCCAAGATTTTAAGAGCCATTATTTCTAGCATATGGCAAGCAATCTTCATTCTCTATCTTCTCAAAAGTAGAGGGGTACAGTGGGCAGTCCATTTTTCAGGAAAATGCTTAGATTTGTGATTTTGATTTCCTAGGTACAGAGCCAGATGGACTCCTTCGGACAAACTACAGTTCTGTGTTAACAAATGTTGGTGCTGCTCTGCATGGATTTCATGACATTATGAAAGGTAGGCCTTGAAAAAGAACGTAAGCTTAAAACCTTTGCCCGACTTCCTTCGATCTGCCTGAATAAGATTTAAACAAACACTGCCAGGGGTAATAGACCCCAGATAAAGGCTTAGTAGCATTCGGCTTATGTTGGGTGCACAGCTCACTGCCTTCTGCTTTTCCCTTCTGCTTTATTTCTGGAGATAAACAAAGTGCTGAAGAGAAATCCTTGTGTACTTTAGCCAGAAATACATTACACTGACTTTAGGCAGGTGTGTGAATTGTACGAAACCAGACATGCTGTTCAGAGGCCTTTTGCAAAATACAATGCACTTCTTAGAGCCCAAGCACAAAGGAATTGAGGAAACCAAGGCTTCAAGTCCCCAGAAGGAATACACTAACTTTCCACCATCCTGTGCATTTTAATGTTTTAAATGCCTTTTAAAGTCCTGTCTTGTTGGGCATAGCCATAAGAAATGAAAGTCTGGTTTTACATTTTGGTCAGTTTTCAATTGCTTCTGTGCTCCTAAAAATGTAGTCTGCTGAAAGGCCGAGGGGAACCTTTTAAAGCATTTCATATGCTTCTTAGCGTGTGATTCTGAGTCCTGACTAATCTACAACTTTGCAATTGCTTGTAGGTTTTTTTCCCTTTCTTTTCCTTTTAGAGACTGTTGGGGTAGGGAAAGCAGGGGAAGGAGAAGAGGGACAGGAGCAATCATTAAGGACTGTTGGAAATAGTCCAGGTGCCTAGATGATTCATTGTGTTTAGTTAACAATTAGTGACCAATTACTAATTGCACAGAATTTAAAAATTATTTTTAAAAACCTAAAGCTGTGTTTCGTAACATGGAAAAGAGGGATCTATTGGGGGACCTGATCTGTGGCACTGGGATTCATACTTAGTCTCAGCAGTATTACCAAGCACCAGTTTACCATTCACACTAGAGTATGGGCCTTTCTATGGCTTGTATTCAATTATAAGGAACTTTATAATTTTTTTGAGATTGAGTTTCACTTTATTGCCCAGGCTGGAGTGCAGTGGTGTGATCTCCGCTCACTGCAGCCTTTGCCTCCTGGGTTCAAGTGATTCTTCTGCCTCAGCCTCGTGCGTAGCTGGGATTATAGATGCATACCACCATGCCCGGCTAAGTTTTGTATTTTTGGTAGAGATGGGGTTTCGCCGTGTTGGCCAGGCTGGTGTTGAACTCCTGACCTCAGGTGACCCACCTGCCTTGGCCTCCCAAAGTGCTGGGACTACAGACATGAGCCACTGTGCCTGACCCCAATTATAAGGAACTTTGAACGTCACTGTACTTACAGAATTAGCCTTGGTTTCAGAAATCACAAGTTGGATAGGCAATATGGGTGGTAGTTAATGATATTCAACTCCAGTCCTACGGAATTTAGTTTGGCCTACAGAAAAATCCAAGAGATGTTGCTTTTTTCCTGTGTGGCTTTTGGTTTGAGGAGCTAAGACTTAGTTGTAGTCCTCTCTTCCAGAATTTTACTTAGCCTAGAACCAGGCCATTGAAACCGCAAGTACCTCTGTAGCTACAAGTTTTTTAGTTTTGTTTTAAAATTTTTCCTCTGCTGGCTAGGTGCAATAGCTGACACTTATAATCCCAGCATTTTGGGAGGCCGAGTGGGAAGATTGCTTGAGCCCAAAAATTTGAGACTAGCCTGGGCAACATAGGGAGACCCTGTCTCTACAAAATGAAACAATAAAGTGAAAAAAAATAAATTTTCCTATGCTAATACAGGTTGAGCATTCTTAATATGATAATCTGAAATCCAAAATGCCTCAAAATCTGAAGCTTTTCAAGTGCCATCATGACACCACAAGTGGAAAATTCCATACTTGCCCTCACGTGACATGATAAAGTTGTAGTCAAAACTTAGTTTCATGCACAAAATTATTAAAAGTATCGTACAAAATTACCTGCAGGCTATATGTATAAGGTATATATGAAACATAAATGAATTTCTTATTTAGACTTGGATCCCATCCCCAAGATACCTTCTTATGTATATGCAGATATTCCAAAATCTGAAGAAATCTGAAGTCCAAAACACTGCTGGTCCTAAGCTTTTTGGATAAGGGATTCTTAATCTATTGGATGATAGGTTGGTCTCAGTGTAAACAGAGGAATTTATTAAAATATGTATCATACATGGAATTAAAACAGAAGTGACTTAATTGTTTAACAAGTGGCATTTTGTTTTGTAAAAGAGGAGTATATGTAGTCACTTCCAAATATTGGAGGAGCTGAGAAACCAAAGAATGAGGCAGACAGATCCACTTCGTTGGTATAGGGTGATTTACTGGGGTAGCTTATAGACAGAAGAATGGTGTTGAGGCAGTCATAAGATAAGAAGGTCTTTGTACTGCAACCTCCCAGGCACAGGGCTTATATCTTGAGGGAAAAGTACATGTGCTCTGGAAGGAATGTGTAAGTGGGTATAGCATCACAGCCTATGATTTTTTGTAACAGTATCAAGAGTTGTTTTGGAGGAAACTTATAGTGAATACATGTTTTTATATAAAGAGTAATATATCAACTAGACATTTTGGAGGT
The DNA here is from genome assembly GCF_000951045.1 of Mandrillus leucophaeus. Lineage (NCBI taxonomy): Eukaryota > Metazoa > Chordata > Mammalia > Primates > Cercopithecidae > Mandrillus > Mandrillus leucophaeus. The sequence continues at coordinate 1,350,562 of NW_012102354.1, forward strand.
ATTCCCAGACTCGGGGTTAGCCAGAAGTTATATGACAGATTAGTATTTAAAAGAAAGACACTGTTTGTTTGTTTGTTTGTTTTTTATGATTTCTACTTTATTCTAAAGTGACTATAGTATAGTCTGTAGTTGTAGTTATGAAAATATATAGACCAATGTTTCCCAAAGTTTAGTATATATACACATCATCAGATGACTCTTTTCCCCCCCCCAACTTTTATCTTAAGTTCAGGGGTAAATGTGCAGGATGTGCAGGTTTGTTACATAGTTAAATGTGTGCCATAGTGATTAGCTGCACAGATCATCCCATCCCCTGGACAGTAAGCCCAGCATCCATTTGTCATTCTTCCTGATGCTATCCCTCCCCCCATCCCCCACCCTCCATCAGGCTCCTGTGTGTCTTATTCCCTGGCATGTGTCCATGTGTTCTCATCGTTCAGCTTCCATTGACAAGTGAGAACATGCAGTATTTGATTTTCTGTTTCTGCTTTAGTTTGCTGAGGATAATGGCTTCTAGCTCCATCCGTGTACCTGCAAAGGACGTGATCTCATTCCTTTTTATGGCTGCATAGTATTCCGTGGTGTATATGTATTACATTTGCTATAAAATAAAGATACTTTTTTTTGAGATGGGTCTCGCTCTGTCACCCAGGCTGGAGTGCGGTGCTGTGATCTTGGCTCACTGCAACCTTTGCCTGCCAGGTTCAAGCGATTCTCCTGCCTCAGCCTCCTGAGTAGCTGGGACTACAGGTGTGCATCACCATGCTGACTAATTTTTTTGTATTTTTAATGGAGACGGGATTTTGCCATGTTGGCCAGGCTGGTTTCAAACTCCTGACCTCAAGTGATCCGCCTGCCTCGGTCTCTCAAAGTTTTGGGATTATAGGCGTGAGCCACTGTACCTGGCCCAATGTCAAAATCCTAAAATTCACAGGAAACCATAAAAGGGGCCTGAATAGCCAAAGCAAACAGCTCAAACAATAAAGCTGCAGGCATCACATTAACTGACTTGTACTGCTTTATAAAGTCATTTAGCAAAGTAGTGCACATAGTATTTTACCCTTCTCTGCCCTCTTCCTTGTAATGTACAATGAGAAACAGAACAGAGTACACATTGTTCCAACCCAAAGTGCTGGGATTATGGGCGTGAGGTACCGCACTGGCCAAGAGTGTCTTTATTTTAAATTTTAATCCACCGTGTAACTTCTGACTAACCCTGAGTCTGGGAATGCCTCCAAAATGTCAATTTAATATATTACTCTTTCTTATTTTTTATTTTTAAAATTTCTTTTTTTTTTTTTTATAGAGGTGGGGTCCTTCTGTGTTTTCCAGGCTGGTCTCAAACTCCTGGACTCAAGTGATCCTTCTGCTTCAGTCTCCCAAAGTGCTGGGATTACAGGCATGAACTACCATGCCCAGCCTAATGTATTACTCTTTATATAGGAATACCTATTCACTGTAAGATTCCTTCAAAACGAACTTTGACGCTATTACAAATCATAGGCTGTGACTCCTGTAGCCACCCACACATTCCTTCCAGAACACACATACTTTTTCCCCAAGATATATGCCCTGCGTTTGGGGGTTTGCCATGCAGCGATCTGTTTTGCAGCCACCGAAGACCATGCTTCTGTCTGTAAGTTCCTCCTAGTAGATCTTCCTATACCAATAAACTGGATTTGCCTGCCTCGTTCTTTGATTTCTTGGCTCCTTCAGCATTTGGGGGTTGTGTTGCAAATACAGCCCTTTCAAGGAACATATTCTCAATGATAATTGTTTGATCTTTAATCTCAGAGGTGTAAAGTTGGTAGACTCATGGGAAACGTAAAAGGAAAAATCTATGGTCTAAGCCACATGATTCTTTTGTACATTTTGGAGTTAAAATTTAATGTCAAAAAGCACTCTAAATAATTAAAAATAAACTTTTTTTTTTTTTTTTTTGAGACAAGTGATAACAGCTAGCGCTCTGTTTTGTACGTGTTTCATCTTTTTCACTTGGCTTTTGAGACAAAGTCTTGTGCTGTTGCCCAGGCTGGACTATAGTGGCATGATCTTGGCTCACTGCAACCTCCCACTCCTGGGTTCAAGCAATTTTTGTGCCTCTGGCACCCGAGTAGCTGGGATTACAGGCACATGCCACTACACCCAGCAATTTTTGCATTTTTAGTAGAGATGGGGTTTTGCCATGTTGGCCAGGCTGGTTTTGAACTCCTGACCTCCAGTGATCTGCCCACCTCGGTCTCCCAAAGTGCTGGATTACAGGCGTGAGCCACTACATCCTGCCAAGAGTAAACCTTTTGATTGCGAAAATGACTATAATCAAGCTACAATAGCATTGTTCTTAGTATTGTACTTTTTTCATGAGTACCTCAATTACCATCAACCAAGACTGCTTACCAGCCAAATGGTATTATTATAACGTTGTATACTTCCAGTAAAATATTGAGTAAAACTGATGTGTAGAAAAAAAATGTCTGTTAGGGATGAGCAAGTTCTGTATGCAAAAAGCATTCAGTACTTATAGACTGTTGGTGGGATGTCAATTAGTTCAACCCCTATGGAAAGCAGTATGGAGATTTCTCTCGTTTTTAGAGTTCTAAAAATAGAATTACCATTCGACCCAGCAATCCCACTACTGGGTATTAACAATCCCACTACTATGTTCACCATTTGGCTGATGGGCTCAATAGAAGTCCAAACCCCAGTATTACACAATATGCCCGCGTAACAAACCTGCACATATACTCCCTGCCTCTAAAATAAAATATAAAAAACATAACAAAAAACATTCAGCATCCTAATTGAATTTTTATACACTTGGACATCTTATGACTATATTAAGGATAATAATTTCTTTTCAAAAATACATTGAATGTAATAGTAATGTGCCAATTGGTTGGTTCCTTTTCTGTGACAGCTGCACCATAGTGATATAATATGTTAACAATAGGAAAAACTGGCTAACGGGTATAATGAAACTCCATAACTTTTCTATAAGTCTAAAACTATCCTAAATCAAAGGTGTATTTATACAAGTGTATATAAATATAGGAATATATTAATTATTTTTAAATTCCCTAGTTTTAAAATGTTAGTGAAAATAATCTCATTCATGGACCATAGTAATTTTGAGTTAAAATATCATGATCATTTCAGGTTAAATCTCAAATACTATTTCTTTGCAAATAGTCTTATTTCCTCCATTAATTATGTATAGTCTAAAATCAACTAAGTTTCTTGATTCTGAATGAATGATATTCTCTGTGTACAAAATGGCTATAAAAATTTTCATGTTTTGTGATTTACATATATAAATATATATAATTGTATATATTAGCTAATATATACAATTGTATATACAATTAATATATTAACTAATATGTGCAATTGTATACAATATAATTAATATATATGTGTATATATGTATGCCTCTTCTATGCTTTCCTAACTACAGGCCTTTATTGTAATATCCTTGGACTGGAGACAGTTGCACAGGAAGCCAGGCACTGGAGTATCCAATCCGTATTTGGCTGTGCAGATATTTCTCATTGCTAGCTAGGGTGTGCACTAGAAAACTAGCTATGGTCCAGTAAGGATTGTGAGACATTGTGGTTGTGTTGGCTATTCCTTTCCAGCCTCATGGGTTGTTTATATAAGTACAAGATCATTTCTCCTTAATGCCTATTATACTATCAAAACAGTGGTTTTTAACTGGTAAATACTGGTCGGGACCATTTACCCAATGTTAGAATTAATACTCCGATGAGGAAATCTTGGTAGCTGTAGTAAAGACAACCAAGATGGCGTTCAGAGATCCTTACTTCTCTCTGTTCTTTCCATGTAGATTTGTGACCTAATTGGTATTCAGTGCAATCCTGACACTTGAGACCATTCTTTGTCAAATTTACTTTATAAATTTAGAAGAATAGATGTGAGAAATGAATGGGCTGGTTATTTGTATGTGACTTACATATAGACAATAATGAATTTTCTTTTAATTGCTTTTATAGATATTTCCAAACATTATAGTCAGAAAGCTACAATAGAGCATGAACTTCCAACAGCAACACAGAAGCTGATAACAACTAATGACTGTATCCTGTCATCAGTAGTGGCATTAACAAATGGAGCAGGAAAGGTAATTCTTTTCTGGCTTGTATTGATGTTAAAACTCTTAAATATGTGCTTTTTTTCTGAATGACATAGGAAAATGGATCTGTAAAAGGATTTTGGAATGTAAGGGTTTAAGGTAAAATAAAGCTGTCTCCCTTTCCTCTGCTTCCCACCCAGTATTTACTCTGACGTATTATTTTAAGAGAGGGATCTCTCACTATGTTGCCAGGCTTGACTCAAACTGCTGGACTCAGGGGAGTCTCCTGGGTGGCGGGGACTATAGGCACATGCACTGCATGCTGCTTCCCTACCTAATGTTTAAAGCAATATGACAGTGACTGTTGAGCATTTGTCTTGAGTGTGTAGATCAGTCCCTGTTTATGTTTTAATGCAGTATTGGATGATTAGAAGATTCTAGGTAGTCTCAACATAGATCCTTGTGTATATGAAGGGTCTGCCATATACAACACTGGGAACATACAAAAAAAGAAAACAAACCCACCACAATATACGTTCCATTAATATTTTGTTTTTTTCCTCCTAGTGTTTTTGTATTTTTTTTTTTTTTGGTAATACTTGTGATAATAGTACTTCTGTGGTTTTGTATCTTAATGAGCACTTTAAAGTGACTTCAACGTGTGTCTTTTCGTTGAACCTTTAGTAGTAGGTCATGATCGTCTGGATCATTAAATACTTAATTTTCGCTGTAAACTGACTAAAGTGCAGTTTCTTTAAGAATCCTTTGATAAGCCAGATGCAGTGACTAACACCTATAATCCCAGCACTTCAAGAAGCTGAGGCGGGAGTATTGCTTGAGCCCAGGAGTTCAAGACCAGCCTGGGCAACATGTCAAGACCTCATCCCTACAAAATTAAAAATTAGCCAAGCATGGTGATGTGCGTCTGTGGTCCCTGCTACTTGATTGACCCAGGAGGTTGAGGCTGCAGTGAGCTGTGTTTGAGCCACCACACTCTAGCCTAGGTGACAGAGCAAGACCCTATCTCCAAAAAAAAAGAATGTTTTGATCATGGATTTTCCTGTTTCAGCAGAAGGTATATTCTCAGAGTATGCGTTCATGTGGCTGTCATCAACAACTTTAATGATTAAGATTTCTCTGAGAATGTCCTACATGTATAAAACCAAAAGGACTGTGTTCAGAACTATCTTAGCCCATTTATTTCAGCAAACTGAGCATGATTTCCAAAGGAAATGCTTATCTCTGTGTCTGTCTTTATATACCCTTCTGCTTCTGACAGGTTGACCATAATAGGAACAAATATTCTTCAAGTGATTTACAAGTCAGAAATGATCATAGATCATGTTAGACATTCCAGTGTCATCTTTTTCAAAGTTAGACTGGTCCTGTGACCACTTGCTATACTGTGGGGTCGTGATTAAAACGTGTTATCTTTAGATTCCATCAGCTTACAGATCTATGTGGACAGAATTCCTGAGCCAGAGGACCATCCCCTCTACCTTCTCTTTCACCTCCTTCATCCACGGCATGCCAGATGCTTTCGGAGGATAATCCTAACTTTGATTCAGTTGAGAAAAATTCTATAAAGAGAGAATGTTGGTATTTTATGAGTCTCTGTATTTGCCAACTGTTTTGTTTTTTTTTTTGAGACAAAGTCTCACTCTGTTGCCCAGGCTGGAGTGCAGAGGCGCCATCTCAGCTCACTGCAAGCTCCACCTCCCGGGTTCACACCATTCTGCCACCTCAGCCTTCTGAGTAGCTGGGACTAAAGGCGCCCACCACTGCGCCTGGCTAATTTTGTTTTTGTATTTTTAGTAGAGACGGGGTTTCACTGTGTTAGCCAGGATGGTCTCGATCGCCTGAGAAGGCTGAAATAATTAAATAGTTGTATATTTCATAGTTTATTTTAGCTTTACTTTGCCTGAAACCATAAAATGTCATCTCAAGGAAAGGTATTTGATCTTCACTCTGGAATTTTAATAAATGGTTTTCAACTAAAATATTTGAACTAATGTTAGTTGGTGTCAGCTTAATACTAAATACTTAGCTGATATGATTTGATTAACCTAATTTTACAGTTCGTAATTTCCTTAAGAACCCAGTAGAAGAGTATAGTATATTCATATTAAAAAAAGTCTGGAAAATGTAGAAATATTAGAAAAAAGAAAATAAACCTCACAATATACTACCATGATCCAAATGCAAACAACTGCATGAATCCATGTCATTCACAAGGACTATATAGCTCAAGATTTTTGGAATCCTTACTTTATTGAATACTACCTAACATAGAATTTCATTTGATATAGTAAAATATCAGTGAAAAATATAACCTTTCAGACCATTAGTAATTAATTTTTGACTAATTTTTGCCAAAGTAGAATACTCTGTTTTACAAATTACTTTTTAAAATTTACCAAACTACAATATTCTTTAATGTATACAAGACTGTAACTTTTCTGGCTAAAGCATTTAGCCAGAATGGGAGGCTCAGGCAAGAGGATTACTTGAGTCCAGGAGGTTGAGGCTGCAGTGAGGCCTCCTACCTCAGTCTCCCAAGTAGCTGGGACCACAGATGCACACTGCCATGCCTGGCTAATTTTTCAATTTTGAAGAGGTGGGGTCTTGTCATATTGCCTAGGCTGGTCTTGAACTCTGGGCTCAAGCAATACCCCCACCTCAGCCTCAAAGTATTGGGATTACAGGTGTGAGCCAACGCACCTGGTTTATCAAAGGATTCTTAAAGAAACTGCACTTTGGGCTGGGCGCAGTGGCTCATGCCTGTAACCCCAGCACTTTGGGAGGCCGAGGTGGGTGGATCACGAGATCAGGAGATCGAGACCATGTTGAAACCCCGTCTCTACTAAAAATAAAAAAAAAATTAGCCGGGTGTGGTGGCAGGTGCCTGTAGTCCCAGCTACTCGGGAGGCTGAGACCAGAGAATGGTGTGAACCGGGGAGGTGGAGCTTGCAGTGAGCCGAGATCGCGCCACTGCACTGCAGCCTGGAGCGACAGTGTGAGACTCCATCTCAAAAAAAAAACAAAAAACAAAAAACTGCACTTTGGGCTGGGCACGGTGGCTCACCTGAGGTCAGGAGTTTGAGACCAGCCTAGCCAACATGGTGAAACCCCATCTCTACTAAACACACAAAATTAGGCCAGGTGCAGTGTCTCACGCCTGTAACCCCAGCACTTTGGGAGCCCGAGGCGGGCGGATCACGAGGTCAGGAGTTCAAGACCAGCCTGACCAACATGGTGAAAACCCGTCTCTGCTAAAAATACAAAAATTAACTGGGCGTGGTGGTACGCGCCTGTAATCCCAGCTACTGGGCAGCTGAGCCAGGAGAATGGCTTGAACCCAGGAGGTGGAGGTTGCAGTGAGCATAGATTATGCCACCGCCCTCCAGCCTGGATGACAGAGCAAGACTCTGTCTCAAACAAACGGACAAAAATACAAAAATTACCTGGGTCTGGTGGCAGGCATCTGTAATCCCAGCTACTCAGGTGGCTGAGGCGGGAGAATCGGTCAAACAAACCCAGGAGACGGAGGTGGCAGTGAGCCGAGATTGTGCCACTGCACTCCAGCCTGGGCAACAGAGCGAGACACCGACTCAAAAAAAGAAAAAGAAAAAAAAAAGAAACCACACTTTGGTCAGTTTGTAGTGAAAATTAAGTATTTAATGATCCAGATGATCATGATCTACTATTAAAGGTTCAATGAAAAGACACATGTTGAAGTCACTTTAAAGTACTTGTTAAGATACAAAACCACGGAGGTAGTATTATCACAAGTATTACCAAACACTATAGATTCAAAATCATGGCTCAGAAAGTTATAGCAATAGATCTTTGTGGCTGCTTACATAGAGTTAACAAATGTTAAATCTGTAAATGACAGTCTACTGAATTTTCAGTCTTTCTTTTCTGTATTTGTAATTTATAAATTGAGATTTATAGAATTAAATTTAAATGGAGGTTACATATTCAAGATACTGTGCTATATCTTCTGTTAGAATATGAAATATTCAAAGTTAAAATACAAATGGAATCTAGAAATCCAAACATGGATATTTTAAGAAGAGCGGCAGAAATCAACGAGGTAAAGAGCTCATGAAAGTCACCTACAGAATCAATGAGTATCAGTCTTGGTTTTCAGGAAGAATAGAAATTGTCTAGAAAAGGACACGTCAGAAATTTGTTCTATTTATACTGGTGTCCTCTTTTTATTATAATCCATTGCCTAGGTATTCTCAAATAAATAAATGTGGGCTTTGGGGCAGGTGTTGGAATTTCATTTCCATTTCCGTTCTCAACATCTTTAAACTTTGCTGCAAAAACTATTAGATACATATTTTAGATATATTGTTGGAAAACAAAATCTGTTTTCTTGTCACACTTTGTTTAGATTGCATCCTTCTTCAGCAACAATTTGGACTACTTCATTGCTTCACTGAGCTATGGACCTAAGGCAGCGAGTGGATTCATTAGTCCTCTTTCCGCTGAATGCATGCTACAGTATAAGAAAAAAGCTGCTGCCTATATGAAGTCTTTGAGAAAGGTTTGTTAGCTGCTGTTAATGGTTAAATCACAGGAAACATCAGGAATCATTCTATAGAATGGCAAGAGTTTTTCTGCAGTTTATATTGCTGACATTTTATACGATATTGGGGTGCAGGTTGTTGGTGGGTGTTGGGGGAGGACTGTGGGGAAGAAGAGGTGACAGGACCCGGACTTTACCTGATAAGCAGCATTGCCTATATTCATAGGCCATGTTGGACTCATGTCCCAAGTGCCTGATAAAGTGCCTGGGGTGAGGTAGCCAGGCAAACAGTAAATATTGAACTTCAGAAACTCGTAAACTTGCGGAAACAGAACAAAGAGAAATATGTGTGTGATTTTTTTTCTGAATAAGAATATGCGGTTATTGCAAAAAAAAAAAAAGATACTACAGTACATTAAGAAGAAAATTGTGGTCACCTGTAATCCTACCACCCAACTGTAGCTACACTTGACTTTGTTAGAAAACAATATATTTATATCCAAAAAATGTTAGTATATGTTGTGAGTGCACGTGCACACATATACTATAAAAAGCAGAATGTATTTAGGTGCATAGACTGTTTTAGAATTTGTTTTCTCTTAATGCATTGAGGATATATTTATATGTATCTCAAAAATTGTATCTATAAAATACATGACTCAAGGGACATCATTAAAAAAGAATGAAAGAAATAGGAATAATAAAATATAAAATATAATATAAATTACTATTATATATTTTTATTTTTTAGCTGCTCCTTGCGGAGCAGGGCTAACTTATAGACAGTGCACCCAGAGCTGCCAGCTGTCATCATTATTTATAGTGTTTCCTTCTGTAAATGTATAATTTAATTCATTGCTGGTAGATATTTAAGTTGTTGCCTGTTTTTCACTGTTACAGTGGAGTGCTACAGTGGATATTCTTGCACATGCAATTTGTGCATTTTACTTTTTTCTCTTCATTTCTTTAAACATTTTAACTATGCAGTGCATAAACACGTTCTTATGTTAAATTCGATCATTACAGGTAAATTATAATCCCTAATTCCAGTTCCTCTCTAGAGGTAACCATAGTTTTCAGTTTGATGTGTAACCTTTCAGGCTCTTTGAGCATTTATAAGCATGCAATCTATAAACAATACACAGAATTTTTCTTCCTTCCTTCCTTCACTTTTCTTTTGTTCTTTTCTCTTTTTTTCTTTTCTTGTCTTTTTTTCTTACCAAATGCATGTTTCATTGTGCAGTTTGCTTTTTTTCTTTAAAATAATGATTTAGAGACTGTGTCTATCATTACATGTGGTACTCACTATATTCCTTTTAGATATGGCATAGAATTCTATAATATGGATGTTCCATAGTTTGTTTAGGTTTCCCTTAATTGGTAGGCATTTAGGTTAATTCCACTTTTTTACCATTACAATAATACTGCAAGGGATAGCCTTGTAAATGGTTCCTTGGGCACATGGGTGGAATATGAGAAGTAGAGTGTTGTAGGCCATGTGGCTTGTACATTTTAAGTTTTAATAGTAGTTGCCAGTTGTCCTTCAAAATGGGTACTCTGAAGGATACTTCCCACAGTATAAAAGCTACCTATCTCCCTATGTGAATTGCTGGTTCAAAGTCTGTGAATGTTTCAAATTTTGGCATGTTTTTCCAGACTATACTCCAGGGAGGTTACCTATTTATAGTTTGCCAGTAGTAGAAATATGAATTTAACCCATGCATTTAATATTTGTCCATCTCAGAAGTTTCTTGCTGTTGTTTTGGTTTATATATCTTTGCTTGTTAATGAGATGGAACATCCTTTCATGGTTATCACTTATGTTTATTGTATAAATTCTCTATTCAGGTCATTTACCTATTTTTAAATAAATGTTTCTAATTAGCATTGAAAGAGCTCTCTCTATATTAAGAATGTTAATTTTGTGTTTATGTGGGAAGTATTTTTCCCTAGTTTGTTGTAGTAGTTCTTCAAAATAGAAGTTTTTATTTTTGTATCATCAAATAGGTTTTTTTCTTCATGGAGATCATTCTTAGCCAGGGTTACTTTCCAAGGTAGTCACCTCTATTTTCTTCCAGCATTTTGCAGTCTAAATTTTTACATTTGGACAGGCAGCCTGTAGTAGCTGGAAAAAAATACATAAATAAATTTTTAGATTTGGATCTTTAATTCAACTAGAATTTATTCTGATACAAGATGTCAAAGAAGGATCTACATTTTTTTTTCAATAATTAGCTGGTTGTTTTTATATCATTTATTTAGTCCATCTTTTCTTCAGTCAGAAATGCAATATTTGCCAGATAATAAATTTTTATGTATGCTTTTGTTTGTTTCTGGATTTTCTATTCTGTTCTTCATCTGTCTATATTGGTGCAAGTCCATATGGTTTTAGTTAGTGTAGCTTCTACTGATGCCCCGTGACTTATGATGGGATTACGTCCTGATAAGCCCATTGTATGTTGAAAATATTGCAGCCGGGTGCAGTGGCTTATGCCTGTAATCCCAACACTTTGGGACACCAAGGTGGGAGGATCACTTGAGCCCAGGAGTTGAAGATCAGCCTGGGTGACATAGGGAGACCTCGTCTCTACAAAAAAAAAAAAAAAAAAAAAATTAGCCTGACATGATGGTGCATGCCTGTAGTCCCAGGTACATGCTTGGGAGGCTGGGCTGAGGCAGGAGGAGCCCTTGAATCTGGGAGGTCAAGGCTGCAGTGAGTCGTGATCACAGCACTGCACTCCAGCCCAGGGTGACAAAGTGAGACCTTGTCACAAAAAAAGAAAAAAGTCAAAAATGCATTTAATGTACCTAATCTACCAACCTAGCCTGCCTTAAATGTGCTCAAAACATTTACATTAGCCTACACTTGGGCAAGTCATCTAACATAAAGCCTATTTAATGTAATTAATTAATTAATTTATTTTTGAATCAGAGTCTTGCTCTGTCACCCAGGCTGGAGTGCAATGGCACGATCTTGGCTCACCACAACCTCTACCCCCTGGATTCAAGTGATTCTCCTGCCTTAGCCTCCCACAGGCTCCTGCCACCACGCCTGGCTAATGTTTTTTGTATTTTTAGTAGAGACAGGGTTTCACCATGTTGGTCAGGCTGGTCTCAAACTCCTGACTTTAGGTAATCCACCCGCCTCGGCCTCCCAAAGTGCTGGGATTACAGGCATGAGCCACTGTGTCTGGCCTTATTTATTTATTTTTGAGATGGCGTCTCACTCACTCTGTCACCCAGGCTGGAGTGCAGTGATGCAACCTCTGCTCACTGCAGCCTCTGCCTCCGGGATTCAAAGGATCCTCCTGCCTCAGCCTCCTGAGTAGCTTGGATTACAGGTGTGTGCCACCACGCCCGGCTAATTTTTGTATTTTTAGTAGCATCAGGGTTTCACCATTTTGGCCCAGCTGGTCTCAAACTCCTGACCCCAAGCCATCCATCACCTCAGTGTCCCAAAGTGCTAAGATTACAGGAGTGAGCCACCAATCCTGGCCAATTTTGTGATAGTGTTGAATGTATCATATAACTTACCGAATACTGTACTGAAAGTGAAAAACAGAATGGTTGTATGTATGAGTATTCAAAAGTATGATTTCTACTAAATGCACCATTGTA
>NW_012102354.1:1364064-1372463 GCF_000951045.1 Mandrillus leucophaeus
CTCTCTCTGATCTTCTCTTGCCCTCTTTTTACTTGCCTAAGGCAGGACTCTAATCTGACTATATGGCATTATAGGGCATAAGACCTTCATTCCAGAGGAGGTCTTGCCCCATACCTTAGAGGAAGAAATGCTGCTGCACAGAGAAGAATCTAAACTGACAGGGCTTATTGGGTTTTGTGGGGTTTTTTTTGACATGGAGCCTTGCTGTGTCTCCCAGGCTGGAGTGCAGTGTCATGATCTCAGCTCGCTGCAACCTCCACCCCCTGGGTTCAAGCGATTGTCCTACCTCAGCCTTCAGAGTAGCTGGGATTACAGGTGCATACGACCTTGCCTGGCTAAGTTTTGTATTTTTAGTATAGACAGGGTTTCACCATATTGGCCAGGCTGATCTTGAACTCCTGACCTCAGGTGATCCCCCTGCATTGGCCTCCCAAAGTGCTGGGATTATAGTCGTGAGCCACTGTGCCCAGCGGGGCTTGTTGGATTTAGATCCAGTCACATTTCTTCATGGTTGTCAATTATGCCTATCCAGTGCAGTCTCCATAAAATGCCCAGGAGGGCAGGGTTTGGGAGCTTCTGAATAGCTGAACACATAGAGGCTCTTGGAGGGTGGCATGCCCAGGGAGGGCATGGAAATTCTGCACACCTTCCTCTGCTTCACTCTAAATCTCTTAATCTGTATCCTCAGTAATAAGCCAGTAAACATGTTTCCCTAACTTTTGTGAGCCACTCCAGCAAATTAATCAAACTCAAAGAGGGAGTTCTCAAGGTCCAGACTTGGCGACTGCTGTCTGCAGGGGAGGCATTTTTGGGAACTGAGCTCGCAATCTGTGGTATCTAACACTATCTCCATGTAGATAGTGGTGGAATTAAATGGGAGGACATCCAGCTGATGTCCACAATAAAACTGGCTACTTGTTTGTTGGTGGGGAAATATCCCCACATATTATGGGGTCACAGAAGTCTCCTGTATTGATTGTTAAAGTGTGAGAACAGAGAAAAAACGATTTGAGAGTTTTTTGTAGCAAAGATTTACCTTAAAAATTACTAGGACCTTAGAAGCCTTCCTCATGCCCATTTCCAGTCACTACTCTCCTGTCTCCCAAAGGTAGGAGAGTAGTGACTGCATAGTCTCCTGATACTGAACTGTTTTTTTTTTTTTTTTTTACCCGATACTGAACTTTTTATTAAATGCAATTATGCTGCTTCTGATCTGGCTTTTTGCGTTCAGCACAGTATATGGTATTAGGTTGGTGCAAAAGTAATTGCAGTTGTTGATATTACTTTTAAATAAATGGCAAAACTACAATTACTTTTGCACCAACCTATAGTTCTAATTGTTCACAAATATGCCCATTTTTGTATTCTCTATTTTTTCTATTTTAGTTAAGTGGATGGTTGAAGTTGCTGTGCTTTGATAATTAGTGACATTGCATACTTTTTAATTTGCTTATAGTCTTGCTCAAGTCTTTTGTTGGGTTTTTTTTTCTTTTTTTTTCTTTGCCTTTTTCTCTATTGAGTTGTCTATCTTACTGGTTTGCAAGAATTCCTTGTATGTTCTGGTTATTGGATCTCTGTTGGATAAATGCTTTACAGATTCTAATTTGAATTTGAGTTTTCTTTTCACTCTTGATGTTTTTCAATGAGTAGAGTTTTCTTTTTTTTTTTTTGTCTTACCATAGTTTAATTTCTCGATTTATGATTGTGCTTTTTATATCATGTCTAATAAATCTCTCCCTATTCTAGGGTCAAGCTTTATTATTATATTTTTACCTCTGTGGGGTAGTTTTGGTTTACATTCTGTAAAATAGTTTTTGGCCACTAAGTTTTATCTATATTAGTCTCTAAGATACAACACTGTTATTTTTCAAGGTTCAACAGAGTTTGGAAAAGATTTCTAAACTGGAGCAGGAAAAAGAACATTGGATGTTGGAAGCACAATTAGCCAAAATCAAGCTAGAAAAAGAAAACCAGCGAATTGCAGATAAGCTGAAGAATACAAGTAGTGGCCAGCTGGTTGGGCTGGCCCAGGAAAATGCTGCCGTGTCAAATGCTGCTGGCCAGGATGAAGCCACAGCTAAAGCTGTGTCCGAGCCCATTCAGAGCACCAGTCTAGTAAGTGTCTTCTTGGTTGCCCTCAGTTTTCTTTTTAAAATGCTGATTGGTAAGGATCTGATATTCAACATTAACCATTGTCTTAGTTCATTCAGGCTGCTATATCAAAATACCATAAACTGAGCATCTTGTAAACCACAGAAATTTATTTCTCACAGTTCTTGAGGCTGGGAAGTTCAAGATTCAGGTGCTGGGAGATTCACTGTCTGGTTAGGGTCTGTTTCCTGGTTCATAGACAGCAGCCTGTGTGAGATTGTAGGTACTGTCATAACTCCGTTTTATAGTTGAGGAAACCAAGGATCAAAGAGAAATAACTCACATGAAGTCACACACTTGATAAGTGATGTGATGTCTCATCCCATCCTTGCCCTCTTAACCAAGATAGCCTTGTGTCTTACCCATGTCAGAAAACAGATTAGCCAACATAAACTCATTTGTTAGCCGGGTGTGGTAGCCCACACCTGTTGTCCCAGCTACTCCGGAGGCTGAAGCAGGAGGATCTTTTGAGCCCAGGAGTCTAAGGCTGCAGTGAGCTATTATTGTACCACTATACTCCAGCCTAGACAACAGAGTGAGGCCTTGACTCTAAAAACAAAAAACAAAAATAAAAATCAAATAAACGCATTTGCTTACTGCTTGCCTTACTGAGGTGCTGGAATTGGTAACACTGGCATATATATATTTTTTATAAATTAATAAAAATTTTTACACGTGGATTGCTTCATGAATTTTCATGTCATCCTTGAGCAGGGGCCATGCAAATTTCCATATCGTCCCAATTTTAGTACATGGGCTGCTGAAGCAAGCACAATGCTGGTATATTTGAGTTGTTAATGTCAATTGCTGAAAGTTTAGAATTATCTTTTTATTTGAACATTTTCAGTGGAAAGCCCTATTCTTACATATGTAAGTGAAAACAATTTCTAGGGACATGAAAAATCTTTAGTACTAAACACTATTGGGCCATGAGTGATAATGACCTTAGTTGGGTTTGGTGACTTTAGAAGTTGCTATTTAAATCAACTAGTTATGTAGGGGTGGAGAGGACCTGATACCTTTCCTCTCCATCATAAGGGTCACAGCCAGCACTCCTATAACAAAAGACAGGTTAACTACCAACAACAGATTTCTGCCAAAAATAACCTGGAGTCTTGCCTCGCACACAGTGCGCAACAGAAATAAAAAGAGATGGAGCTTTCTGCTTTCCTTGATGTTTCTACTTTTCAGCCTTTCTTTTAACCCCTATGTCCTTTAAGTGACCTTAAGGGAACTAAGTGTGTGACTGTGTATGTGTGTGTGTCTTTGTGTCTTTTCTGTCTTCTTCCTCTTGGGTGCTGGGAGCAAGTCTGTGCTCATTTCAGTGTTAATTGATTAACAGAGGAAACTCATCTTACCAGGAGATTACTTTGGTTCAAACACTTTGAGGCAGAGGAAGTAACCTCAGATAGAAACTTATTTCTAACTCTGTAACATTTCAAGAGTAAAATGCTTGTAATTTTTAGCAAGATCTCTAGTATTATAATGTGAATAATCAGCCATCTATTATATATTATAAAAAAAGACAGCAATAACCTTAAAGTAAAAGCACAAAACAATACACATTTCTGTTTTTTGCCGGAATTGAAAAGCATTGCTTAAATTAATAGAATTTTTAAACATATATTTTAAGTATAAAAATGACATTATCCTGAATAATCAAGCCACCAATGTTATCATTTTTTTCTACTAAATTTCATATTCAGTTGAGATTGTACTACATGAAATTTCAAATCTTTTAGCATAATGTGAAAACATAAACCTCCTGTTATGAGAAACTTAGTATAAACTTACTGATTTCATAGTATTCCATATCTCTCATACCTTAGTTTACCTATGATTAGACATTGGTGACAACTTTTAAATAATGTCTCATTTTTATGTATAAGATTATTTCTGCATGTTAAATGATTACCTCAGGATGTATTCTCAGGGTTGGAATTACTACATCAGAAGGCATGAATATTTTCAAATTCCTTGATCTTTATTACCAAATTATTTTTTAAAAGGACTGTATCAGTTTATACTCTTGTTAGTATCATATGAGAAAATGTTGAAGTAATCTGTGTTAAGAGTTTTCCTTGCATTGCTGGGCGTGGCGGCTCACGCCTGTAATCCAAGCACTTTAGGAGGCCAAGGCAGGTGGATCACGAGGTCAGGAATTCGAAAACAGCCTGGCCAACATGGTGAAACCCCATCTCTACTGAAGAGTAAAAAGAAAAAAATATTAGCTGGGCGTGGTGGTGGGCACCTGTAATTCCAGCTACTCAGGAGGCTGAGGTAGGAGAATTGCTTGAACCCAGGAGGCGGAGGTTGCAGTGAGCTGAGACCGTACCATTGCACTCCAGCCTGGGAGACAGGGCGAGACTCTGTCTCAAAAAAAAAAAAAAAAAAAAGTAAAAAGTTTTCCTTGCATTTAAACAATACCGTTCCTTTGAAGGACTTGGTGCTGTACCACATTTTCAGATCATAACCCGGGAGTAAGGGGGTGAGGATGAGCAGGTGAAATAGATGTTTCCTTGCAGTTTATTTTTATAAACTACAGTCATATTTGAATATGTAAAATTAAATGACTGGAGTATTATTCCAAGCAATTTTTAACTAAAAGAGAGTAATTGCTACTTCTGCTTCATTGAGTAGAAAAATTATGGCTCTTCTATTTTGAAAGGTCTTATCGAAGACTCTTACAGCCAGGTGGGCATAATATTCATTAGTACATATTCAGTTTATATACTCTCAGTGTTGAGAACAATACTCCAGAGAATACTATTTAGAATACATTAAAACTGTCTGTTGACTGGGCATGGTGACTCTTACCTGTAATCCCAGCACTTTGGGAGGCTGAGGTGGGCGGATCAGGAGGTCAGGAGTTCAAGACTAGCCTGGCTAACATGGTGAAACCCACCTCTGCTAAAGTTACAAAAAATTAGCTGGGCGTGGTGGCATGCGCCTGTAATCCCAGCTACTTGGGAGGCTGAGGCAGGAGAATTGCTTGAACCTGGGAGGTGGAGGTTGCAGTGAGCCTAGATCACACCATTGCACTCCAGCCTGGGCAACAGGGTGAGACTCTGTCTCAAAAGAAACAAAAAAACAAAAAAAAACTGTTCATTGAGTATAATCTATTATTTACAGAATCCATTGACACTGAGTTTCCATTAGTTTCCTTGTCATTGTACCCAAGCACATGCCCCTCCACCTTGAACAATAACCAGAATTAAGTAATCATGACCATCTGTTTTTGAAATCTTAAACTATAGAAACAAACTTTTAAAAAATCTAGCAGCACCTAAGCACGGTGACTCATGCCTGTAATCTCAGCTACTCAGGAGGCTGGAGATGGAGGATCTCTTGAGCCCAGGAATTCGATGCTGCTGATTGCACCAATGTAATGCAGCCTGGGTGACAGAGGGAGACCTGTGTCTGAAAAAAATTAGAAAAAAATCTAGCAGCATTTTAATGTGTTTAAAATTACATTTTTGTTTTCATTAATTTACATCTAAAATTTATACTTACTCATGTCATAATAACATTATATCAAAAGTGTATTTATTTCTTCTCTCTCCCTTTGAGCTTTCAACCAGAGTGTTTATTATTTGCATTTTCTGTTTCGAATGTTTAATTATTATAGTCACCGTAAAACTGTCTTTACCCCTTCTTGGCTACTGGTTTGGAAATAGATGTAGAAATGGCAAGCTGTGGTTAAAAGCTGATCTCCTCTCTCCTGGGTGATTTGTTGGGTTTCAGTGAGAATGGCTAATCAGCATTTTGATAGAAGATTTAGTGATGATCATTATTGGTTACTGCCTCATGGCAGAAATAGTAAATGCAGTTAGCTATCTTCATGTCCTTGTAGTAAGAGACAATCCGAGGATGATCTTCTAGTACTGTACCCTCAATGCTCTGTAAAATGGTATGAACGGGGAGGAGAAAATATTACAAGTGTTTGACCTACTGTGCTTGAAATGTACACATTCTGTTCTAAAAGATTTTTCCCCTTATGTTCTAGATTGGCACTTTAACCAGGACATCGGACAGTGAGGTAACGTGTGCTTGTCATCATGTTGTTTGTTAGTAAATATCTGGCAGCGTGTTTGTCGACAAAGTCCTGTAAAAGCCGTCTTTGTCCAGTTGTTGTTGTTGTTTTCTGACACTTCTAGCAAATGTGGAGCCAGTGTTTTCCACCTTCATTGATGGATCCATGTACCTTTTCTCTGGTTCTGTTTTGACAGTCACCAACAAATTATAGCCTGTTTTTATAGTTGCCTTGTTGACTGACTTGCCATGGAGATTTGACAAGGTGTGGCTCCTGCTTGGGTCTTCATTCGCTGGCATGCTACATGAGGCTGAGAGCTGTGTTAGTCCTCGCAGTGGGCAGCCAGGAAAGCAGGGCTTAGCAAGGGCTATCCAGGGCCTTGACTAAGTACAATGTACTTGGTAGCTGTTTCCTGCCCTCAAAGCAAGTGAACCCAGGTCAGATTTGGCCTGTCGGATAGGTTTGTACTTTTGAATTTTGAAATAATCTAAGATGTAACCCTGTCTGTCTGTCTGTCTGTCTATCTGTCTGTCTGTCTGTCTGTCTATCTATCTATCTATCTATCTATCTATCTATCTATCTATCTAGAGACAGAGTCTCATTCTATCGCCCATGCTGAAGTGCAGTGGCATGATCTCAGCTCATTGCAACCTCTGCCTCCGGGTTCAAGTGATTCTCCTGCCTGAGCCTCCCAGGTAGCTGGGACTTCAGGCACATGTCACCACACCCAACTAATTTTTGTACTTTTAGTAGAGACAGGATTTCGCCGTATTGGCCAGGCTGGTCTCAAACTCCTGAGTTCAGGTGATCCACCTGCCTCGGCCTCCAAAAGTGCTGGAATTATAGGTGTGAGCCACTGTGCCCAGCTGCTTTAAGATGTAACTTTATAAATAACTGTTAAATAAGCACCAAAGTCATCCAACTGACCACTCAGTATGGCAAACTGGTTAATATAGTTCAAGTAAGCTTGTAGATTCTTTGATTTCTGTATTTATTCTTGTAATATAGATAATCATGAACTTCTGTGTGTGTTTTTAAACTAAACTCAACAGGGTGTCATTGTTTGAGTAACTAGTAGAAATACCAGTCTGGGACAAAGGCCACAAACTCTTCAATATAGAAATAGTTTAATTTATTAGTATGTTTACAAGTATTAGTGTTGTCTTAAGATAATTTTGGAGAAAACAAGAATGTTTGATTTTAGTGGTTCCAATAAATATGCCCCTTTCCCCTGCCCTCTTCCAGTTGGAGGAGGGCATAGGAGTCAGACAGATGGACATTTTGAAAGTCAGGTTTGTGTTTCGCCGGGCGCAGTGGCTCACGCCTGTAATCCCAGCACTTTGGGAGGCCGAGGCAGGTGGATCACGAAGTCAAGCGATCGAGACCATCCTGGCCAACATAGTGAAACCCTGTCTCTACTAAAAATACAAAAATTAGCTGGGCATGGTGGCGCGTGCCCGTAATCCCAGCTACTTGGGAGACTGAGGCAGGAGAATCGCTTGAACCCGAGAGGCGGAAGTTGCAGTGAGCCGAGATCATGCCATTGCACTCCAGCCTGGCGACAGAGTGAGACCCCGTCTCAAAAAAAAAAGAAAGTCAGGTTTGTGGCTAATAAAAGCTGGATGGAGGGACATGGTTCCAGTGGGCTTCTCAATACTTTAGTTCTGTTCTCTTGAAGCCGTAACTTCATTCTGAAATAGAAAGGATGCTAAATAAAATAAATTTGAAATATACACTTCCCTGCTATGTCTGAAGTTTCTTTGAGGGGTAGGAGAACAGTGATTCCTCATCAAACTTCAAGTGAAAATGTACAAAATTTTTTTTCTGGAAATGCTTCATCTCACTGGTACTTGTTTATTTATGTGTATTTGTGTTCTATTTAGGTTCCAGATGTGGAATCTCGTGAAGACTTAATTAAAAATCACTACATGGCAAGGATAGTGGAACTTACGTCTCAGTTGCAGCTGGCTGACAGTAAGTCAGTGCATTTTTATGCTGAGGTGAGTGTAGATTTAGATTGGTGGTTTTTTGCAGGAATTAGATCACTGTCCTGTTTTCCTACTACTCACTGTAAGAGAGAAGTCAGTTTCCCAAGTAGTTGGGACTACAGGCATGTACCACCACACCTGGCTAATTTTTTGTATTTTTAGTAGAGACGGGGTTTCACCATGTTAGCCAGGGATGGTCTCGATCTCCTGACCTTGTGATCCGCTGG
>NW_012102354.1:1372968-1376050 GCF_000951045.1 Mandrillus leucophaeus
AAAAAAAAAAAAAAAAAAAAAAAGTTATTCCACTATGCAATATCATCTATAAAATTGTACACAATTAATAGAATTGAGGGGGGAAATGAAGATAGAAAGTAGAGATACCAAGGAGTAGGAAACAAATGGTAAGATAGAATGGATGCTGCTCAACGTGAAAGAATGCCTTAAAGGTCTCTGACTTGAAACTTTATATTGAAAGGTCAGTTATGGATAGCAGATAGATAATTATAATGCTTAAAGTTGTTAAATAAATTGAAAAAGAAAGGAGAAACACTTTATTGAGACCTGACTTTTTGATTTTCTTTTATACTAGAGTTGAAGAGGCTGATAGGAGGCCAGTTGCTAAAAGTGAAGAGGGGCTTTGCATCTATTTCCTGCTAAAATAAGTCATGTGCTTAGCTCAGTGTTGTTCACAAGCAGCCATCGCATACATGTTTGATAAACTGATCAGTAGTGACAGCTTGTTGGAATGCAGGAAAGCGGGAGGACAGCAAACTGAATGACTAGCAGTAGAAATGCTGAATCACTAAGCCAGCAGTCCAGCAGGCGTGGATCCTCATTGTTTGATTCTGAGTTAGTGTGTCAGACTCGATTGTCCTTTTCACAAGGACCTGTGCCTTGCATGTCTGTCTTCCTCTTCGTCAGGTTCATTGCTGAGCACAGAGTAGATGTTTGGTTAGTAGGAGGCAGTTGATTTGGTTGGCTGAACTGCCCTGAAATTTTGTGAGAAATGAAATGAGTAACTGAGGAATTTTTTTAGGCTGTTTTATTTCCAAGAGATTTGGTTATTTTAGTAAATATCTTCTGTGCAACTGTGATTCAAGAATTTTTAAATTGTCCTACTTTTTCCTTATTGGTAAACAGGAAGTGGTGACCTCCCCCACCACATGACTTTACTGCTCTGAGAGCCTTATGATGACATAGCATTTGCTTGTGTCTCAACAGATCCTCCTTGTCAGTAACCTTATCAGAAAGTTTAGTGAACCTTTTAATCTCATACCCTCTTTGAACAATATTGTGAAATAGGATTTTTCTTTTATCGTTTTGATCTGCACACTCTCTGGATAGAGTTGGTTTGGTAGAACCCCTAAAGAAAGCAGCCTGGAATTTTTGCAATCTTGTGCTCATTTTTTCCCTTGGAAGTAGTGCATAATAAAAGTAAAGCTTTTATTGCTCCTATAATGTGGTCTCTAATGAAGGACTTTTAAAACACAAGAAAAGTACCTTAGGATCCGTAGTGCATGGTCAGGAGCTCCTGATAATTTTTGTAATAATCACTTTTCTTTTTATCTAGTATAAATATAAATGAATCCTAGATAAATGTAGAAAGTTCTTATGTAAAGAACGGGTGCTGTGGCTCACACCTGTAATCCCAGCACTTCAGGAGGCTGAGGTGGGCAGATCACTTGAGGTCAGGGGTTTGAGACCAGCCTGGACAACATAGTGAAACCCGTCTCTACTAAAAATATAAAACTTAGCCGGGTGTGGTGGTGCATGCCTGTAATCCCACCTACTTGGGAAGCTGAGGCAGGAGGATCACATGAACCCAGGAGGTGGAGGTTGCAGTGAGCCAAGATCATGCCACTGCACCCCAGCCTGGGCAACGGAGTGAGACTCCATCTCAAAAAAAAAGAAAAAAGAAAGTTCTTATGTATTATATATAACCACTGGTCATCAGGCTAGAGCGAAGAAAAAAACATTGATCTTAAGGTGGTAGACTTTTTTCCCCTTACTGAAATGACAAAGGTGGGGGCCACTTCTTTCTTACGTGTACTCTAATGTGTGATACAATGCCTATAGGTATTCAACAGATTATTTGTGGAATGAATGAGTAACTTTGCCTTTGGGAAGTGTTTTTAACAACCTTTCCTGAAGCACATTTAGTTTTAGAAAATGCTCCCTTAGTAATGGAATGTTTTCTGATTTTACAGTGCCGAGCACTCTCTAAAAGACTGGCCTTGGCTGAAAAGTCTAAGGAAGCATTGACAGAAGAAATGAAACTTGCCAGTCAGAACATCAGCAGACTTCAGGTGAGTTAAGTGTTACCTAAACGGTTTTAATGTGTTTTCATTCAAAGTTCTTTGGTAGCAAAGCAGCATTTCTTTTCCAAAGGCATTTGATCTCTAGATATGCTTTTTAAAATAATCACTGTATTTCTAATTCATTAAAAATAACATCTTATGTTAGACAGAAAGTAGTTGTATTGTTTCTCTGACTTGATTCTAATTTTAAATCATTTTATAGTCAGCATTTGCTTAAATAATATCTATTTACCCAGAATCTTTCCTTCCTTGTACATACCCGTCATGGTGAGCTGTAGGCTTGTTCTGTACATATTACTCTGTTCCTTTTCTTTCCTGTGTCATAAAACGGATCTAAACTGAAAGGTGGGGCTATAATATATTCTCTTTTACTCACTGCCTGGTTTTAAATCTTTGTTTTCAGAAAGCCTCTGTTAATAAAAACATGATGCCAGGCAAGGAAAACACACAGCACTACAGCAACACCCACTTCCTCTTTGCTTCAGATTCGTTTATCAGATTAATTAGGCACACAGGATTAGATTTTAGGCAGCAGAAGAGAGCATGAGAGATGGGAAGAGAGATGAAGGGTGCTTCTTTCAGGGACGGTGCTGCCGGGAGGGCTGTAGGCCATTGAGGCGTAGGATGGAAGCAGTGTGTTGTAGGCCTCACCTATGGCTCAGCAAAACCTAAGGGAATTTGGAAAGATAATGATGGCTTTTCTTATAATTTTATACCTGGCATAGAAAGAAACCCTTAAATTTTTGCAAAGAAATTATGAACATATTTTGAAGACTGAGAAAAACGTTTTCCCTTTTCTTTTAACTTTGTTCTCTTGTTAGGCCTGTGCCTTAACCTTCATGTTAATTGATCAGATAGACCATCTTGATAGGTTGCTTTTCCAATTAAAAGAATTTTTTAAAAAATTGATGTAAATAGTTGTACATGTTTTGGGGGGATGTGGTATCTTGATTATTGTGATACCTTTGTACAATGTGTAATGATCAAGTCAGGGTAATTTGGATGTCCAGCACCTCAAACATTTACCTTTGTGTTGG
>NW_012102354.1:1379945-1382690 GCF_000951045.1 Mandrillus leucophaeus
ATATTGTAGGTTTCCTTATGCTGTTTTTACTGTGCACTTTTTAAAATTAGGTTTTAATTTCAGTATGTAAGAACAACAAATATTTTGTATACTTTCAAACTCAATTATATGGTAATCGATTTGGTATCTATGGAATAGATATATGTTTCTGGAAAAAAAATGCTTAAATTGTCAAACTGTCATTACTTCTTACTATAGTTGAAGGCATTCTCCAGATTCTTTTTAAAAGATTTGTTCATATTTCCCCCTCTCTCTCTCTTTCTTTCTGTCTCTCGGTTTCTCTCCTTTCTCTCTGAGGGGGAGGGAGCCCTGCAAACTTCAGATCCTGTGGGTTTAGTATCATTATCTTCAGCTCTTTGATACCCTGTGTTAGAGTAATAGCTAAAAGAAGTTCATGTCAATAAATTCATACTTATATCACACTTTCAGTCTCTCTATGAAAATTTGATAAAGGAAACTGAACCCTATTAAAGTTGGCTTTTACAAAACATATCAAATACCAACCGACTTAGGTGTAATCCTCTGATTCCTCAAATTGGAATAATTCTACAGTTAATCCTTTAGTAAGGCTGTTGAGTTTTGCCTTGAAAGCTACTTAAAACCACACTTCAAGCAAAAAGCCTGAGCCCTTAAGGCTCCCCTTGGCTTATATCATAAACATTGTGTTGTATCAGTGTCAGGAGTGGCTCTGCCAGCACTCTCCACTCCTACTCCCGAGGCCCTAAATATATTACTCCTTTCTGAACTGCTTACACAGGCCCATTTCACCCATGTCCAGGTCTCCACATTAGCTGAGGGGTTCCTGAAACCCCCTTCTCCTTACCTCTCCACCTGTGGCACCATCTTTCTTGAGGCTACTCTCTAGACAGTTGCGAGTCACCCTCTGAAATGTTTTATTCCGGAGTTTACCTGAGAGCCCATCACCGGCTTCCCTCTGTGCTCAGCACAAAAGCCAACTCCTTGGCCTCTGCCCGAAGTCCTCAGCAGCCCGCCATGCAGAGAGACTCTGGTTATTAGGCCCAGTCCTCACAGTGAAAGCATTCAGATCCTGAGTTGGGGGATCTCTGGGTTGGTTCAGTTCCATTTTTCCCAGCCCTTCATGTCCCTAGCCTACTTGCCATTTCTCTTTTCTCTGCCCTGTGCATTGTTAGTTTCTATCAACTCAGCCAGCTGTTTTCACTGCAGCTGTATGTAGACCCCCAAACACTGTGAAGGAAACATCAAAGAGCCATGCTGGGCCTGGCACAGTGGCTGACACATGTAATCCCAGCACTTCGGGAGGCGGAGGCAGGTGGATCACTTGAGGCCAGGAGTTCAAAACCAGCTTGGTCAACATGGTGAAACCCCATCTCTACTAAGACTACAAAAAATTAGCCAGGTATGGTGGCATGTGCCTGTAGTGCCGGCTGCTTGGGAGACTGAGGCAGGAGAATCACTTGAACCCAGGAGATGGAGGTTGCAGTGAGCTGAGATAGCACCAGTGCACTCCAGCCTCAGCGACAGAGTGAGTGAGACTCTGTCTTAAAAAAAAAAAAAAAGAAAAGAAAGCCATCCTGATTAGCTCTGTCAAGAACTTAGGGTTTCGAGCCCCCGCCAGCCTTTCATTGTTCCAGGACAGTCCTTGGGGTATTTTTAGTCCATTTTTATTCTAAATTTCAATAATGGCTACACCACTTCTCTCCTTAAGGACTGCCCCCTTCAGTCTTAGGATCTGTACCATCTGTACCATCAAAATCACTTCTCAACTGCCCCACTGCTTTGCATATTTACCCATGCTTCCCATTCTCCCCTGCTTCAGAGGCGGAAGCGTCTCTGCTACCCTTAAAGCTAGGGTATTTCTGATGCTCTGAATGCCATGCTTTTTGTAGTGCTTGTTTTTTCACTTGTAGATCTTCAGTGTCTCACTCTACTGATTTTCTCTCCCTCAGCTTCCAAATAGACCGAACTTACCCCATACTTTTTTTTATTAATTGAATTTTTTTGAGACAGGGTCACACTCCGTCACCCAGACTGGAGTGCAGTGGCGTGATCACAGCTCACTGCAGCCCCAACCCCCTGAGCTCAAGCAATCTTCCTGCCTCAGCCTCCCAAGTACCTAGGACTACAGGCATGTGCCACCATTGATACAGTTTGCTGACAGATTTATCTAAGATGGTAACTCCTTTCCCCCGCACTTCTATTACTTTTCTCTGCTTTATTTTACTCCTTAGTACTTATAATCTAACATATGATATATTTTGCTTATGTATCTTACTTATAACCTGTTTCTCCCACTAGATGCAACTTCAAGAAGTCAGGTGTTTTTGTCTTGCTGCGTTCCCTGTGCTTAGAACACTGTCTGGCATCAGTGAATATTTGTTGAATGAATGTTGATTGGACGGGATGTGGGGTGTGAGCGGAAGAGAGGAGTCAAAGATGAAGCCAAAGGCTTTGGCCTGAACAAACTTGACTGAGCATGAGGATTGAGGGAGGAGCAAGTAGCTTCCACCTGCTTGTAATGGAAGCCAGAGACCTGGAATCACTTTTGATTCCTCTTCACCTCACACATCTCGTTGGTCATCTTATTGAATCTTCCTGTCTTTGCAGTGCCACTCACTTCTGGTCTCTCCTTATTCAGCACCTTAAATTGAGCCCTGTTTACCAGTTGTCTTCCTGTACTCCAGTCCTTCCACCCCTTCTGCCAGGCCATCTTTCTTTCTTTCTTTCTTTGAGATGGAGTTTCACTCTTGTTGACCAGGCTGGAGT
>NW_012102354.1:1383435-1387856 GCF_000951045.1 Mandrillus leucophaeus
GGAGTGGGCAATATAGTGATACTTCATCTCTATAAAAAAAATGAAAAAATTAGCCAAGCATGAGGGTCTGCGCCTATAGTCCCAGCTACTTGGGAGGCTGAGGTGGGAAGATTGCTTGAACCTAGGAGTTTGAGGTTACAGCAAGCTATGATTGTGCCACGACACTCCAGCCTGTACAACAGAGTGAGACTCTATCTCTAAAAAAGAAAAAAAAAAGTATCTATAAATAATTTTCTTTAATATCATTTGTCCTTTTTTCCAGAAGTATTAAGTGTCTTTGGCTGAGTTAAAAGCTGAGAAAGTCTGGCCTCTAAGGCTTTAATACTGTATCAGCCGGTTTTGGCATTTTTGGCATTTCTCCTACTGTTGCATAAGAGTTAGGGGGACTCACAAAACGCTTGAAGAAAGGGATTGCTCTTTATTTATGTAAGACCTGAAATGGTACTGTTGAAGAGTAAACTTGAGAAAATTTATTCTCATAAATATTCATATAACCTTGGAATGTCTTACCCTTTTAACTAGATTTCCTTTGATTTCCTTTCCCATAATCCCTCTGCTTGCCCAGACTGAGAGAGTAGATGTTGGGTAGTAAGTTTAGGCTGAAATGCAGATCCACATACCGTGTCCATATTACTGTAACAATGTATATACCATTTTGCCATGAAAGGTAAACTTTGGGAGGCCAGGGGCTCACTCAGTTGGCATAATCTCATGTGCTTAGCCCATTTTCATAACAGTATTATACCACCACCAGCTGGGATTTACCATCTCCAGCCTGCACTCTTTGAGATCTGCTGCCACCCCTTTTTGATTCAGCAGGCGTTTATTGAGTTCCTGCTGTGTACACTGGGGAGAAATAGAGATGAAGAAACCATGGCTTTATTTTAGGATCTGCTATTGGTGTAAGGACAGGATTTTGTTCATTTAGGGTCTTGGAAAATATATCATGTTAATGCATTGGAATCTGCATTATATGATTTTGTTTATCAACGTAGTTTCTTGATATCCATTGATTGTGCTGCTTTGGAGGCTGTATCTGATGCTTTTCTGGCTGTTTCTGTGATTATTGTTACCACCCAGTATGGTTCTCATTATGGTTCTCCAGTTACTTGTGGTTCAGGAAACTTGAGCTTGGGGGTAAGGGAGTTGGGGGGCTGGTCCTTTTAAGGAAGCCTCCCTTAACCTTTTAGTTTCTTGATATTCCATATTCCAGCAGAGCAATATCTAATTCACAAGTTACATTCTTAGTAGTGGTAGAAAACACACATTGAAGAGGTGGTGTTTTGGGTTTTCTCGTGGTATGTATAATTTGTTTTAGTGTAGTAGTATGAGAAAGTCTGTTTCAGCACCTAAAATTTGAAAAGAAGTAGCAATAATTTTTGAAAACTTTTCAATATCTGGAACTTCAGAAGTATTTGGTTTTGAATTGAGAGGGGTACATGTTGAGTACAGCAAAGCTCATTGTCCTGAAGGTAATTGGATTACAGCTACTTCAGAAGTTAGGGAATTTTCAAGTTTCCTCTGACTTTTTTTTTTTTTCTTTGATGGAGTCTCGCTTTGTCACCCAGGCTAGAGTGCAGTGGCAAGACCTTGGCTCACTGCAACCTCCACCTCCCAGGTTCAAGAGTTTTTCCCACCTCAGCCTCCCTAGTAGCTGGGACTACAGGCATGCACCACCACACCCGGCTAACTTTTTTTGTATTTTTTTAACAATTTCACCATGTTGCTCAGGCTGGTCTCAGACTCCCATGCCCAAGTGATCTACCGGCTGCAGCTTCCCAAAGTGCTGGGATTACAGGCGTGAACCACTGCACACAGCTTCTTAGAGCTTGTTGATAAAATACAAGCCATTAATAAAACTCTAAGAGACCCTTCTTCAATTTGAATTGATATCATTAACCTGTCTTTGATCATTCTGTAATCCTATATTTTGCTTTTCCCCCGTTTAGTAATTTACATTACTGTAGCATCATCTTATGGCTGACATTGTCTCCATTGGATACTAAGTAAACACCTTCAACCATTTGTTTGCTATGATCTTGCTCTTAATGTTTGTATTCTGCAAGCATTTCTTCCATGAAGAAAACGTATTTATGCCTAAGAGTTAAATACAGGCATTTAATTAAAATGTATTCCCAAGAAGGGAGCCTCTCCAGAAAGAAGAAAAATTACACAAAACTAGAAAATTCAAATCTCCATATTTGAGGAAGTGGAGTAAGTTGTCTTCCCTGATTTGTTCTCAGCCAGTATCCAAGCTGACTTTTGACAGATAATCCGTGCCGTTTGGGTGTTAGTTGGCACATATTCAGAGTTCTTACCTATTAAGACCTTTAAAAGGTGTTTATTTAAACAATGACGAGACATGTTTAGGCTAACTTTTTTTATTTAGCTTCTTGAAATCTTAGACTCTCTTGTCTTTGGAACAAAATGAATGTTTGTAGTTTTGATAAATCCAAGATAGTAGCTTTCTTTTCTCTCTTTATTTCCTGTCCTCAGCCCCGAGAGGGATAGGGTCGGTAGAAGCAGAGAGGAGAGAGAGTATAACAAACTGCTTTGTGATTATTGAATATAAATTAATGCAAGGTTATCAGCTATTCTCCCATTTGGAAGTGTTCCAAAGTGAAATATGGCTTTCAGACAGCTTGGTTTAGAAACTATGTGAGTTATTTTTTTTATGTTTGTGTTCTTATTATTGATATTTTTCTTTGCACAGGGGAATTCTAAAAAGAACAAGAGTCGATAGTTTTCAAATAGCTGGTTGGCGACTGTTCTTTCCAGACCTGCTCCTGCTGCACAGAGCTGCGGGGCTGAGACCACGTCCATGCTGGCTGCCTTCAGGAAGCTGAAGTGTTGTTGGACCTAGTAAACTAGTCAGTGTTGGAAATGGCCTTGAAATATTTAAAACATACTTGTAACCAATGAGGCAAATACAGAAGTTGATGTCGGCAGTAATTGGAAAACAATACATATATCATGGATATTGTAGGTTTCCTTATGCTGTTTTTACTGTGCACTTTTTAAAATTAGGTTTTAATTTCAGTATGTAAGAACAACAAATATTTTGTATACTTTCAAACTCAATTATATGGTAATCGATTTGGTATCTATGGAATAGATATATGTTTCTGGAAAAAAAATGCTTAAATTGTCAAACTGTCATTACTTCTTACTATAGTTGAAGGCATTCTCCAGATTCTTTTTAAAAGATTTGTTCATATTTCCCCCTCTCTCTCTCTTTCTTTCTGTCTCTCGGTTTCTCTCCTTTCTCTCTGAGGGGGAGGGAGCCCTGCAAACTTCAGATCCTGTGGGTTTAGTATCATTATCTTCAGCTCTTTGATACCCTGTGTTAGAGTAATAGCTAAAAGAAGTTCATGTCAATAAATTCATACTTATATCACACTTTCAGTCTCTCTATGAAAATTTGATAAAGGAAACTGAACCCTATTAAAGTTGGCTTTTACAAAACATATCAAATACCAACCGACTTAGGTGTAATCCTCTGATTCCTCAAATTGGAATAATTCTACAGTTAATCCTTTAGTAAGGCTGTTGAGTTTTGCCTTGAAAGCTACTTAAAACCACACTTCAAGCAAAAAGCCTGAGCCCTTAAGGCTCCCCTTGGCTTATATCATAAACATTGTGTTGTATCAGTGTCAGGAGTGGCTCTGCCAGCACTCTCCACTCCTACTCCCGAGGCCCTAAATATATTACTCCTTTCTGAACTGCTTACACAGGCCCATTTCACCCATGTCCAGGTCTCCACATTAGCTGAGGGGTTCCTGAAACCCCCTTCTCCTTACCTCTCCACCTGTGGCACCATCTTTCTTGAGGCTACTCTCTAGACAGTTGCGAGTCACCCTCTGAAATGTTTTATTCCGGAGTTTACCTGAGAGCCCATCACCGGCTTCCCTCTGTGCTCAGCACAAAAGCCAACTCCTTGGCCTCTGCCCGAAGTCCTCAGCAGCCCGCCATGCAGAGAGACTCTGGTTATTAGGCCCAGTCCTCACAGTGAAAGCATTCAGATCCTGAGTTGGGGGATCTCTGGGTTGGTTCAGTTCCATTTTTCCCAGCCCTTCATGTCCCTAGCCTACTTGCCATTTCTCTTTTCTCTGCCCTGTGCATTGTTAGTTTCTATCAACTCAGCCAGCTGTTTTCACTGCAGCTGTATGTAGACCCCCAAACACTGTGAAGGAAACATCAAAGAGCCATGCTGGGCCTGGCACAGTGGCTGACACATGTAATCCCAGCACTTCGGGAGGCGGAGGCAGGTGGATCACTTGAGGCCAGGAGTTCAAAACCAGCTTGGTCAACATGGTGAAACCCCATCTCTACTAAGACTACAAAAAATTAGCCAGGTATGGTGGCATGTGCCTGTAGTGCCGGCTGCTTGGGAGACTGAGGCAGGAGAATCACTTGAACCC
>NW_012102354.1:1389536-1393498 GCF_000951045.1 Mandrillus leucophaeus
GTAATTTTTGTATTTTTAGTAGAGATGGGGTTTCATCATGTTGACCAGACTGGTCTCGAACTCCTGACCTCAGTTGATCCACCTGCCTCGGCCTCCCAAAGTGCTGGGATTACAGGCGTGAGCCACCGCACCTGACTAGGCCATCTTTCTCAAACAAATCTCTGCCATAACCATTCTCCAGGTGGAAAGCCTTCACAATGGCTCCTTGTTGTCTGCTGGGCAAAATCTAGTAGTAGTGTGTATGTGACACTTGCTTAGCTTACTTTCTCCTCATTCTCTTCCATATACACAGTGTACCCTCTCTCTACTTTTACTGCTTACAGTAAAAACTCTCAGACCTCTGGATCAGGAAAGTTTCATGTCTCCTGGGCAATGAGCCTGTTTTTCCCTTAGAGACAATGTGAATCTTGGGATTGTTTCCCTATTTGCCTTGGTGGCTGAGAGTTGTATCTCCCACCATCTGTGACAGCTGTCAGAGTTCCCAGACCAGACACCTCCATTGTCTTGCATGGTGTGTGGCCCTATAGGTTCTGAGGCAGTGCTTGTGGACTGCTTGGCCATTTTGTAGGGGACTGTTCCCCTGGGAGCTTTCCTAGGGCTGAGGGATAGGGCAGGACTGTAGAGGACACAGTTGGATCCCTGGCAAAATTGTGCTCTGCTGACTTAATTTAGGTCTTTGCTCTCTTGGCAGTCACCTCCCAAAGCATGTAATAACCACTGTTTATTAATCACTTATCATAAGTTGGGCATAGGTCTGACTTGACATGTATTACTTCATTTAGACTTCCCAGCAAGCATATCTCATACATACTATTACTATGCCCAGTTTACAGATAGAAAGCCAAGGCTTAGAGGGACTAAGCAACTTTTCCACAGTCACACAGTACCTGTTGGAGCCAGGATTCAAACCCAGCCTAGCCTGACTCAGCTTGGATTATTCACTACTGTGCTATGAGCCTTTTAAATTGGGGGTTTTCAACTCCTTCAGGTTCTGTATATGTGGAAGACAAAATATTAAATTTTGGTGGGGTGTAGTGGCTCATGCCTGTAATCCCAGCACTTTCGGAGGCTGGGTCAGGAGCATCAGTTGAACCCAGGAGTTTGAGACCAGCCTGAGTAACATAGTGAGACCTCTACAAAAGTTTTTTAAAAATTAGCTGGGGGTGTTGGTGCACAACTGTAGTCTCAGCTACACGGGGGGCTGAGGCAGGAGGATTTTTTGAGCCCAGGAAGTCAAGGCTGCAGTGAGCCATGTTCACACCAGTGCACTCCATCCTGAGTGACAGAGCAAGACCCTGTCTCAAAAAAAAAAAAAAAAAGGAAAAAAACCTACATTTCTTAGCAACTCCAGCAGTATTTCATTCAACATCCCGTTTCTACATCTTCACTAAGTGCCCCTGTGCCTCCTTTCAGTCAGCTTTTAGTGAACTTCTTGGGCTAATTTAAAGTCCCTGGCATATGGTTTGCCTTTGACATAATTTTTTCCCCTGATCCCTCATTTTTATGTACATATTCCTTGTTACACTAGCCTTGCTGAACACCAGATTCTGCATTTTATATATTTATGCCATGATGCCATCCCTTCATTCTGGTCCTCTTTCTGTGTAAATGTCCTTGTTGTTACTGTTTTATTATGGGAATTTTCTAACATGCACAAAAATAGACTCATACAAGCCCTATGTCCCCATCACTCCTTATGAACATTTTGCCAATCTTGTTTTATCTTTTTTCCACACTTCTTTTTTTCTGGAGTATTTTAAGGCCATTCTCGGACACTGGGTCATTTCGTCTATAAATACTTGAGTTC
This sequence comes from Mandrillus leucophaeus, assembly GCF_000951045.1. Taxonomy (NCBI): domain Eukaryota; kingdom Metazoa; phylum Chordata; class Mammalia; order Primates; family Cercopithecidae; genus Mandrillus; species Mandrillus leucophaeus. Next base: position 1,391,344 of record NW_012102354.1, read on the forward strand.
TGCGGGTGTTTGTAAAGATGGGAGCCTGTCTTACCCATGTCACCATTCATTTGGCAAGTGTGTGCCGAGTGCCTGCTGTGTGCTCAGTGCTGAGCAGACTGTGGCATGCACACCAGACGTGCTGACTGCCCTTGAGAAGCGCTTACAGCCTGTTTTTAGTGAGACAAGGGAGTGAACACGCAAATTATAATCACGAACTCATTTGTTCACCCTGTCCTGGGATTATCTCAGAGCACTGAGGAAGAGATAATACATGGTGGCTTTTTGACAGGGCGCCGTGGCTCACACCTGTAATCCCAGAACTTCGGCAGGCAAAGGCAGGCGGAGCACCTGGTCAGGAGTTCGAGACCAGCTTGACCAATATGGTGAAACCCCGTCTTTACTAAAAATAAAAAATTTGCCCAGAGTGGTGGCCGCCTGTAGTCCCAACTACTCGGTAGGCTGTGACAGTAGAATTGCTTGAACCTGGGAGGCAGAGGTTGCAGTGAGTTGAAATCATGCCGCTGCACTCCAGCCTGGGCGACAGAGTGAGACTCCATCTCAAAAAAAAACAAACAAAAAATGGAGGCTTTTCTTTTTAAAGTAGTATGTGTATAAATGTGTGTGTGCGTGCGCGCATGTATTTTTGTTCTTCTTGTTTTGACAGGGACTCACTCTTGTTGCCCCGGCTGGAGTTCAATGGCACCATATCTGGTGGTACCCGCACCTCCTGGATTCAAGTGATTCTCGTGCCTCAGCTTCCTAAGTGGCTGGGATTACAGGTGCCTACCACCACACCCGGCTAATTTTTATATTTTTAGTAGAGACGGAGTTTCACCATGTTGGTCAGGCTGGTCTCAAACTCGCGACCTCAGGTGATCCACCCGCTTCGACCTCCCAAAGTGCTGGGATTACAGGCATGAGCCGCTGCGCCCAGCCTATATCTGTATTTTTAATTAAGTTTTGAACTTAGTTTGTATTAGGCTGTTCTTAAATAGTTATTACTAAGATAAAATAAGGCAAACAAACAAAATAGACCCCTGATCCTCCTGCCATTTCATGTTCCCCACAGAAAAACCTCTTCCATTCACTATTTTGTTATCTATATTTCCAAATGGCATGCTACCTTTGCTTTTCTTGTTAGGCATTATTAATTGAATTTACAGTTGGAAGATGAGTATTTGTTTCATCTGCCTCCCCTTTGCATCACTCACATACACATACATACACTCACTGTTTAAACTAGTTACATTGACATTTGAGTCTAGCCCTGTGGCTCATGCCTGTACTCCTAGGTACTTAGGAGGCTGAGGCAGGATGATTGCCTGAGCCCAGGAGTTCCAAGGCTGCAGTGAGCCGTGACTGTCCTACTGCATTCTAGCCTGTGCAACAGAGTGAGACCCAGTCTCTAAAAAAATAAAACTAAAGGCCGGGCATGGTGGCTCACACCTGTAATCCCAGCACTTTGGGAGGCCGAGATGGGCAGATCACTTGAAGTCAGGAGCTCAAGACCAGCCTGGCCAACATAGTGAAACCCCGTCTCTACTAAAAATACAAAAATTATTCGGGCATGGTAGCGTGTGTCTGTAATCCCAGCTATTTGGGAGGCTGAGGCAGGAAAATCACCTGAACCTGGGAGGCGGAGGTTGCAGTGGGTCAAGATTGCACCACTACACTCCAGCCTGGGCAACAGAGCGAGATTCCGTCTCAAAACAAAAAGCCAAAAACATTTGGACTGGGTCAGTATTCAGCATGTACTTCATTATGACTATTCAAATACTGGTGATAGCTGAGTCATGTAATTTACTGTGATTAGTTTTCCTTTCTTGTACAACTGTTTTCCCTGGAGTCTTTTTTTAAAAAAATTATTCACAATGTTTTCCATGGTACTTATCACTAGTTTATTCCTAACTTCTCTCCCGGGTGTATAATGCTCCTCGCAGTGTGGTCAAAGTCAGTTGGGTGTTCAGCCAACTTCCATCTTCAGGAATTCTCTCCCAGAACCATCTGACTTGCTCCAGACTGTCTCATTTGATCTCTGGGATGGCAGCACTGCTGTTGTCTTGGGATCTGCCTTCCTCAATATCCTGGGCATCAAGTGCCTCTCATCCTTAAAACAACCCTTTCTCAACTCCATAAGCCCTTCTAGTGACTGCCCTGACCCTCTACTTGTGTT
>NW_012102354.1:1394803-1396180 GCF_000951045.1 Mandrillus leucophaeus
CCTGTCTCTACTAAAAATATAAAAATTAGCCAGGCCTGCTGGTGCACTCCTGTAATGCCAGCTACTTGGGAGGCTGAGGCATGAGAATTGCTTGAACCCAGGAGGCAGAGGTTGCAGTGAGCCGAGATCATACCACTGCACTTGAGCCTGGATGACAGAGTGAGACTGTGTCTCCAAAAAAAAAATCATTCATTGCTTTCTGGAGAAGATGGAATTTTCAAAATTGAAACAAAACTTCCTGCTTTTTCCTGATTATATATTACACACCTATTGTTGAAAATCTGGAATACTGGGCCAGGTGTGGTGGCTTACACCTATAATCCCAGCACTTTTGGAGGCCGAGGCAGGAGGATCGCTTGAGCCCAGGAGTTTGAGACCAGCCTGGGCAACATAGGGAAATCCCATCTCTATAAAAAGTATATATTAAAATTTTTAAAAATTCGGAAAATGAAAAGTATCAGGAGCAAAGATTTAGCTATTAACGTTTTTGCTTGTTCCTGCTTTTTATTTCATGCATATATAAATATGTTTTTAATTAAAGTGGGCTTACGTTACAAGAAATTCCGAGTGAGAAAAAAAGTTGGAATTGTGTTATAAGAAATTTCAAATGAGGCCTGGCTCAGTGGCTCATGCCTGTAATCTCAGCACTTTGGGAGGTTGAGGTAGGTGGATCACTTGAGGTCAGGAGTTCGAGACCAGCCAGGTCAACATGGTGAAACCCTGTCTCTACTAAAAATGAAAAAATTAGCTAGTTGTGGTGGCGCAAGCCTGTAATCCCAGCTACTGAGGAGGCTGAGGCAGGAGAATTGCTTGAACCCAGGAGGCGGAGGTTGCAGTGAGCCGAGATTGCCTGGGCAACAGAAGGAGACTGCCTGGGCAACAGAAGGAGACTGCATCTCAAAAAAAAAAAAAAAAAAAAAGAAAAAAGACATTTCAAAGGAGAAAAAAAGGTATTTAATAGGAAGAGGGGGAGTAAATTACCTGGTTGCACAGCTCTGGAGGGCACCATTCACACTGTGTTCAATAGCAAACCCAGCGATCTTGGGTTGAAGGGGTAAGAGCCTCCAGGCACACTTTAAGAAACTGATAAAAAACCATTGTTTTGTCATATCCTTGGTTGCCACCACCCCCCTCCCCCAATTTAGTTGTTACACGCAATGCTACTCAATTTGCAAAGCTGATACAACTGGATTCTCCATTGTTTTTTGTAAGAAACTGTATCAGTTCAACTAACACAGATACTTTTTTTGGGGGGAGGGGAAAGCGGGGAGGGGGAGGCAGGGGCAGAGTCTTGCGCTGTCACCCAGGCACCCAGGCTGGAGTGCAGTGGTACAATCTCAGCTCACTTCAGCCTCTGCTTCCTGGGTTCAAGGATTC
>NW_012102354.1:1396230-1397208 GCF_000951045.1 Mandrillus leucophaeus
TAGGAGTTCCAGAGCAGCCTGGGCAACATGGCAAAACCCCGCCTCTACTAAAAAATGCAACACCACCACCAACAAAACTAACTGGATGTGGTGGCATGTGCCTGTGGTCCCAGCTGCTCAGGAGGCGGAGATGGGAGAATCACCTGTGACTGGGGAGGTGGAGGCTGCAGTGAGCCAAGAGTGTGCCACCACATTCCAGCCTGGGTGACAGAATGAGAACCTGTCTCAAAAAAAAAAAAAGGGATTAGAAGAATCGAAAGAATCGACTGGTAGATGGAAACATACTGGAATTTGTTGGCTTGTTTGCAGGTATAGGGGCCTCAAAAGGTATCTCCTCATATAGAACCTTTGTGTTTGTTTTACCAGTGGCTTTAATTATCTCTCAGCTCAACCCCACTGCTTCCCTAAACACTAGATAGTAGTGGAATAGCTTAGCGGTGACATCTTACAGGCCCAAGAATAAAAATAGCACGGATCAGTTAACTAAGAACAAAATGTCATTCACATACGTCTTGCTGAGATGGTGGAGAATATTCTTCCTTTCTTCAGCTTTCTTATATTTCTTTAGGAGACCTCTTGTATTGTGGTAAATTGTCAACATGTCTCATGTAGTTATTCTCATGCATGCCATCTTCCTTAACAGCAACAGATGCTGTGAGGCAGGAACTGTGCCTTATACTTACTCCCCCACAGTGCCTAGGAGAATGTCTTGTACACAGTAGGGTTTCAATAAATGAAAGCTGGATACATTTTAGGAATCAAGCCAAGGGACTGGCCAGCTGAAGCAATGACCAATGTGGCTCAACTACACTCAAGAGTATCCCATCTCAGGACAAAGGACAGTCAATCTTGAGCCATTCTGAACTGATTATCATACTCCTAAGTATCATTGATTTCATTTGGCATTTTCAGTGAAGATGTGGGCTTTTTATTTATCTTTGGAATTTTCCATCCAAAGAGTATTTGGGTTTACTTATA
>NW_012102354.1:1397943-1398963 GCF_000951045.1 Mandrillus leucophaeus
CAGAGTCTTGCGCTGTCACCCAGGCACCCAGGCTGGAGTGCAGTGGTACAATCTCAGCTCACTTCAGCCTCTGCTTCCTGGGTTCAAGGATTCTAGTGCCTCAGCCTCCTGAGTAGCTGGGACTACAGGTGGATGCCACCATGCCTGGCGAATTTTTTGTGTTTTAGTAAAGACGGAGTTTCACCGTGTTGCCCAGGCTGGTCTTGAACTCCTGAGCTCAGGCAATCCACCCAATCCACCCGCCTTGGCATCACAAAGTGTAGGATTACAGGCATGAGCCTCCATGCCCGGCTTAACTAACACAGATACTTTTTAACAACACGACCACTTTCTAAGTTCATTACCCTTTGAAACAAAACAAAACAAAACTCAGCTACACTATTTCTAAACAAAAGTGAAAAATAATTGAAGACCCAGTTAGCTAAGAAAGCCACCAAAAGAGTTGGAACAAAAGGCTCTCTCCAAATGGCTATGAATTTAAGCCTTTATAATTCATAAAGAACATATGAATTCAGAAAGAAAAACGTGCAGTTTATGGTTTGATGTAGCATTAACCCTGGAAGTTGCTCTCAGATCTTAAAATGCTTCAAACTCTTCTGTTACTTTTACATATGAAGATAGCGACATATTTGATGATGGCTAAGAAAACATCTGGCAGAGCCATATTAACAAGGGAATAGTTTGTTTTATGATAGAAGAGGAAGCTTCTGTTCTCGGCTAAGAGCCATGTCCTCAGATACCATGGCAATAAATGGAAAGCTTGTCAGTAAGTGGTTGCCTCTTTGTCTTAAATTTTTAAGCAGTTTAGTAGTTAGCTCCAAATTAGGAAATTAACTGGCAATCAAAGCATTGGAGCAGGAAAACCCATTATAGCTCTTCCAAATCTCAAAAAAAAAAAAAAAAAAAAAGTTAGAGAGCATTAGGATAACTCTTTATAAGAGGAGGAATATGCAGGGCGCAGTGGGTCACGCCTGTTAATTCCAGCACTCTGGGAGGCCGAGGTGGGGGGATCACTTGAGG
>NW_012102354.1:1400107-1402908 GCF_000951045.1 Mandrillus leucophaeus
CTGGACTACAGTGTTGCTATCTTGGCTCACTGCAACCTCCGCCTCCTGGGTTCAGGTGATTCTCCTGCCTCAGCCTCCTGAGTAGCTGGTATTACAGGCGCCCGCCACCACTCCCTGCTAATTTTCGTATTTTTAGTAGAGATGGGGTTTCACCATATTGACCAGGCTGGTCTTGAACTCCTGACCTCAGGTGATCTGCCTGCCTCAGCCTCCCAAAGTGCTGGGATTAAAGGCCTGAGCCACCATGCCCAGCCAAAAAACCATAGTTTGAATGAGTGTTATAATGTAAATAGAGATTTGCTCTTGCCAAGTTTTTAGAGAGGAATGTTCCTACGAAGCATTTAGGACTTAGCCCTCCCCTTGAATGTATATTAAATGATCCTGACAGCTTCAGCTGACGTGAGTTTTGAGGAATTCCAAGCTAATCACCTATTAGGTCATTATCTACAGATACTTTGGGTATGTCTTGTTAAACAGTTGGGAAGTTCTAAATATTTCCATGAAAAAGCTGCCAGGAAAGAGAAATCTGCTAATAAAAAGGAGAATGACATAGTTTGAGGGTCTACTTATTGTAAAGCAAGAGACAGAACAGTAACTGGAGTAAAATGAGGTCACAGCTGTGATGAACGGCTGTGGTGGCTTAACTATTGAGGCCAGGCTAAGCTGTTTACCACCAGATTTTGATACAAAGGGACACTACCAGAAAGGATACTTTGGAAATACATGGTGGAGTTGCAAGAAATAAATCTTCATTCATGAAACTGGCAACCTTTGGGGCAATGCTGCATCACACAGAGGGGGAAGGCCTGTCTTTTGCAAAAGACAAAATGGTTTTCAACCAACTGTATTTAGTCTTTAGAAAATTATGGGATTTGCTTTGCAGAGGTGTCAAAGATTCCAAAAGAGATTTCTTTCACCAGGTGGCTACCCACTAATAAAGGCCCTACTGCTTCTTTCAAAGATGACAGAATTTAAAAGGTGCATACAGAACGCTGTAAATGCAGTGATGATTACTGTTTGTCAAATGTGGCATTGCTTCCTGCATGAGTCCTGTCTCCAGTTAGCTGTGGCGGTTTCTGAGATGAGCTGACCTCTGTGGAAGACCCACTGGTGAAAGGTGGGCTGGACATAGGACCCAAAAGGTTCAATTTGGGGGTTCAATTTGGTGACCCCAAAATACCCGGGGTCAAAGCATGAGGACAACAAAGAGGAGTTGCCACTTCTCTTTTTCTTCCCTTCCTCCTCGTCCTGCTTCCTGTGTCCTTCTTGCTCCACTTCTCTCAGCTCCTTACCAGGGTCCAGTACCTGTCTGTTTCCATGGAACAATCTCTGACAAGTTAACCAGCCAGTCAGTTGACTTCCTATTCCCTAGGCTCTCACCTGCCCTTCCTCAACTCTTAACCATTACTGGAAGGTAGCTGGAGGAAATGAGAAGCTGAGGAGAAACCAGTGCCTTTTTCTGTGTTTAGGATATATTAAGCATAAGCACAATTAGTAGTTTTATCTGAGAATAAAAGTATCCTAAATAGATTCTGGCTGTGTGATTTCAGGCTCTCGAGAAGTGCCCTCTTGGAATGTCACTTTCCTTCCTCAAAGCCCTGAAGGCAGGTTCTTAACACTGGCTGGGGGTCAAATAGGGTACTGACTATATTTCCATTTCACCAGGGAACTCCAAGGTCAAAAACAAGGCTACACCTGAAAGAACATTTAAAAGAGAATTACACTGCTATGCAAATACAAGGATGTGTTCACTCATTTTCACCAACTCTGGATGCACTGCCTATGAGTTAGCTCAGCTCCTCAAGGAAATTTATGATTAAAAAAAAAAAATTCATTTCCTTTCCACTTTCCAGCATAGTACTTCAAGTTGAGATGCTCACCGGGACCTCCTAACCCCTCTCCTTGCATGCAACCGCTTTCTTCCCAGGTAGTCCATCCTGCACACTGTTAAACTAGTATTTCTTATTTGTCATTTCGAATCCTCAAGGATTCACTGGGTGCCTATTGTACACCTTCGCTTAAAAACTTTCAGGGATTTCCTATATTCTGCTTCATTCCCAGCTCCACCTTCCCATCTAAACATTGCCCACTTCCCCTAAGCCTTCCAGTCCTGCCAACCTCCAAAGCACCATGCCCTGGGACCTTAAATGCCCTTTTCTCTCCCCTCTGAGCCTGTTCAAACTCAGCTCAGTCTCTCGTCCTAGGTTTTGGGGAGGGTGCCTTCATTCTGACTGGCTCCCACTGTGGCAGCCCCACTTGAGGAAGAGGCTGAGATGCCAAGTGACTTGCCTAGAGTCATTTGCCAGCAGGTGATGGAATAGGGACTACGAGCCACCCTGCAGCCTCTCCTGGGAGGACAACGCCCCTTCTCCCTCTCCCTGCACTCTGCAGGCAGCACAGAGGAGGCATCTGGACGCGTTTACCTCCTCCCCGCCCCCACAGCTTGGCCCTCACTAAGCTGTCTTGTGTCCTTCCTCCTGCTGTGATTGATTCGCCCAGGAAGGTGGGGCTTTAGTAATTCTTTAGTTCTCCTAGTCACAAGGCGGGGGGTAGGGAGTGGGGAGTGGGGTGAGGCGGGGGGTACAAAACAAAACAAAACTCCATGAAGCAACTTAGAAAGCACGTCCGCAAAGGCCCTCCATCATCCCCATCCAGAGGTGAGGACAAGGCCTGGGGGTGCTGAGTGACTTCAGACCTCCCAAGGGTCCAAGCTATCTGCTTCAAGGGGGCATCGAAACGTAACTCATATACTTGCCCCCCCGCTCCGCCCCCCGACTTTTGCGGGAGGGAGCGCTCTCCCC
>NW_012102354.1:1403488-1410693 GCF_000951045.1 Mandrillus leucophaeus
CGCCTCCCCTCTGTTCTGAGGCTGCTGCTGGGACCGGGGTCTGACTCTAAAGAGAAAACTCAAACAGGAAAAAAAAAAAAAAAGAAAAAAAGAATATCGACTAAGTTCCGTGGGCGAGGGCCGGGGCTCGTTCTCACCCGCGCGCGGCCCCTCGACCTCTCGGACCCGGGCCACCAGCTCTACGTCCTTCACGCCTCCCTCGGGGCCTCTGTGTCTCTCTCCCGCCCCCAGACTCCCTCCTCTTTCTGGCTGCTGTTATTTGGGCTGCTGCCCCCTTCCCGCTCCCTGGGACCTCAGCTGGGACCTCAGCCGGCGCCTGCAGCCCGGAGTTCCCACCTGCCTTGGAAGGCAGGCAAGGAGTCAGGCCACCGGGCCACAGCCGCGGGGGCACCACACTGGCCCAAACATTTCCTGCAGGTAAGACCATTCACTGGGTATCGGGGTTGGGTCCCTTGGGCCCACAAACCTCGTGGGTACAGGGAAAAATTAAAATATATTCCTCCTTAGGAATGCACTGTTTCTGTTGGTTTGGCATCTTTTTATTTTTAACCCCTCTAACTGTGCTTTCTTCTAATAAAATGATACTTCATGTAATTAGCGTTTCTAATATCTAAAGACAGAAGAAGGAAGAAAATAATAAACGGAAGAGAGAGAATACTTGCTAAAAATACTAATTTTTGACTTCAGTCCACACCCGACTGTTTTCCTGGGAGATAGAAGTTCAGTGTAGTTTGTTTTCAGACTAACCGCAAACACGATTACAGCCTCCTCCAGGCTAGAAGTTTTAATTTGCCTGACATGCACCACACTGTTGGTATTCCCAGCCTGGCATTCCCGTCTGCATAGCTCCAGTCTCCCTCCCAACTCCCCCACTCTCACTTTCTTTCTCATAAAAGGGAGCTGTGAAAACAAGGCAATGGGTGAGGCTCAAATGAGCTGGACCACATAATAAAAACAGCCCTACTTATTTTAATCCTGAAGCTATGGCCTCCCCTAGACTCTGATTGGGTGGAAGAAATGTTTAGTTCATTTATGTGGTTTTTATGTCAGTAGTTATTATGATTGAATCAGTGTTTCCATGACAGGCTTGCTTCTCTGGGCACGATGGGGAGCCTATTAATTCTCAGATGGGTCTGGACAGATCAAGTCTGGAGTCTGGAGAGATTTTTCAGGGCTTGACCTGGGGCTGGTATTGCAAACCTCTGCACACTCAGAACCAGAGCAGCCGGGAGCAGCCTGAGCTGGGGTTTTCTTCCACCTGAAGTGGGAAGAAAAAGCTCTACCAAGGAGCGAACTGTGTGAGCGTGGTTGCTGGGGGATGTTGAATTTTTACGTTTTTAGGAAGAACACACTTCTCAAAACTTTAGCCACTCCTGTTTCCATACAAACAATAAATGTGGTAGTAACAAATGTAGTAGATCAGATTCTGAACAACTCCTTAAAAAACAGGTCCAAGTATTGGACCATTTGGAAATAAAGATTTTATTTTATTTGAGTTCTACTGGAAATAAAAGTTTATGTTAAAAAGGATGTAATTCACTTCTCTCCACTGATTCAGTTTGACAGTTCCCCATTGGTATGAATCAGTTATGTTTTACTGTGGTCTCAAAACATTATTAAGGCAGGGCACGGGGACTCATGCCTGTAATCCCAGCGCTTTGGGAGGCTGGGGCAGGCAGATCACTTGAGGTCAGGAGTTCGAGACCAGCCTGGCCAACATGATGAAACCCCGGCTCTATTAAAAATACAAAAGCTAGCTGGGCAGCATGGCGGGAACCTGTAATCCCAGCTACTCGGGAGGTTGAGGCAGAAGAATCGTTTGAACCTGGGAGGCGGAGGTTGCAGTGAGCTGAGATTGCACCACTGCGCTCCAGCCTGGGCGACAGAGCAAGACTCTGTCTAAAAAAAAGAAGAAAATAATAATTGATAGGCAAATGTTGTGACTTCCATTCAAAAAGTAAATCCAAAAAAAAAAAAAGAAAAAAAAAAGTAAGTCCGTAAATTCTGAACTTGTTTGGCCCTGTTGCTTAGAAAAACAATGTACTGTGCTCAGATAAAAATCTTTAGTCTCTTCCTCTTCCTGAGAATTTTTAATAGTTCACTTAATATCCTGGAAGTCAACCTTATACAGTTTAGAGAAAAGTTGCCTTTCTGCCTTGTCCAGCTTTTGCACCACCTCATGAAATATTGTTAAACTGGATGGTTTGCCATGGGCACAAGAGTCTGCCCAGCAGTCCGAGGAGAGGCTGGGGATGTAATGAAGGCCACGGGGGCCTGGACCTAAGGAGCAGGTGGTCAGGATGGTGAGATGAAGGCTGTATCTCCAGACAGCCACAGAAAGCAGCCACTGATCATCTGGACAAGTCAGATGAGTTGGAAATATCAATACATGAAGTGTGGGACTGGTGGAGAGCAAGGAAGGAAGAGATGGTTAAGAAGCAAAATGATACAAATAAATAAAAAAGGAAAAGGCCAGGCACAGTGGCTCATGCCTGTGAAGTGCCAGGTGTGGTGACTCATGCCTGTAACCCTAGCACTGTGGGAAGTGGAGGCCAGAGGATCGCTTGAGGCTAGGAGTTAAGACCAGACTGGGCAACAAAGTGAGATCCCATCTCTTAAGAAAAAAAAGATGGGCTGGGTGCAGTGGCTTCTGCCTGTAATCCCAGCACTTGGGGAGGCCGAGGCGGGCAGATCATGAAGTCAGGAGTTCGAGACCAGCCTGGCCAACATAGTGAAACCCTGTCTCTACTAAAAATGCAAAAATTAGGTGGGCATGGTGGCAGGTGCCTATAATCCCACCTACTCAGGAGGCTGAGGCAGGCGAATCACTTGAACCTGGGAGATGGAGGTTGCAGTGAGCCGAGACCATGCCACTGCACTTCAGCCTGGGCGACAGAGTGAGACTCCATCTCAGAAAAGAAAAAAAAAAAAGATGTAGACCGGGCTCAGTGGCTCACGCCTGTAATCCCAACATTCTGGGAGGCCACACGGGTGGATCACCTAAGGTCAGGAGTTCAATACCAGCCTGGCCAACATGATAAAACCCTGTCTACTAAAAATATGGAAAATTAGCTGGGTGTGGTGACAGGCACCTATAATCTCAGCTACTCAGGAGGCTGAGGTAGGAGAATCGCTTGAACCTGGGAAGTCGAGGTTGCAGGGAGCCAAGATCGTGCCACTGCACTCGAGCCTGGGCAACAAGAGCAAAACTCTGTCTCAAGAAAAAAAAAAAAAGGAAAAAAAAGAAGATGTAAAATAGCCCAAAGGAATACTATGTGACCTTTTAAAATCGTGTTGTATAAGAATGTTGAATTACACAGGACTTTTGTGTGTGTGTGTGTGTGTGTGTGTGTGTGTGTGACAAAGTTTTGCTCTGCTTGCCCAGGCTGGAGTGCAATGACGCGATCTCGGCTTATTGCAACCTCTACCTCCTGGGTTCAAGCGATTCTCCTGCCTCAGCCACCTGAGTAGCTGGGACTACAGGCATGTGCCACCACGCCTGGCTAATTTTGTATTTCTAGTAGAGACAGGGTTTCTCCGTGTTGGTCAGGCTGGTCTTGAACTCCCGACCTCAGGTGATCCACCCGCCTCAGCCTCCCAAAGTGCTGGGATTACAGGTGTGAGCCACTACGCCTGGCCTGGAGTTAATTTTTAAAAGCAAATTATAAAATAGAAAGCACTATAATTTTACTCTTTGAAAAACATCCAGAAAATACTGGAATTATATGCATCAAAATGGATGGTGAGAGTATAGTTGTTTTTTTATTTTCTTCGTACTTGCATTTCTCAAATTTTATTATAATAATAGCTAACATTTACTGATAACTAAGCACTTACATATGGTATTTCATTTGAAAACTCTTTGAGGTAAGTAGTACTATTATTTTCATTATGGAGTTTCAGAAACTAGAACCAGAAGGGTAACTCATCCGAGGTCACACACCACTAAGTGCTGGAATCAAGTGTTGAATTTAGGTCAGTGGCTAAAGTCTATGCATCTCTATCACTACTGTCTACCATCTCCCTGCACATGTATTATTATTATTTTAATTATAAGGAAAAAGTAGAAAAGGAAAGTGAAAATGTTTCATGCTTTAGTAAGAACTGATGGGCACCGTGGCTCGTGTCTGTAATCTCAGCACTTTGGGAGGCTGAGGTGGAAGGATCACTTGAGTCCAGGAGTTCAAGACTAAGTAGGGCAAATTAGTCAGGCATGTGGCACATGCCTGAGTCCCAAGTACTCAGGAGGCTGAGCTGGGAGGATCACCTGAGCCTAGGAGATGGAGGCTTCAGTGAGCTATGGTCATGCTACTGCACTCCAGCCTGGGCAACAGAGCGAGACCCTGTTTCCTAAGGGGTGGCGGGGGGTGGGGGGCGGTGATGGGACGGTGGGGAAACAAACAAAAGCAAAAACAAAAACACACTGATATGTAAAATGTAAAATGCCTCCCATCTCTTCCAGCTCCCCCAGTCACTTCTCTTAAGAAGTCTTTGGTAACTGCTCCAGATTTAGAGGTAGCTCACCCCTTCCTTGCAAGCTAGCTCTACTCACCAGAAGAATCCAGAATTCCATGGAGGCTTCCTGGCCAGCCTGGAATTCCAGGAACCTTAGGGATTCTGGATCAATCCTCAGTACAAGGCAAGATTTTTAAAGTAGATCAGGCAAATTATGTCTTCAGAGCTCTGCAAATTACAGGGTGTCATTGTTCTTTGCGGCGGCAGGAGAGTATGATGGGTGAAAAGCACCCCCAGGCTTAAATGTACCTGTGTGTTACATGGAATGTCAGGGTAAGTCAAGGTTTACCATGGAATAAAAAAGGAAAAAAAGCTCATTGCTGGATGCTTATTACTGTGAAAACACAGCAACAGATTATCTTTCGAAAGCTTGGCTATGTGGATGATCCCATGCATTGGTGAGTTTGACTGATTGGGTGAGATGGAAATATTTAGTGTGAGCGATTCTGGGGAGAGCTCTGGGGAAAAATGCTGACATCCTGTACTACCATGTCCCCTCATAGGCAAGCTGCTCCTAGGGATCACTCATCCATTCTCTTTGTGGAAGGTACCTTGAGATCCCTAGAAGGATCAGCATTCTTAGAGCCCCTGGCCCATTACATAACAAACATGCCTTAAGAGGAAGGCTTTCAGCTGGGCGCGGTGGCTCATGCCTGTAATCTCAGCACTTTGGGAGACCGATGTGGGGGGATCAACTGAGGTCAGGACAAGAAATCTGATCACATATGGTTGTCACTTTATTATAATCTGCCTTCTCCCCGGTAGCTTGTAAGATTTTCTCTAAAATGTTCCACAGGTATGTCTAGGTATGGATTTAGAAAATTTTATCCTACCCAGCAGTCAGTGAGCATTCATGATTATACAAATTTGTGTAGCTGGGCATGGTGGTTCACGCCTCTAATCCTAGCACTTTGGGAGGCTGAGGCGGGCTGATCGCTTGAGCACAGGAGTTTGAGACCAGCCTGGGCAACATGATGAGACCCTGCCTCTACAAAAAATATAAAAATTAGCTGGGGATGGTGGCGTGCCCTGTGGTCCCAGCTACTTTGGAGGCTGAGGTGAGAGGATCACTTGAGCCTGGGAGGCAGAGGTTCCAGTGAGCTGAGATCAGGCCACTGCACTCCAGCCTGGGTGACAGAGCGACATCCTGTCTCAAAAAATAAATCAAAAAGCCTAAAAAACAAATTTATGAGGATTTGTGATTACCCAGTGAGCTGTGTGACCTTGGGTAAGTTGCCAGTTTCTCTCAGTCTCATCTATGAAATATAAATAATGGTGGTATCTATGACAAAGATATTATGAAGAGATAGTGCATGAAAATGTTAGAGTAGGTCAGGTGTGGTGGCTCATGCCTGTAATCCCAGCACTTTGAGAGGCCAAGGTGGGCAGATCACCTGAGGTCAAAAGTTTGAGACCAGCCTGGCCAACATGGTAATACCCCATCTCTACTAAACATACAAAAATTAGCCAAGCGCAGTGGCGGGTGCCTGTAATCCCAGCTACTTGGAAGGTTGAGGCAGAATAGCATGAACCTGGGAGGCAGAGGTTGCGGTGAACCGAGATCGTGCCATTGCACTCCAGCCTGGGTAACAGAGTGAGATGCCATCTCAAAAAAAAAAAAAAAAAAAAAAGTTAGAATGATACCTGCTATATAAGGAAGAACACAAAAATTGTTAGCTATTATGGTTACTTTTATATTTTTTCAGAATTTCTGAGCCATCTTGGATTTGACCAGTTTATATAAACGTTAGTTTGTCTAGTTGCACACACATAGAAAATCCTGTTGAGATTCTCTTTGAAATTGCGTTCAATTAATACTGACATCTTTTCAATGCTGGCTCTTCCTAGCTTCTCATTTTATTCAGGTGAATGATTACTGGTGATTTCCCCTATAAATGTCTTCTACAACTTTTGCTGTATTTACTTCTTATAGATTTTGTTGATATTTTAAACAATACCTTTTGTCCTAGTATATTCTCTAGTTTACTTGCTGGCCCATAGAAGCAAACATTGCTGATTTTTGATTTTGTTTTTCACCCAGCATCCCAGCTGATTCTCTTATTAGTTCTAATAGTCTGCATATAGATAATTCTTGAATTTTCTATATAGACAATCATAAAACAACAATAATTTATCTTTTCCATTTCTGTGACTCCTACATCTTTTTCTTACCTTATTGCATTGGGGTAGATGGTCCAGTACAGTGTTCAATAGAACTGTGATGGCAGGCATCCTTGTCTTCTTACTGTCTTTAACTTTAACTGCTCTTAAAGTTTCTCCATTAAGCATGAAGTTTGCTTACGGTTTCAGTAGATAGTCTTTATTAAATTAAGAACTTTGCTCTTTTCTTAATATTTTATAACAAGGTAAAAATTATATCATGACTGAGTATAGATTTTACTTAATACTTTAATGTCTTTTTCATAACTATATGAGATGATCATTTTTTCTTGATATTACAATGTGATAAATAAGTGTATTAATTATGTTGAAACATATGTACATAAATATACATATACAGGTATATTATTCTGTAGGGTATCAGTTGCTAGTATTTTATTTAGGATTTTTGCAAATGTTCGTAAGTGAAGTTGTTCTAGAATTTTCTTTTTAAAATATTGCTCTGGCTGGGTGTGGTGGCTCACGCCTGTAATCCCAGCACTTTGGGAGGCTGAGGCGGGCAGATCACC
>NW_012102354.1:1411357-1423079 GCF_000951045.1 Mandrillus leucophaeus
GGTTCACGCCATTCTCCTGCCTCAGCCTGCCGAGTAGCTGGGACTACAGGCGCCCGCCACCACGCCCGGCTAATTTTTTGTATTTTTAGTAGAGACGGAGTTTCACCGTGTTAGCCAGGATAGTCTCGATCTCCTGACCTCGTGATCTGCCCGTCTCGGCCTCCCAAAGTGCTGGGATTATAGGCGTGAGCCACCGCACCCGGCTGGATTTAGGTTTTCTATTCCTTCTTGATTCAGTTTTGGTAATTTAGTTTAGATGATCCATTCATGTGTTCTTAGACTTCTTAGCATAGTTATTTGTAATTTTCTCTTAGGGCTTTATAAATACTGCCTCTATCTTTTTTGTTTTTTAATTTTTTTAATTACCTTTCCTATGGTGCTGAGAATCTAGCTTATATTTCTTATTATTTATTTGAGACAGAGTCTGACTCTGTTGCCCAGGCTGGAGTGAGTGGTGCGATCTCGGCTCACTGCAACCTCTACTTCCAAGGTTCGAACAATTCTGTTGCCTCAGCCTCCTGAGTTGCTGGGATTACAGGTGTTTGCCACCACACCCAGCTAATTTTTTTGTATTTTCTGTAGAGATGCAGTTTTGCCATGTTGGCCAGGCTGGTCTCGAACTTCTGGCTTCAAGTGATTCGCTTGCCTCGGCCTCCCAAAATGCTTGGATTATAGGGATGAGCCACTGCTCTCGGCTTATTTATTTATTTTTTAGAGACAGGATCTATTTTTTAGAGACAGGTGACAGCAGTGTCACTCACTGCTGGAGTGCAGTGACACCATCGTAGCTCACTGCAGCCTCAAACTCCTGGGCTCAAGCTATCCTCTTGCCTCAGCCTCCCTAGTAGCTGAGACTACACGTGTGCGTGCACCACTATGCCCAGCTAAGTTTTGTATTTTTTGTAGAGATGGGGAGGTCTTGCTATGTTGACCAGACTGGTCTGAAACTCCTGTCCTCAAGTGATCCTCTTGCCTCAGCCTTTGAAAGTGTTGGGATTACAGGCATGAGCCACCACTCCTTGCCCTTTTATTATTCTTAATATTGTTTATTTGTGACAACTCTTTTTCTTTATTAATATAGAGGTCTACTACTTAGTCTTTTCAAATAAACAGCTTGTTCTTGTCTATATTTTTTGTTTTTCATGATTTATACTTTTATCTACTTTTCTTCTGTTTCTAGCTACTTGAATTCATGCCTAGCTTACTTTTTGTTTTTCAGTAAATTTATTTAAATCTATAAATTTACCTCTAAATACTGCTTTAGCCACATCATACAAGTTTTAACACGTGTGTGGTGTTATGATATATGTTTTCTCTTTTGAGATGAAGATGGAGTCTTGCTCTGTCACCCAGGCTGGAGTGCAGTGGTGTCATCTTAGCTCACTGCAACCTCTACCTCCTGGGTTCGAGCGATCTTCCTGCCTCAGCCTCCTGAGTAGCTGGGACTACAGGGGCATGCCACCACACCAGGCTAATTTTTGTATTTTTAGTAGAGAACAGGGTTTCACTCTGTTGGCCAGGCTGGTCTTGAACTCCCAACCTCAGGTGATCCACCTGCCTTGGCCTCCAAAGTGCTGGGATTACAGGCATGAGCTACCTTGACTGGTCCTTTTTTTTTTTTTTTTGAGACAGGGTCTCAGTCTGTTGCCCAGGCTGTACTGGAATGAAGTGGTGTGATCATGGCTCACTGGCTCACTGCAGCCTCGACCTCCCTGACTCAAAGTCATCCTCCAGCCTCAGCCCCCACAAGCAGATGGAACTAAAGGTATGCACCACCACGCCTGGCTAATTTTTGTGTTTTTGTGGAGACGGGGTTTCACCATGTTTCCCAGGCTGGTCTTGAGCTCCTGGGCTCGAGCGATCCATGGGCCTCAGCTTTCTAAAGTGCTAGGATTACAGGCGTGAGCCACTGTATGCATTTAACCTCATTTCTTACATGTACTACAAGCCTGATTTCCAATTTTATAGGCCACTCATTTTCTACTGTTTGCCCAAGCAGATGAGAAGCTTTCTGGCTGTTTTCTCAGATTAGTAAATGATGTTCCTCTAGACCTATTTCACATATGGAGCAGCTTTTTATGACCTCCAGCTTTTTGTAAGTGCCTCACTAACAGCTCATGGTGTAAGGTGACCATCTCCTGGACCCCTCTCACTGCATATATGGTCATTAAAGCCCCTGCCCCCAGCTATTCAGGCCTCTTGCTGCTGTGGATTTCTCTATGAGCCCCTTGGCCTCAGCTTCCATGCATTGACCTAACTTCCACTTCCCTGTAGTTCTGGTACCTGGAGATTTCTACTTTATCTGGGTTTTAGATGATATTTTTGTTATCATACTTTTGTTCAGTGTTTTGAAGTGTTTGGATGGGAGGATATGGTGTTATGATATATACTATTTTTTGTCCATGGTTCCTGGCTCATAACGCCCCATAGCCCTTGTTACAATTTTTTTGTTGTAACGTTGGATGTGTTAGGCCTCAGAGGCAGCCCTCTGAGCTTCTCCTGCCCTCCTTTCACTTACCCCAAGGCAGGAATCGAATGTTCTGCCTATGACAGTGTTGTGCCCAATGCCCTGGAGGAAGGAATGCTGACATTGTGAAGCTTCCATAAAAACCCCGGAGGACTGGGTTCATGGAGCTTCTGGATAGCTGAACACAGGGAGGTTCCCGGAGGACGGTGCACCCAGGCAGAGCATGGAAGGGCCGCGCCCTTTTCCTCATACCGCCCTACACATCCCCTCATCTGTATCTTTTGCAGTATTCTTTATAATAAACCAGTAAACCTGAATAACTTTCCCTGAGTTCTGTGAGCCGCTCCAGCAAATTAGGTGAACCCAAAGACCACGGTCTTGAGCCTCAACTTGAAGCGGGTCAGTCAGAAGTTCCTGAGGCTTAGACTTGTGACTGGCATGTGGAGAGGGGCAGTCTTGGGAACTGAGCCCTCAGCCTATGGGATCTGACACTATCTCACGGTAGACAGTTCATTAGAGGACACCCAACTGGTGTCTGTTGCTTGGTGTACTTGGAAAAAGCCCCCACATATTTGGTCACAAGAAGTCTTCTTCTGTATTGGTGATTACTATGGTGTGAGAGTAGAGGAAAAACATGGTTAGAGAGTTTTTCCTATACGGAGGGATATTTCTACCCAATCTGTCATACTGACTGAGATTCTTAACTCCTAATTTAAAAGTTTCTTTTGGGCTGGGTGCGGTGGCTCACGCCTGTAATCCCAGAACTTTGGGAGGCTGAGGTGGGCAGACTGCTTGAGGTTAGGGCGTTCAAGACCAGCCTGGCCAACATGGTGAAACCCTGTCTCTACTAAAAATATAAAAATTAGCTGGGCATGATGGTGTGTGCCTGTAATCCCAGCACTCAGGAGGCTGAGGCAGGAGAGTCACTT
Source organism: Mandrillus leucophaeus (assembly GCF_000951045.1). Classification (NCBI taxonomy): domain Eukaryota; kingdom Metazoa; phylum Chordata; class Mammalia; order Primates; family Cercopithecidae; genus Mandrillus; species Mandrillus leucophaeus. Next base: position 1,414,754 of record NW_012102354.1, read on the forward strand.
GAACCTGGGTGGGGGCGGAGGTTGAAGTGAGCTGAGATCCTGCTACTGCACCCCAGCCTGGGAGACAAAGTGAGACTCCATCTCAAAAGAAAAAAAAAAGTTTATTTTGTTATATGTAAAATAGAAAACAGCGAAGTAGGCCAGGTGCGGTGGCTCACACGTGTAATCCCAGCACTTTGGGAGGCTGAGGCAGGTGGATCACTTGAGATCAGGAGTTTGAGATCAGCCTGACCAACATGGTGAAACCCCATTTCTACTTAAAAAATAATAATAATAATACAAAATTAGTCAGGCATGGTGGTGCATACCTTCAGTCCCAGCTACTTGGGAGGCTGAGGCAGGAGAATCACTTGAACCTAGGAGATGGAGGTTGTAGTGAGCCGAGATCACACCACTGCACTCCATCCTGGGTGACAAGAGTGAAACTTCGTCTCAAAACACACACACACACACACACACACACACACACACAGAGAATACAGCAAAGTAAATACATGTACATTGGCTCCTGCGTGTGAAATCTCCTGCTACTAAGAGAATGTGGCAGAGAAGAGGTCTGAATAAATAATACTGCGTGCCACTGCCACCATCTGAAACCCTGCACCCTTACTGTGGTGTCTCACCCTCATCTGTCCAATGTTTTTAGTCCAGAAAAGATCTGAATTTCCCAACCATGCTCTCCAGTCCCTAAATGCTGTCCTTTAGATCTATAGTAGATCAAAACCTCATGCTCAACTACCATCTTAACTTACATCTATGTTGAAAAGAAAAAACCTTTGGAAAAGTTCCTATTGTCCTTGGATATGAAGACAATGTTCTGTTTCTGCTGGGCATGCATGTGTACGTGTGTCTCTAACAGTGCAGAGGTTTACATTGAGCAATTGATTCTTTACTTGTGGCTGATTCCATCTCTGGGAATGTTGATCAATATCTGTGGAGCCTATTTATAATGCCAAAAGAAGTCTACACAAATATATTTTCCCCATAGTCCTTGGCCTTCTCCTCTGGCCCTTTTAACAGCTTTATCAGTGTCCCTCTGTCAGTGACAATGGGAAAGAAATGGGCTTTGGAGTCAAGCAGATCTGGGTTTGAATCCAAGCTTTGCCACTAATTAGATATGTGACCTTTGGCAAGTTACTTAACACCTCTGGGGCTAAATTGTCTTCTTTGTAAAACAGTAATAACAAAATCTACCTCAAAAGTTTCTGAAGATTAAGTGAGATAACTGGAAATAATATAACCTTATTATAAGCATTATGTTAATGCTCACAAATGTTAATTTCCTCCCATCATCTCCACTCCCCTACTCTGATTCTTTCAAAGTAGAATTGTGCTTCAGGAGGCCTAATTAGGCTAGGTGTGGTGGCCCAAGCCTGTAATTCCAGCACTTTGGGAGGCCGAGGTGGGTGGATCACTTGAGGCCAGGAGTTCGAGACCAGCCTGGCCAATGTGGTGAAACCCTATCTCTATAAAAATACAAAAATTAGCCAGAGATGGTGGTTCATGTGTGTAATCCCAGCTACTCAGGAGGCTGAGGCACAAGGATTGCTTGAGCCTGGGAGGCGGAGCCAATATTGCACCACTGCACTCTAGCCTGGGCGACTGTCTCAAAAAAAAAAAAAAAAAAAAGGTCTAATCAGAGACCTTTTGGGGAGTGGCCATGGTTACTCCTAATATCTTGACTTTTTTTTTGAGGGGGGAGACAGAGTATCACTCTGTTGCCCAGGCTGGAGTGCAGTGGTGCAATCTCCGCTCACTGTAACCTCTGCTTCCCGGATTTAAGCGATTCTCCTGCCTCAGCCTCCTGAGTAGCTGGGATTACAAGCACCCGCTACCATGCCCAGCTGATTTTTGTATTTCTAGTAGAGATGGGGTTTCACCATGTTGGCCAGGCTGATCTCAAACTCCTGACGTCAGGTGATCCACCTGCCTCGGCCTCCCAAAGTGCTGGGATTACATGTGTGAGCCATTGCACCCGACCATATCTTGATTTTTTTGGTAATCAATTTAGATTTATTTTGGATGAATTTCCTGAAACTTTTTGGACAGCCAGTTTATTTTGCTTCTGTACGAGCTGTTAGTAGGCCTCCCAGCCTATTGCTGGATCTTTCTATAGAGTAGCTGCGTTGTTACTAAGAACCATGTCCCTCTTAACCAGAAATAGCTCTTTGCCTTATTTGTTGGTGCTCCTGCCTTTTAGGAGATAAAAACTCTTTATTTCATTTTTAAAGATACCTTTTTTTTTTTTTTGAGATGGAGTCTTGCTCTATCGCCCAGGCTGGAGTGCAGTGGTGGGATCTCGGCTCACTATAACCTTCTGTAACCTTTGCCTCCTGGGTTCAAACAATTTTCCTGCCTCAGCCTCCCAAGTAGCTGGGACTACAGGCATACACCACCACACCCAGCTAATGTTTGTATTTTTAGTAGAGATGGGGTTTCTGCATGTTGACTAGGCTGGTTTTGAACTCCTGGCCTCAGGTGATCTACCCGCCTCGGCCTCCCAAAGTTTTGGGATTATAGGCATGAGCCACCGCTCCCGACAAAAATAGCATTTTAAATGCAAAGACCCCAGAGAGACTATGTAACATGTAAATATCAGCTAGATCCACTTCTGGGACTAGGTTTTCCCAGGAGGGATCATGAAGTCCCCAAGTGATTGAGGAGTAGGTGGGGGTAGGGAATCAGCAAAGGGGTGGCTGGAGGAGATAGAAAAACTGAAGGTATTTTTTTGAGAATTTTACAAGACCTAAAATCTGCCTGTTTTATAGCAGTCATTTATCTGGGCCCTGTGGAATCTGTATTTGGCTCAGAGCATGTTGCTTTTTGCAAGTGTCTCATCAGAAATAATAATAATGACGATAGCTATGACTATTCTTTCTTTTTCTTCTTTGGATTGTGTGTGTGTGTGTGTGTGTGTGTCTGTCTGTCTGTCTGTCTAGACCTCTGATCATGACTTCTTAAGTAGAGGAAAAGACTATCATGAAAATAAAACATAATTGGAATTATGGATTTGCCTTCATGTAAATATCTGTGGCTCAGAGCACAAAAATAGCTTTTCCATTGCAGAGCTAAGTCAGGAGTTTCATGAGAAATTGAGCATTGATAATCTAATTTAAAACAGCTATGGCCCAGAAATTCAGAGAAAGGGCTGACACGTTGGCCTCTGTTCATACCTTTGAATGTTTTCTTCCTAGCTTATGGTAACTCTTACTCAGGGACAGTTTGGAAGGATGATAAGGCCATAAGGTTTTTGTTTTGTTTTGAGACAGAGTCTTGCTCTGTTGCTTAGGCTGGAATGAAACGGCATGATCTTGGCTGACTGCAATCTCTGCTTCCCGGGTTCAGGCAATCCTCCTGCCTTAGCCTCCCTAGTAGCTGGGATTATAGGCGCCCACCAACATGCCAGGCTAGTTTTTGTATTTTTAGTAGAAATGGGGGTTTCACCATGCTGGCCAGGCTTGTCTTGAACTCCTGACCTCAAATGATCCACCTGCCTTGGCCTCCCAAAGTGTGGGGATTACAGGCATGAGCCACTGAGCCTGGCCATAAGGTTTGATGCTACAAACCTTGTTTTTGTTGGCTTCCATTTAGTGTTAACACGAACGTAGAGAAAAATTTTAATCTCAATCCTTTGCAACCAGGAATCTCTCCTACTGCAGCTCCCGGCCTGTTGCTTATTTGTGGCTTAAACATCTTGTGAAAATCCCGATGCCTCTGTTAGTCTTGGCTTCAGCAGAAGGTGCCTAGTTGAGGTCATTCTCAGTAGAACACTGAGAATGTGCTCAGGTGCTCCTGATTTTCAGAAAAAAATTACCTTGTTAAAAAAAATGTGATCAGGCTTTCCTGGGAATTGTCTGATAGGCTCGGACTTGCCTAGGTCAACATTTTTCTTCAGTAAGGCAGGAAATAGTTATTTTGGGCATCTGACATCATCTTTATCAATCATCTGACTATAAACTCCAAGCAAGAATGGCTCTATACCACATGTGATGGGGTTTTGCCAGCTTTCAACAGCCCCTGCTTGTCGGTATTGGCCTCCTCCACACCCACATATTCCCATCCTTGCCAGATGTTCTGACTTAACTGCTCACATGTGCGCACCCACACGGGCGTGCAGACCCCGGCCAGCCATGTGTCCCTGCTGCAAACTCCTGCCCCTAGTGGCCGGCTTGCTGTCTGTCTAACCAGGGGGGCCATCTTTCCGTGATTCTCTGAGGACTGCCTCAGTCACTCTCTGCCTTCGGAGACGGAGACACACAGAATCTCCTCACCAGACAGGCATTGGCTCCTTTACTGGTTTCCTCATCTGCCTGTGCTCCTCACTCCATGGCTGTGTATCACCTAGTTCCTTTAACCTTATCCTTCCTGGAAATTTTCTGTTTGTCTTCTGATTTGTTACTTTGCTTGGACTTGACTTCTCTTTCCTTCCCGGCAGTGACCTCACTTTGTTTAGGACTTCTCTACCTCCACCCCCTTGTGATGTATATGGCTCATGCCTTTAGCCCCACTTACTGAGCAGCTGCTCTGATTCAGGTACCTACATATCACGATTGGTCATGATGCTAAGGCTGCCATCACTTTCTGGGGCCACCAAGTCACTGTGGAGAATGATGAGGGTGATGTTGCAGTTCTGCAAAGCTTTGGGGAAATTTCCCCATGCCATGAGATATGTATATGAAAAACAATTCCTTCTCTCCTCTTATATTTCATACTTAAAAAACAAATGTGTGGGGGCAGAGTTGTCAGGTTTCAACCCTCGTGTCTTACCTGAGTTTCTGCCGTAGCCTCCTATCTAACATTCTTGCCGTTAGCCTTGCCCATCCTCCAGTCTGTCCTCTGCTCTTTCTACAATTCTGATTTGATCCTGTTTATTGTCTCTTTTAAGTCTTTTCACTGCATCCTCATTTTCTTTTGGATAAAATCAAGCTTTAACATGAGACAGAATGGCTTCTTCGACCTCACTTGCCTGTAGTTCTCTCCCTGTGTCACCTGCATTAACTCCTGGCTCCAGCCCGGCTGTCTCTCTGCAGTCAGATTCTCTCCTCCCTCCCTGTCTTTGCACACACACTCAGCTCTGTGCACTCTGTTCTGCCTGAGCATATCAGCCTTCAAGATTTAGCTTGGAAGCTCATGCCTCCATGAGGTCTTTGGAGTCCTCCAGGACCTGCAGTTTTGTCCCCCCATCACAATTATGGACACTTGCCACCATCATTCCTGCCAATCTTGATAAGGCATCTGGCTTTGCGTCCCCCACTGGATTTGGCTTTATCACATGAGCAAAGTACTTCAGAATTGTCTCCTAGACAAAAAATGCTCTAAGCTAAAGGACTATGATGTGTTTTTACTTGCAGCAGTGTATGGCATAGTTGTAAGAGTTCTCAGTTATTGCTGTTGAATGAACGCATGAAAGAATTATTATTTTTAGAGATGGGGGTCTTGCTATGTTGCCCAGTCTAGTCCCGAACTCCTGGCCTCAAGCAATCCTCCTGCTTTGGCCTCCCAAAGTACTGGGATTACAGGTATGAGCTGCTGTGCCTGGCCATACAAGAATCAATTCACACACACCTTTCACCACTCTGCATGAACATACACCAAGACATAGATCCCAATGGGAAGCTTACTTCAAATCTTACCGAGAATATTTACAAAGCACATAGTAGGTGCTTAGTGAGTTTCTGTTGAGTCAAATAAAGAATGAATGCACATCCACACAGACTATGGAAAATTTACTCCAAAATACACTCAGAAGAGAGGCATAATATAACCTTACTTCCTTTTAACTACAGTGTAAAGAATATGGGGCTGGAAAATAAGATTAGAGCTCATGTTTATCTTCTCAGCTATGTTACTCCAAATGAATCAGTTGATCTCTCTGTACTCTTATTTCCTCATCTCTCAAATGAAATGTTAGAAAAGATAATATTTAATGACCACTGAACATTCTAACTTCAATTATTATTAGGCTTAAAGTCAAATGACCAGTGCTTTACATTTAGTGACGTGAATTTGGGACTCTGATTTTTAAGCCTCACCATGCAGTGTGTTCATGACAGGCCCTTAGCACTGGGCAGAGCTGCAAAGATGAAACCAAGAAATGGACCAGAGTTTGCCTAAAGTGAAGCAGGAGGCCACGACTTGGTTGTTAAGCAAACACAGAGCTACGGGGCACGGCCAGGATGAGAAGCCCTGAGGCAGGGACAGCAGTCAGTGTCCCATGGTAGTGTGGGGTCAAAGCTGGCCTGAGATCACCAGGAAACAAGCATGGAAGCGAGCTGGGCAGTGTGCTTTCAGGGATACACTGAAAATGTGCCCTGATCTCAGGGAAGACTTCTAGAAATCTCAGTGCAAACCATCAATGCCAGCTGTTTATCTCAAGTTATCTGAAGGATGGGTAAGTGAAAAGTGTTTAGATTTAGTTGATATCTCCCAGAGCATAGATAGAAGCCAGGAGGAGGTTAATTTGGGGTTAATAGGAAGGAGAAGAGTTTAATCTTGTCTACAGGATAATGAGATGAACTCATGTATACAGTAATGAGGTCTCCATCATTGGAAGAGTTTACGCAGCACAGGGTAATTCCCCATCAGGGACGCTGTATTAGGGATTCCTGAATTGTAAGGGTTGGACTAGATGCGGCTTAAAGTTTTTTTTCTGCTTCTCATGTCCTTACCAAATCAAGTCTAGGTAAACACTTTCAGATCCCGTAGCCCTTCCTTTTGTGAAATGATCTCAGCATGCCCTGATGTCCTGGTGACCAGCCTTTGGTACCTCTTTAGTCTTTGAATGTCCCCCTTAAAGTGGAGCTCCTTGAATGGGACCTCATTTGCCAGGATATGGCTTGGCCAGGGCCTTTCTAGGGACATAACACAATTTTTATAGGTAATGGACTTCGTTTATTATTTCCTTATCTGTTTTCTTGCTCTGAGCTGAGCTGTAAAAGCACATAGCATTGAGCCTTGGCTGCTTCTGGTACATGCTTATGCCACCTCAGGTGTTGGGAGACTTCCTTTCCTTCCATTCCGCTTTTATCTGCTGGAGAACCTGGGGTAAATGTAATCTAGACACTGACTCTCAGGCTCTGTGCTGGGAACTTCCATGGTGTTCCATTCTTGCTTTCTCAAGAGCCTCATACTTTACCCAAAAATGCTTGCTTTCTCTGTCTTGTCTTTTCTTCTTTCATTTTCCATTTTGCTTTTCTTTCTTTCTTTCTTGAGACAAGTCTCCCTCTATTGCCCAGGCTGGAGTGCAGTGGCGCGATTTCAGCCCACTGAAGCCTCCACCTCCCGGGTTCGAGTGATTCTCAAGCCCCAGTCTCCCGAGTAACTGGGATTACAGGTGCACACCACCACACCGACCTAGTTTTTGTATTTTTAGTAGATATGGGGGTTTCGCCATGTTGCCCAGGCTGGTCTTGAACTACTGACCTCAGTTGATCTGCCTGCTTCGCCCTCCCAAAGTGCTGAGATTACGGGCATTAGCTACCATGCCTGGTCTCATTTTCCTTTTTTATCTCTTCTTTCTCAACCCTCCGTGCCCACTGAATACTACAACATCTTTACTGTGCAATGTTTTTTTTTTTCAAACTCTTGGCCCTCTTGGTATCCTAGTGAATAGGAATGTGGGCGGCTTCTAAGTTCCTTTGTGCACATGAAGAAAAACGCCCAGAGAAGTTAGTGACTTGCTTAATTTACTGGCAGAGTCAATGAGCCCGGAACCCAGATTTTTTGACTTCCTTCTCAGCCTGTGTCCTGGAGATCACAGTGCATTTGCTAATAGCACTGGAGTCACAAAGAGCAGCAAGCTGTTTTCCCTCTGTGTGGTCATTGTACCAAAAGAATTTATCTGGGAAACAATCCCAGGCCTCCATAGACTTAGTAAGACCACACTGAAATAAATTAAAAAGAGTAACAAGAGCAGTAGAATTTATCAAGTGCTTCCTATTTTTCAAAGAAACTTTCAAGTCCATCACCTTATATGATGCTCCCTGAAGCACTTAAGGTAGAAGAACCCATAGGAACCTCCTTTTGTAGGTAAAGGTCAAGGGTGGAGTCCAGGCCTGGAGTGGGTGGAGGAGGCTGCTGGTCCACAAACCTTCCATGAAGCTATGCTTCAGAAAACCAAGGAAAGGGAATGAGTTGTTTCCATCTGGTATCAAAGGTGTGGAGGCCCTGAGGACAGACCTAGGGCTCTGGTTTGTCAGTGGTTCAAGAAGCAGCCTCGGCCGGGCGCGGTGGCTCACACCTGTAATCCCAGCACTTTGGGAGGCTGAGGAGGACGGATCACTTGAGGTCAGGGGTTCGAGACACCAGCCTGGCCAACATGGTGAAA
>NW_012102354.1:1426924-1427780 GCF_000951045.1 Mandrillus leucophaeus
TAGCTGGGATTACAGGCGCATGCCACCACGCCCAGCTAATTTTTTGTATTTTTAATAGAGACGGGGTTTCACCATGTTGGCCAGGCCGGTTTCGAACCCCTGACCTCAGGTGATCTGCTCGTCCTGGCCTCCCAAAGTGCTGGGATTATAGGCGTGAGCCATTGTGCCCAGCCTTTTACTTCTTTAAATTGGACTCAGAGTTGGGAGGAAAGAGGTTAGCTTGCCAGGAGCTCAAGTGCCCAAGGTTGAGAGTTAGAGATCTGTAAATTTACATATAGGCTAATATTGAGAATGTCATTTGGCAAATCCAGTCACTGGCTCCCACTTATGTGTTTCTACTCAAACTTTAAGTGCAAAATTCTTTGTTAAAGCCTTTGGTGGTCTTTGAAATTCAATAAAGTTCACAAGTATTTTGCAAGCACTCCCCATAGACTTAGAGACATGAATACTATTTTTTTGTGGGCTGAATTCTGCATTCGAGACTAAGAGATTACTAAAGTAAATGCCAATCTTTTCTAACTGGTTTGTATATAGGACCTTAATAAAGAATTTAAAAAATCTGCTAGGTTGGGTGGCAGCTCACGCCTGTAATCCCAGCACTTTGGGAGGCTGAGGTGGGTGGATCACCTGAGGTCGGGAGTTCGAGACCAGCCTGACCAACGTGGAGAAACCCCATCTCTACCAAAAATACAAAAATTAGCTGGGTGTGGTGGCACATGCCTGTAATCCCAGCTACTCGGGAGGCTGAGGCAGGAGAATCACTTGAACCCGGGAGGCAGAGGTTGCAGTGAGCCAAGATGGCGCCACTGCACTCCAGCCTGGGTGACAGAGCAAGATTCCATCTCAAAAAACAAAT
>NW_012102354.1:1428689-1431694 GCF_000951045.1 Mandrillus leucophaeus
TGGGAGCCTGAGGCAGGAGAATTGCTTGAACCAGAAGGCGGAGGTTGTAGTGAGCCGAGATTGCACCATTGTACTCCAGCCTGGGCAACAAGAGTGAAACTCTGTCTCAAAAAAAACAAACAGAAGCCTCACATATTTATAGTGTTTCTTATGAGAATATATATATGTGTGTGTGTGTGTGTGTGTATAGATATATCTCATATATTTATTCTTTTTAATGCACATAACCAAACCATGGGAATACATAATATTATCCTCTATTTTATGGATTAGGAAACTGAGGCTCAAGGATGATAACTGGTTTGCTCAAAGTCCAAAGTTCCCATTTTCTGAATTCTTTCACTGGTGTTTATAGCTGCTTTCTACATGTTAAGCAGTTCCTAAATTTCAAGGTGTATGCCTGGAAGAAAATAGAGAAAAACACCTTCGCAGTTATTGCTCAAGGCATTACTTTATCTTTAGGGACTGGAAAACCTAAATACAGAACTGAAATTCAACTTGAGTCCTTTTTGTTAAACCTCCAAGTGAGCATTTGTATGGTTGGCATTCACTCTTTTTCTTTTCTTTTTACTTAAAAAGTTTTTTTTTGTAACTATTTTTTCTTTATTTTACTGGTTTCTGTATTTTTTATTATTATTATTATTTCAACTTTTAGATCATTTTAGATCTAGGTGGGTACATGTGCAGGTTTGTTACCTGGTTGGCATTCACTCTAAGTCAAGTGAGAACAACTTCTTCTTAAACCTGGAATTAGCATCTATGCTCTGGTGTGTCCTGAGCTGTGTCAAGCACCCTAGTTATGTGGCCAAGCGGAACATCGCAACAGGGAGAGTGGTTTGGGTTGTAGATGGGTGTTTCCTGGGTAAATCTGGTATGGGTGAGAGGCTTGGGGACATAATGCAACTAATCTGAATCCTCCTGCAGTGAAGGAAGGTCACTGCCCCAGTGCTGCCAGGGCTAGGGTATGCAATTGAGCTCATAGTTCAAGTACCTTTCCCTACCTTCCATGCCTGTGCCATGATCAAGGACCAAGCCCCTCTGACCCTGCCCCTGCCCCTGGCCTTGTCCTGTTGGCTCAACTTGATGCCCTAGATACCTTCCTAACCTCCAGATGGTAAAGCCTCTGCCCTCTGTGGCTGCCTGCCTGATTCTGGGGGCAGGGGCACTTTGATGGAGATCCTGAGCTGTCTGGCAGTGAATTTTTCTCTGACAAAATGTCCTTTTGCTGCTTCCTCTCCCTTCCTTTCCCAGCCAGAAGCAGCTAGTCTCCCGCTCTTTCCTTGGCATGGCTCTTGCCTTGCAAGGAGCATGTAAAAAACTCTGGGATGAGTCAGAACCTGGTCAAAGTGTCAGGTACATTTACCAAACATTGATTGGACTCCAGGCCCTCAGCCTATGCCAGGGCAGAGAACCCAGGCATGAATAAGATCCTACCATCCCCTGTGCTGGAGTTGCTCCCAGCCTAGAGACCTGAGGAGACACCCAGCCCACTGTGACAAGTGCTGTTGGGAGCTCCAACCTGGATTCCTGGTCAGTCACCAACTTCACTTACTCTGAGGGTTAGTTCTTGCTGTCCTGTGTTTTGGGTGGACTCTCCAGGTCCTGACATCTGCCGTGGGAACCCAGCTCTGCTTTCTGTGGCTGCACTGCCTGCTGCTCCAGTGATCTGTTGTTGCAGAGCAGCTACTCCAAAATGTTGAGGTTTTCATCAACAGATGAGTAGAAAAACAAAATGGGGCATGTCCATACAATGGAATATTATTCAGCCTTAAAAAGGAATGAAATATTGATGTAAGCTTCCGTATGGATGGGCCTTGAAGACATAATGCTATGTGAAATAAGCCAGACACAAGAGGACACATACTGTATGATTCCATTTATATGAGATACTTAGAGTAGACAAATTCATGAAGACAGAAGGTAGAATGGTGGTTGCAGGGGCTGGAGAGAAGATGAATGAGGAGTAATTGTTTTATGGGTGCAGAGTTTTAGTTTGGAAAGATGAAAAAGTTTTAGAGATGGATAGTTGTGATGATTATACAACGTGAATGTATTTAATGCCACTAAAGTGTACACTTACAGGCCGGGCATGGTGGCTCACTCCTGTAATCCCATCACTTTGGGAGGCTGAGGTGGGCAGATCTCCTGAGGTCAGGAGTTTGAGACCAGCCTTGCCAACATGGTGAGACCCCATCTCTACTAAAAATACAAAAAAATTTAGCAGGGTGTGGTGGCGGGCGCCTGTAATCCCAGCTACTTGGGAGGCCAAGGCAGGGGAATTGCTTGAACCCGGGAGGCAGAGGTTGCAGTGAGCCAAGATGGCGCCACTGCACTCCAGCCTGGGTGACAGAGCAAGATTCCATCTCAAAAAACAAATAATAACAACTAAATAAAAGTGTACACTTACAAATGGTTAAAGGGTAGATTTTATGTATGTTCTATCACAGAAAACATATAGAGGTTGAAAACCACAATTGAATATTTTCTCTTCTGGTGCTGTGGGTTGTATGGGCTAGGCTGAGTGATTCTTGCTTGAGGTTTCTCATGTAGTTGCAGCCTTATGGCAAATGGACATCCAAGGTGGTGCCTTGGAGTGGCTGCTCCATGTGGCTTCTTTATCCAGCAAAGTAGCTGGGCTTCTTACATGGCATCCCAGACTCTGAGAAGTCAGAAGTGGAAGCTTCTGGGTCATTTCAGGGCTATGACCAGACTTGTCACAGCATCATGTTTGCTACATTGTACTGGTCAGAGCAGTGACAGGGCCCACCAGGTCCAAGAGGAGGGGAAACACTCTTCCTCTTAATGGAAGAGGTGCAAGGTGACATTTCAGAAGAGCAGGGGATGAAAGGTATTGTTGCTGTGCCTTGAAAAACCTCTGGCCTGAAGGCTCAAGAGTTTAGGCAGAAAGGCAGCTTCAGGGGGCACATACTTCTCTGTAGGCCATTCCCTTCCCTTCCCTTCCCTCCCCTCCCCTTCCCTTCCCTTCCCTTCCCTTCCCTTCCCTT
>NW_012102354.1:1431863-1432860 GCF_000951045.1 Mandrillus leucophaeus
CCTCCCCCACCCCTTCCCTCTTTCTCGCTCTCTCTCTCTTTTTTTTTTCCCCCCCTGTGCTGTCCTATCCTTTCCTCTTTCCTTTTTTTTGAGGTAGAATTTTGCTCTTATTGCCCAGGCTAGAGAACAATGGCATAGTCTCGGCTTACTGCAGCCTCTGCCTCCCAGGTTCAAGCGATTCTCCTGCCTCAGCCTCCCAAGTAGCTGGGATTATAGGCACACGCCACCATGCCCGGCTAGCTAACTTGTATTTTTAGTAGAGACAGAGTTTTATCATGTTGGCTGGGCTGGTCTCGAACTCCTGACCTCAAGTGATGCACCTGCCTCGGCCTCCCAAAGTGCTGGGATTACAAGCGTGAGTCACCGTGACTGGTGGTAGACCCCTTCTTAGGAGAATTGACCCTCATAGATTGTTTGAGTTTGAAGGGACCTTGGAAACTGCTTGCTAGCAGTGACTTGTTCAAACTTGCAAAGGCAGAGAGAAGTAGAGTTAGAAGAAAACCTAAATAGTGGCCTCATGGTTCCTGGGTCAGGCAAATAGCTATGGGGACTTCACCCAAAGGACTTATGTGTGCTGTGAGCAGGAGTACAAAGTCTGTTGGAGAGATGGGTGTGGGGAGATAGCAGAACCCTGAGTGGTGTCCAGTGGAGACCAGCCATCACCTTAGAGGTGGTGTGAGCCCCTAGTTCTGCTGGGCTGGATCTGTTGGGAGCTAGTTTGCCTTGCTGGGCTGGTCTGTGCAGAGGCACCTGAGATGACATGGGCTTCCTAAGGAGGCTGGGTGTTACTCCTTTATTTTATTTTATTGATTGATTGATTGATTTTTGAGACAGAGTCTCTCTCTGTCGCCCAAGCTGGAGGGCAATGACACAATCTCAGCTCACTGCAACCTCCACCTCCCGGGTTCAAGCAATTCTCCTTCCTCAGCCTCCCAACTAGCTGGGATTACAGGCGCATGCCACCACGCCCAGCTAATTTTTTGTATTTTTAATAGAG
>NW_012102354.1:1434810-1435500 GCF_000951045.1 Mandrillus leucophaeus
CCCTTCTCTACTAAAAATACAAAAATTATCCGGGCATGGTGGTGGGCTCCTAGAATCCCAGCTACTTGGGAAGCTGAGACAGGAGAATGGGTTGAACTCAGAGGGGCAGAGGTTGCAGCAAGCCGAGATTGCGTCACTGCACTCCAGCCTGGACGACAGAGTGAGACTCTATCTCAAAAAAAAAAAAAAAAAGAAAGAAAGAAAAAGCAGCCTAGTTCCAGGTTTGGAGGTAGGAACTTGGCTGGGGGTAGGCGGGGTGGCGGGGCAGACTCTTGTCCTCAAGACCAGGCCAGCTCCAGCTGAGCAGGTTGGGAGAATATGAGTCCAGACAGGAGGGAAGAGTGCTGGCTTGGGAAACCAGTTGTTAAGACATGGGACAGCTGGGCAGTGGCCCCCAGGCAGTGAGGTAGCTTCTAGGATCCAGTAGATGCTCTAGTTGGAGATTCTGAAGTGTGGAGCAAGACTTGGGTGTCTTGTCAGAATCTTAGGTTACTCAGACATTTATTCAGCACCTATCAACAAGCACTCAGTGAATATAAATATATCTCAAACATATTTTTATACTGGGCGCTGTGGCTCATGCTTGTAAGCCCAGCCCCTTGGGAGGCTAAGGGGAGTGGATCACCTGAGGTTAGTAGTTTGAGAACAACATGGTGAAACCCTCTCTCTACTAAATACAAAAAATTAGCT
>NW_012102354.1:1441120-1447854 GCF_000951045.1 Mandrillus leucophaeus
CATGCCTGTAATCCCAGCTACTCGGGAGGCTGAGGCAGGAGAATCACTTGAACCCGGGAGGCGGAAGTGGCGGTGAGCCAAGATCGCACCATTGCACTTCAACCTTGGGTGACAAGAGTGAAACTCTGTCTCTAAAAAAAAAAAAAAAAAACTTTCTCTGTTTAGACTATTGTTCAAGTTGTTACGTATTTATACACATATATATCAGTGGAATTCCATGGAAGTAGAGAGGAATAGAAGCAAACATGCTGTTGTTATGTTATCTGTAATTCAGCAGTACTTGCCTGTGTCCACAGTGATGTGGACATTTCCAGGTGAGCATGATGGTCAGCAACAGCCTAGGACTGGCCATGGACAAACCAATATGCATTTGATTTTGTGACACACACACAATACTGCTAATCTCTGCTCAGTGATTTGTGGCCCAGTTTGGGCAGCCAGCGAAGAGATCTGCCATAGCTATGATCATAGTGTGTGTAATTGGATTTTGTATCTGCTTACTGGCGTGAATAAAGCCAGGTGGGAGAAATTTTTTTACACTGGTGTTAACTGGCACATGACCCAAATCAACAGAAACATGAGCAGAGGGTATAGTGGCGAATGACTGGTTTGCTGCCTTATCTTTACTCAAGCAGATGTCCCTTCCCCATGAAGCCTTCCTTGCTCCTGAGCCAGGGCTGCGTGTGATACTGTTCATTCCTAACCTCCCAGTGCGCTTTAGCAGAGGAGGATGACCACATTTTATCTTTCATTTGTTGTTTTCTCTGGCCTTTCCTACCAGGTTATAAAAGCCTCGGGAGCAGGAATCTATACAGGTTGAGTATCCCTAATCCAAAATCTGAAATCTCGAAAGTTAGGACCTTTTTGATTGCTGACCTGAGGCTGAAAGGAAATGCTCCTTGGAGCACTTCAGATTTTGGATTTTCAGATCAGGGATGCGGAACGAGTAAGTGTAATACAAATATTTCAAAATCTGAAAACCTCTGAAATCTGAAACACTTCTGGTCCCAAGCATTTTAGATAAGGGATATTCAACCTGTAGTAACAGGAGCTTCTATTTAACATCTCTTCCATGTTCCTAGCATTTTACAGATGTTACTTTATTTAGTGTATGCAAGAACCCTTTAACATAACTGTCTTACTCCCTTGAGGTTGCTATAACAAAAAATAGCTTAGATTGAGTAGCTTATAAGAACAGAAATGTCTTGCTCACAGTTCTGGAGGCTGGGAAGTCCAATATCAAGGCTCCAGTGGACTTGATGTCTGGTGAGGTCCTGTTCCTCACAGGTGGCACCTTCTATGTGTTCTCAGATGGTGGAAGGGACGAACAAGCTCTCTGGGGCCTCTTTGATAAAGACACTAATTGTGTTCATAAGGAAAGAGCCCTTATGACCTATTCACCTCCCAAAAGGCCTACCTCTTGCTACTGTCACATTGGGGATTAAGTTTCAGCATATAAATTTTGGAGACATAAATATCCAGAGCATAGACATAACTAATGTTATCTTTGTTTCACACCTGAGAAGACAGAGGCTCAGGGAACTGAAGTAACTTGCTAGGCAGTGGCAGGGCTAAGATTCAAACACAAATCTCTCTAACTTCTAAGCCCTTTCCCTACCATACCACCAGGGAATTAGACCTCTGCGATTTCCATGGTGCTTAACTCAGAACCCAGCACTTAGGGGATGTGGTCTTTGCTGAATGAATAAGCCTGGGATGTGTGAGACAAGCATTTATACCAACATTTCCCCAAGGCTTAGCATCCAAGGATAGAGATCCTGGGTGACTCTCTGCAGACGGTGGTCCTTCGCTTCTCATACAGGCCATTCCAATCTGAATGCAGCTTGTTTAGTGCGTGGGAAGGAATTACATTTTAGGGTATTAAATATCCTTTCTGGGCCATGTAGTTACCTGTCCCCTCTCAAAACACTAAAAGTGGTTACATAGTAATTGAGATAAATTACTTGACCAATTTTCATAGCAAAGTGATTGGTTTCACTTATCCCCCCACTGAACTGTTAAGACCTGAGGGAGATCCTTTTTATAGTTCTTTAAACTTCCAGGACTTTCTGTTTATCTTCAGGAAGGACAGGGGTGGGCCTGCAGGGGAGAGAAGGAGGAGATTTGAGTATTTAAAATGTGTGGTCTGAGCCAAACGCCCTTCAGCTAACTTTATCTCACATTATTTTTCCAGCTTCCTTTGAGAATTCAGAATCAAAATCCAGGCATCACCATCTAGTGACCACAGGGCCCTGCACCCCAGCCCAACCCTGGAGACCCCTTGGGGATAATGCCCTTTTTCATTTGTCTTTGAGTGCCCTGCCCTTTCCACTGAAGAGCCCACGGAACACAGATGCCAGCAGGCAGCCCTGAAAGCAAGCCTTGTTTGCAGGTCTTTGCCTGAACGAAGGCTGCTTGTCTGCCTCCTTCTGAAGGCCAGGGGTGGGCTACATTTTTTGGAGAGTAGGAAGCCCTGGGGTCCTCTTTGTGCTGCTCCTGAGAATAGAAGGTAGGTAGGGTATGAAGAGGCTGGGGCTGCCAGAAACCAGTCCACCCAGGAAACAACACAGCTCCATAGCTGCAGTGAGCACAGCTGCAGAAACCCAGGAGCTGGGTGACAGGGTGGAGGGTAAGATCCAGGCCTCTGCCCTGGGCCGCAGCATCCATGCTGGGCGAGAAGGCCACGTGCTCCCTTGCTTCCAGACTGGCAGCCTGGCCTGCTTGAAATTGGCCCCCACTCTATCCCCACCCAC
Organism: Mandrillus leucophaeus; assembly: GCF_000951045.1. Taxonomy (NCBI): domain Eukaryota; kingdom Metazoa; phylum Chordata; class Mammalia; order Primates; family Cercopithecidae; genus Mandrillus; species Mandrillus leucophaeus. The sequence continues at coordinate 1,443,874 of NW_012102354.1, forward strand.
CTAATCAGCAAGCCCCAAAGTCTCCCCTTGTCTCTACTCTCTGCTGTTCTTCAAGGGCCCATGAGGAAACTTTTCTGCCTCGGGGGCTCCTCCATCTCCTGGTTTCACTTTAGCCTTTCTGGGTGTGTCTTACGTTCTCCTTTTCATTTCCTCCTCTTGTAAAATGTGTGGGACTTTTCCCATTGTCTTGCATTCAGCTCTCACTTAGCCCTGAAAGACCTCCACTCTATACCTCGAGTCCTTGGTTTTCTCTCTGGGTACTGTCTCTTGTGTCTAGCTTCTTGGATGAGGCTTCCATGTGGATGTGCCTCAGACCTCACCAATGTGCGTAAAACCAGCTCCCTGTCCTGTCTCTCCTGTGGCTCCACTAGTCCAAGGGCCAGATGCCCCATTCTCCTTTGTTTTCTAGATTACATTTGGTGTCCAGGTCCTGTCAAGTCTTTAACAATATTCTTTTATCTGCCCTTTCCCCCTTCCGATTTCCATCTTGGAAGTCAGTATGCTATAGGGCGAAGTGTAGAATGTAGGGCTATGGACAGGGTTCAACTCTGACAGCATCATTTTCTGATTGTGCAAACCTCAGGAAAATCGTCGAATAGAAGCCTCTGATACATTATCTACAAAGCAGACGCATGCAGAAGGGTGGACCCCAGCTCACTGACCTCCGTGCTTTTGACATTTTGGGCTGGTAAATTCTTTGTTGTGGTGCTGCCCTGTGCATTGTAGAATGTTTAGCAGCATCTCTGGCCCCTACCTACTGGGCGCTAGTAGCATCCCCGACTCTTAGTTGTGACGAAGAAAAATGTCTCCAGACACTGCCAAATGTTTCCTAGGGAGTCAACTTGCTCCTGTTTAAGACCCACTGGTGCAGAGTAATACTAAGTCCTGGGTTGTGGGTAATGAATATGAACCCAGGTTTTCAGGTGTTCACCTTTCAGACGTCAGCCATTTGTATGAAGTGCTCACATTACTTTTTTTATTTTTTATTTTTGAGACAGAGTCTCACTCTCTCACCCAGGCTGGAGTGCGATGGTGCAATCTCGGCTCACTGTAACCTCCACTTCCGGGGTTCAAGTGATTCTTGTGCCTCAGCCTCCTATCTGGGATTACAGGCGTGCGCCACCATGCCCAGCTAATTTTGGTATTTTTAGTAGAGATGGGGTTTTACCATGTTGGTCAGACTTGTCTCTAACTCCTGACCTCAAGTAATCCACCCACCTTGGCCTCCCAAAGTGCTGGGATTACAGGTGTGAGCCACCACACCCGGCCTCATGTTACTTTTGATTAGTCTTTTTCCCAGTTAGTTTTGACATCTCTAGGTGCTGTTCTGAATTGCTTGATTAAGTAGTTCCTTTCATTTTACACATTTTTCAATTCAGGATACACTAGGATTGAACCTTAATATTCTGTTGTTGGAGAATGAGAGACCAATTCAGAGTTGTACAGAAACCTCAGAACTCAGTGGGGACGCCTGCAGGCTTGGCACCGCCTTGCTGCTCAGGGCTCCCAGGCTTGTAGCAATGACGAATGCTGATTTGAACACCCTGCCCATACTTGCGACAAACATTTGTTTAAAGTGCCTACTATGCAGAATTTTACTAACATTAATTTCTTTGGTCCTTGTGAAGTAGGTGTTATTTTCACTTTACAGAAGAGGAAATTGAGGCCAAAAGATATGAAGCAACACTGCCTCAGAGATACTAAGTAGAAGAACTGCCATGAGAGGTCAAGTGACTTTGGCATGAAAGCTGATGATGCTAAATCTCTGTGCTCTTCTGCCTTCTTGGGTTGAGCCTTTGCTGTGGCTAGAGCACAGAAGCCTACGAAGGAGCAGCTCCTTTTAATTGGGGTTCAGAAGTTGCCCATCTTGCCACCTATAGGTTCTGTGGGTGGAGAGCAGACCTATAGTCCAGACAGATGGCTGGTTGAGACCATGAGCCCCAGCACTGTGTCCAGCACAGGGAAAGCCCCCATTAAGGGAGCTTCCTCCTTGATAACTTGGAGAACACTTGGTTGAACAACACACTAGGTGCTCACTTTCCTCAGAGAGAACAGCCCAAGAGTTCAGTGCTACTTACTCAAATTGTAGATGAGAGACTGACTGACCTCTCCCTCTGTAGTGGAAAACTGAGGAGGGTTCCCAGAGGCCTGTGAAGGGCAGGTGACCAGTAGTGGTGACATGGTAAGGTTGAGTGGAGACAGACTGTGGCCCCATGGCCCTTGGCAGAGTGCACACTGGGCATCCTGCAGCATTGCAGAGACCCATTCCCATGGGGAGATCCCCTGACTTCCCCACCTTAGCCAGGAAAGGCCTGGGGCCTATGGGTGCGAGGCTTGAGAGTTGACAGTCAGAGGGGCTGTGACGAGAGCTGCCAGGTGCCACTCTCAATGCCCAGAGGATGCTCTGGGAAGAAAGCCCTCACATGTTTGCCAAGGTCAAAAGCAAGAGCTCATACCAGTCATGTTCTGTGTGGAAGCTCTTTGGTCTGCTGTCTGGGAAAGCAAAGGCAGGAACGTCCTCCTGTGAAGACTGCTGGTGTCCCAGGGAAAGAATCTGTGGCTCTTACTTGTCCTGAGTGATGCTGAGACCCTGCTAAGTGAAAGAAGCTGCTCTAGGCACAGAGCCAGTCCCCATGGTCATAGCAGACAGTGGGCAACAGACTATGAAAGGCCGAGGGGTCCAGAGGTCCAGAGGTAAAGGTGGACTGTGTGTTCCCTAGGCTCAGACTCTTGTATCTTCAGCATGCTCCTGACGGTTCTGAGGCAAACCCTGCATGCAGGTTTTTGTTGTTGTTTTTGAGACAGGGTCTCACTCTGTCATCCAGGCTGGCGTGCAGTGGTATGGTTTCAGCTCACTGCAGCCTCAACCTTCCAGGCTCAAGCAGTTCTCCCACTTCGGCCTCCCAAATAGCTAGGACTACAGCCACATGCCACCATGCCTGGTTAATTTTTTTTTTTAACTTTTAATAGAGATGAGATCTCACTATGTTGCCCAGGCTGGTCTTGGACTCCTGACTCAAGCGATCTACTCATTTCAGCCATTCAAAGTGCTGGGATTACACGTGTGAGCCACCGCGCCTGCCCTTCACATGGGTTCTTAAGGAAAATTACCTGTTTCTCCCTCCTCTTAGAGGCCCGTGACAGGCTCTGGGAAGGATTGCCATGAAAAGACCTGTAAACCCTTTCCGATAAGGATTTCTCAAAGGCATTTTACCATGGGTATTTTCTCCACAAACCTATTAACTTTTCTCCATTTTGAGAGATGGTATCTTCAAGAATGTCTTCAAGTTTGAGCTACTATCACAAAATACCATAGACCAGGTGGCTTATAAGCAACAGAGATTTATATCTCACAGTTCCAGAGGCTGAGGTCTAAGATCAGGATACTAGCATGGTTGGGTTCTGGTGAGGGTTGCAGATGGCTGATTTCTCAAACTCATTACGTCCTCACATAGACAGGGTGGCTTATAAGCAACAGAGATTTATTTCTCACAGTTCTGGAGGCTGAAGTCCAAGATCAGGGTACTAGCATGGTTGGGTTCTGGTGAGGGTTTCAGATGGCTGATTTCTCATTACATCCTCACATGGCAGAAAGAGAATGTGCTAGGTCCTCTGGCCTCTGCCTCTGCCGCTGCTGCCGCCGCCGCCGCCGCCGCCGCCGCCGCCATTGGACAAACCTCACCAGTACCTGCACACGAAAAACACCACGGATCACAGCGCGATCTGAATGGCAAAAGCCTTGCCCTCACCCCAGAACTTCCCAGTTTGCTTCCCCTGGGACACAGCCGTTGCTCACTTCCTATCTGGTTCCCAGAGGCCTCGGCCTGCATCCTCACCCAGACAGAGCAGTTCTCCTCAAAGGTCCTCCCTGTGCCCAGAAATCTCCCTAGCCTGAGTGGTACATGGGCATCCCTCGCCTTCCTGAGATCCCCTATTGGGCCCTTTGAGCCCCCTTGTCCCCCACACCCCCCATCCCGCCCC
>NW_012102354.1:1447904-1452655 GCF_000951045.1 Mandrillus leucophaeus
TTCTTCTTCTTCTTTCTTCTTCTTTCTTTCTCTTCCTCCTCTTCCTCCTCTCCTTCTCCTTCTTCTTCCCTTTTCTTCCTTTTTTTGCCTAGGCTGGAGTACAGTGGCACAATCTTGGCTCACTGCAACCTCTGCCTCCCCGGTCAAAGTGATTCTCCTGCCTCAGCCTCCCGAGTAGCTGGGATTACAGGCATGCATCACCATGCTGGGCTAATTTTTGTACTTTTTAGTAGAGACGGGATTTCACCATGTTGGGCAGGCTGTTCTCGAACTCCTGACCTCAGGTGATCTGCCCGCCTCAGCTTCCCAAATTGCTGGGATTATAGGCATGAGCCACCGTGCCCAGCCTGCCAGCTTCTTCTTATACAGATACTAATCCTATCCATGAGGGCTCTACACTCATGACCTCATTACCTTCTAAGGGCCCCGCCTCTAAATATCATCACGTTGGGATTTAGATTTCAGCATAGGAATTTTGTGGGGACACAAACATTAAGCCCATAACAAAGGAGGATCCCTGAGCAGGAAACTGGGCACAGGGATCTAAGACAGGGAATTGTATGATCAGATCCCCAGGGTAGAATAGAGGCTTTGTCATAAGTTAGGCAGAATGGAGACACAGTTCTAGAAAACGATTCGTAGCAAGTTGTCTTGATGATAAACCAAGGTCCAGAGTTGGGCCTCTTTAACTTCCTCCTGACTGGAGAAAGCAGGTGTTCTAAAGGCTAGAGTAGGGACAGAGGAGGAGAAAGGAAGACTAACATATATCGAGTACTTTTATGAGGCAGTTTATGTATGAGGTAAAATTAATATTACCATTTTACTGATGAGGAAACTGTGGCTCAGTGACCTGCTTAGCAAATTTCTATAGCATCTATGGCAGTGACATGAATATGGTATGGATACATCATAGAAAAGTCATGATATTAAAGATAAAATTCTAAAATCTGAATATCCACCCAACTCCAAATCTTTTCTTTGTGCATGTAATGACCATTTTCTGGGACTAGCCAGTTTGGGTTGGATTCTGTTCATATTACTGTCAAAGATAAAAGCAGCTGGACATCAGTTAAAGTGCTGAGAATACATTTTAATTGGTAATAACTATTGCAACAGGGAAAAGAGTCTAGCTTGAACCAAACTTAATTTCCACTTGTGCAGAGGTGACTGGGCATTTTATTTTTTATTTTTATTTTTTATTTTTTTGTGATTGAGTTTCACTCTGTTGCCCAGGTTGGAGTGCAGTGGCACCATCTTGGCTCACCACAACCTCTGCCTCCCGGGTTCAAGTGATTCTCCTGCCTCACCCTCCCAAGTAGCTGGGATTGCAGGTGCCCACCACCATGCCTGGCTAATTTTTGTATTTTTAGTAGAGACAAGGTTTTACCATGTTGGTCAGGCTGGTCTCGATCTCCTGACCTCAGGTGATCCGCCCACCTCAGTCTCCCAAAGTGTTGGGATTACAGACATGAACTGCCACACCCAGCCTGTGACTGGGCATTTTAAAGAGTGAATGAGCTCAAGGGAGTTGGGGAAGTGAAAAATTACAAAAAGTGGGAAGGAGGGGTTGGTCCATGTGAAATCCATCTGGGTTTGCAAACTGGCATTTATCAAAGTTAGGCTCCTACCCTCCTACTGAGGCTGGAAGGCAGAGACCCTATCTTCAGGCGTTGATTGAAACAAACATTGAATTCTTCAGGCAGCCTTGCATTTTTGCAGGCAGGCACTTTAAGAGAGGCTGGTGTTGTAGTGGTGTGGCCTCTAGCCATTAGAAGCTATATTAGTGTTTGTTCAAGTTGTTACAGGCTGAGGTTGACAGGCCTGCTCAAGAAGCAGGCTCCGAGCCTGGCTAGAATTTGGTCAAAGGGAGAATCCATGTCACTATTCTCTAAATTTAGGAAATGAACAGATTATGACAACAACGTAAAAAAAAAAAAAAAAAAAGCTGGCACCCAAATTCACGCGGGAAAAATGAAGGTTAAAGGTCATAGGGAAGGGGCAGTGTTGGGGAATTCAGCTGGAACCAGCACTGACAATATTTGAAGGTATGGTTAGGTTTTGCTGTGGTTTAATATTTTACAAATGTTATTCCCTGTCACATAGCTGAACTAAATACCACACATGTTTGCGATGAAGCATTGTGAGCTGTAGAACATATGTGCTAATAATATGGTTCATGCAGCCTGTGGGCACTTCTCCCATGACCTAAGATGAAGGCGAGGCTTTTTAATTTTTCCTCAAGGTATTGTGTTTTCTGATGGTTCCTTTTTGTTCCAAACTTTTGCTTTCCCCTTTAGAAGGAAATGGATTTTATTTTTATTTATTTATTTATTTTTGAGACGCAGTCTCACCCTGTCACCCAGACTGGAGTACAATGGTGTGATCTCGGCTCACTGCAACCTCCGCCTCCCGAGTTCAAGCGATTCTCCTGCCTCAGCCTCCTGAGTAGCTGGAATTATAGGTGCCCTTCAATGTGCCTGGCTAATGTTTGTATTTTTAGTAGAGATGGGGTTTCTCCTTGTTGGCCAGGCTGGTTTCGAACTCCTGACCTCAGGTGATCTGCCCGCCTGGGCCTCCCAAAGTGCTGAGATTACAGGCGTGAGCCACTGTACCTGGCCAGGAATGATATTTTAAATACTGTCATAGCAAGCCCTTAAGAAAATGCTTCACAGCTGCATGTTTACACACTGGCTTGTCCCTGACTGGCTTTGTCTTCAGGATGTACAGTTGTTTCTGGAATGCACAGTAGCTGGATTGCAGCCCTCCAATCATGCAAAAACAGACTGAGGGTTTGGAAATGCTGCTCCAGTCTGGTTACAATGTTGCTCTTGAGGAGTCTGGCGCTATAGGGAGTCTGAGAATTCCTTATTTGAGAAATAGCCAATGGAACCACACAGACACACTGACATTAAGACATTCTTTCTCTAGATTATGCAGCATTATTACAGAGCAAAGAGAAGCCACAGGCATGAAGTACTCAATTCAGCCCTCTGCTGAAGGACAGGGTGTTCCTGAGGCTTAAGTAGGAACTGGCCCAACAGGGACAGTTTGGTTGGGCTGATACCCGGAGGCTACTGAGAGGTGTTGATGCCTTCCTGAGCTCTGCTGAATACCTCCCCAGCATCAGTCCTCCCCCGACATCTGGCAGAAACAGCAGAGCCAGACAGTAGGGACCACACTGGAGGGTGCTTTTCCCCACAGATGCATACTGAAGTGGAGACAAAGTCTTCAGCTGCAAATGACCTGGATTGCTGTTTCACCTATCACATGCATCTAATCTGACTTCAACAATCTACAGGAGAAGGCAGAACTTCATATTTACATTTTATTTGAGTGGTTTATGAAGAAGAGTAGAGGAAAACTGCAAAGAATGGCAGAAGTAGACCCTTGAGGATGGAGGAGAGTAGGGGATGATGGTGTGGGAGGGATGGACTTTGCAGGGAGTTACACAAAGTTTGGAAAATTACACAGAATACCAGAATCGCCACTAAAAGAGAGGCGGGGCACCTAAATATATTTATTAGACAACAATTCTGAGAAATTGGTCATCACTAAGGGTAGGACAGCCAATTGATGCAGTCAAGAAGGGGCAGGAAATAGGGCGAGCTGAGTTATGAAAGCCATTCTCAGAAATGACCCAAATTTATACTGAGCTGTTCTTCTTGAGCAACCTTGGGGAAAATTATCACAGAGTCTGCTTTTCCCACAGCCTGATGTCCAAGGGGCAGATACGTGTGGTGGGCTTGCTGGAGAAATAGGCTCTTCTCAGGTGAGAACAGCATCCTTCCAATCTAGAGCTCCTGGCTCCAGGAAGTGGTGGTGGCTTTGCCCTGGTGCTGTTTCATTAGTAAAGGGTGGGGTGGTGGAAAGTGCAGAAAAGCCAGGACCCCTGACACCAGCAAGGCATTGGATCTCTCTGGATCTCCAGGGTGATGGACTTTGGGATTGGACAGACCTGGTCACAGTCTAGGTTCTATGTCTTACTGGTCGGGCAAGTAACTTAACTTCTTTGAACTTATTTTCCTCTTCTACAAAATAATGATAATATTGCTTCATGAGATTGTGAGTATTAAATGAGATCATGCATATATAGCCTACAGCCCTGAGCACACCATGAACACATAGTTATTTGATAAATGTTTGTTAGTGTGGTTAATTGAACAGAATGCCTTCAATGTCTTCCTAACCCTAAAATCCAGTGATTCTTTGAACTGGGGAGAGCAGTAGAGAGATTTAATTTGTGGAAAAACGAAAAAACCATTTAAAATTATTCAATCAGAAATGTATTAAGCTTTGTGTATTTGTGTCAGACATTTGTAGACAGTGTGGAAAATGTCTTATCCAGTGATTCTTTGAACTGGGGAGGGAAGTAGACAGATTTAATTTGTGGGAAAGTGCAAACACCATTTAAAATTATTCAATCAGAAATGTATTAAGCTTTTTGTATTTGTGTCAGACATTTGTAGACAGTGCGGAAAATGTCTTAATAAATGAGACATGCTCTTTCCTTGAAAAAGCTTCAGTCTGATTCTCAAAGAATATATTAATTTTTTCCTATGATAGCTTGAAAGATTTTATCTTTAAATTCCTTTCTGTGAGATTGTTTTTCCATACCAGTGCTTCTTATTTGTAGGGCTTGTTGCAAGTAATTTGCAATATTATTACAGGTTGAGTACAAATGCTTAGACCAGAAGTGTTTTAAATTTTTTTGGACTTTGGAATATTTGCATCCCCAAATCTAAAATGCTGCA
>NW_012102354.1:1454185-1457126 GCF_000951045.1 Mandrillus leucophaeus
GTGACTGGCCTTGTCTCTGAATTTTGTGTGCAATTGTCCTCTAGGAATTTGCAGGGTATTCCAGATTGAAAACAGACCTTTGAAAAGTATGGGGCATGGACGCTGGGATGGAGTCCACAGCTGAGGGAAAAGCCAGGGACTCAGAAGAGAGGAATCTTTGCTTCAGAGGAAGGCAGCTGGGGACTTGGTGCCAGGAGTCCTTGGTTCCCAGCTCTGCACTAACTGGATTTGAGACTTTGGGGAAAGTGCCCAGATGCTGTGGTCTGCTCTGGATTGTCATGCAGTTTAAATGAGATGTTGCCTGTGAAGGGCTTTCTGGGAGGAACAGTTACATATCTAGACCAACCCTACTTGTAATGCAGGAACAGAACAAAACAAAACTGAAGTTACATAGATGCTGCCACTTGAATACTCTTGGATTACAATGTCTCAAAGTGCATAGGCTAAAGTAGCAGATGACTGAGGAAAATGCATCTAAACTTCTCTGAGCCTTCTTATCTCTCAGAGACCCAATAGGCTTCTAACAGACCAAGGCCCTGGACAGGGTGTGACCCCCTTTCCTACGAGAGGATTAGGAGGGAAGGAAAGGGAAGGAAGGTGATGCATGGAATTGATCTTAGTTGTTGACTTTGTGCCAACTGGCTGGTGAGTTTTGAGACCAGAAGAGAAAGATGAAGTCATAGAGAAGGAGGAGGTGAAAGAGGTGAGAGAAATGGAAGCAAGTGTAAAAAGGATTGATAGGCTGGGTGCAATGGCTCATGCCTGTAATCCCAGTACTTGGGAGACTGAGGTGTGTGGATCACCTGAGGTCAGGAGTTTGAGACCAGCCTGGCCAACATGGCGAAACCTTGTCTCTACTAAAAGTACAAAAATTAGCCTGGCGCGGTGGCAGGTACCTGTAATCCCAGCTACTTAGGGGGCTGAGACAGGAGAATCACTTGAACCCAGGAGGTGGATGTTGCAGTGAGCCAAGATCGTGCTACTACACTCCAGTCTGGGTGACAGAGGAAGATTCTGTCTTGGGGAAAAACAAAAAGGATTGATAAAGGAAGACAGCAAGAGATTGAAGAGGGGAGGAAGAGGAGCACAGTGGGAAATAGGCCTCCCCTCCACAATGGGGAATCAGAGCTGCTGACTCCAGAGTAGTATCAAACTTCTAGGATAAAGGTTTGGGTTCCTATTGGGCGTCATATGAAGTTCCATTTGGTTGAATAAAACTCACATCACATTTGCTGACTGCTTCCTTTGGAAGAATCCTGGACAGGGGTGAAATGTGGACAGTGAGGGGGTAGGAGTGCACTTTGCATAGATCTGGGGTTCAAGTTAGGAGATTTTTGTGTAAGGTTTGCTTTAAAAAAATTCAGGACTGCTTACAAAGTAATGGGCTTAATTTCTTTTGTCTTGCTTATGGAAATCAGTTTATTTGTCTCATAATAAGCAAAAACTGAAGAAACCAACACCACTGTTGCTAATTTTGAAGCTACAAGGAAAACTGATGAGGTGAAATTTTTGGCATACATCAGAATCTTATTTGGTCTGAAATGGAATTATTTCCTCTTTTTCTTTTCTTTTTAATAAACCCAACTAAAGTAAATATTTTCCTGAACTGTCATCCCATAGGAGGAGTTATTTTGGCTGGATGCCTTCTGAAGAGGGTGAGAAATAGTGCTGCTGATTTCCCACCTCTGAGCCTCCTGGTGCGTCCCAACGAAACCCTGCTCTCCCTGCTCTGAGGGAAGGTGCTTCACAGCAACTTCAGCCTGAGGGCAGTGACAGTGAAATGGCCTCCAGAGAGCCAGCAGCCTGGGCTGCCCTCCGCTGTGTGTTTTTGTGCCCTCAGGAATGTGTGGATGCAGCAAATGACAACAGTGAGTGCTCTGTCCCTAGCGGAGCCCCAGGCCCTCTCACTCTTTATGTTGGCTGTTTTCCAAGGTTGAATGATTGCATTGGTGGAAGCTTCATTATCCACAAGGGGAGGCAAGACAGTGGGCTGGAGAGAGAAAAATAGGCCTTTCCCAAGGGCATGATTCCAGCAGGGTTTGCATTTTTACATCAGTAGATCTCAGGGAGTTTCATTTTCTGTCAGTTTGGACGTTAGCGCTATCCTAGCTACTTGGAAGGCTGAGGCAGGAGGATCACTTGAGCCCAGGTATTTGAGACCAGCCTGGGAAACATAGCAAGGTCCCACCTCTGAAAAATAAATAAATAAATATCCCAGCACTAAAGCCTATGTATTTAGTGGTAATACAATTTCTGCTTTTGACAAAATTTTCCACTGGATGTCAACTACCATAGCATCACTTTGCAGTTGGAAAGGACCACAGAGCTTATTCTAGTGTAATCACTGAATGTCTGGAGAGGCTGTGCACACAGCTAGTGAGTGACAGAGCAATGCCTAGAATTTGGGTTATCCAAGCCCCACATCAGTGTTGTGGTCCTTACACTTCATTCCCTCTGGTGTCATTAGATTAATTTCAGTAATTTGTTGTATCAGGTTGAGTTGAAGTGACCTGTATTCAAATCCTGTTTTTTCTCACACCTAGGTGTATACTCAAGAGAAATGATCACACGAAACTTATACACAAATATTCAGAGCAGCATTATTCAAAATAGCTAAAAAGTGGAAACAAACCAAATGTCTATCAACTGAGGAAATGGATAAACAAAGTGTGATATTTCCATGCAATGAACTACTATTCAGCCTTAAAAAGGAAGGAAGCAGTGACATATGCTACAACATGGATGACCTTGGAAACATGCTAGGTTAAAGAAGCCAGACACAAAAGCCATGTGCTGTATGATTCAATTTATATGAAATGTCTTGAATAGGCAAATTCACAGAGACAGATAGTAGTTTAGTGGTTTCCAGGGCCTGTGGGAAGGGGAGTATGTGGAGTGACTACTAATAAGTATACAAGGTTTATTATTGGGATGAAAAGAA
>NW_012102354.1:1458941-1461118 GCF_000951045.1 Mandrillus leucophaeus
TTTTTAGTAGAGACAGGATTTCACCATGTTGGCCAGCCTGGTCTCGAACTCCTAGTCTTAGGTGATCAACCTGTCTCAGCCTCCCAAAGTGCTGGGATTAGAGGTGTGAGCCTCCAAAGCTGGCCCTATTTTTAATTTTTTGAGGGCCTTCCATATTATTCCTCATAGTGGCTGCACCACTTTACATTCGCAGCAACAATGCACAAGGGTTCCGATTTCTTACATCCTTGCCAAGATTCGTTGTTTTCCTTTTTTTTTTTTTTTTGAGACAGAGTCACACTGTGTCTCCTAGGCTGGAGTGCAGTGGGATCTCGGCTCACTGCAACCTCTGCCTCCTGGGTTCAAGTGATTCTAATGCCTCAGCCTCCTGAGTAGCTGGGATTTCGGGCACCCACCACCACACCCAGCTAATTTTTGTATTTTTAGTGGAGATGAGTTTTCACCATGTTGACCAACTGGTCTTGAACTCCTGACCTCAAGTGATCCTCCTGCCTCAGCTTCCCAAAGTGCTGGGATTACAGGCGTGAGCCACTGTGGTTGGCCATGTTATCATTTAAAAAAAAAAAAAAGAAAAAAGAAAATAATGGCCATTCTAGAAGGTATGAGGTGATACCTCGTTGTAGTTTTGATCTGCATTTTCCTGATGATTAGTAATGTTGAGCATCTTTTCATATACTTTCTGGCCATTTGTATGTCTTTTTTGGGGACATGTCTATTCAAGTACTTTTGCCAATTACTAAATTGCATTATTTATTTTCTCGCTGTTGAGTTTATTGAGTTCCTTATATGTTTTGGATATTAATTCCTTATAAGAAATGCCGTTTGCAAATATTTTCTCCATTCTTTATGTTACCTTTTTTACTCTGTTGATTGTTTCCTTTGCTGTGCAGAAAGTTTTAAGTTTAATGGTGTCTCACTTCTCTGTTTTTGCTTTTGTTGCCTGTGCTTTGCTGTCATATCCAAGGAATCATTGCCAAGACCAATGTTATGAAGATTTTCCTCTGCGTTTTGTTCTAAGAGTTTTATAGTTTTCACTGGACGCGGTGGCTCATCCCTGTAATCCCAGCACTTTGGGAGGCCAAGGCGGGCAGATCATGAGGTCAGGAGTTTGAGACCAGCCTGACCAACATGAGGAAACCCCGTCTCTACTAAAAATACAAAAATTAGCTGGGCGTGGTGGTGCATGCCTGTAATCCCAGCTACTCAGGAGGCTGAGGCAGGAGAATCAATTGAACCAGGGAAGCGGAGGTTGCAGTGAGTTGAGATCCAACCACTGCATTCCAGCCTGAGTGACAGAGCAAGACTCCCGTCTCAAAACAACAACAACAACAACAACAAACAAGAAACAAACAAAAAAACCCCAGAGTTTTATAGTTTCAAGTCTTATGTTTAAATCTTTTATCTTTTTTTTTGAAACGGAGTTTCACTGTGTTGCCCAGGCTGAAGTGCAGTGACACAATCTTGGCTCACTGCAACCTCTGCCTCCCAGGTTCAAGCAATTCCCCTGCCTTAGCCTCCTGAGTAGCTGGGATTACAGTTGCATGCCACCAGGCCTGGCTAATTTTTTTGTATTTTTAGTAGAGAGGGGGTTTCACCATGTTGGCCAGGCTGGTCTTAGACTCCTGACCTCAGGTGATCCACCCACCGTGGTCTCCCAAAGTGCTGGGATTATAGTCGTGAACCACTGTGCCTGGCCTTAATTCTTCTTCTTCCAATGTGGCTGAGGGAAGCCAAAAGATTGGACATCTCTGGTGTAAGATTACAGTTTAGTTTCACTCTTTTGCATGTGGATATCAAGTTTTTTCAACACCACTTTTTTTTTGTTTTGAGAGAAAGTTTCTCTCTTGTTGCCCAGATTGGAGAGGAATGATGCAGTCTCTGTTCACGGAAATCTCTGCCTCCCAGGCTCAAGCAATTCTCCTGCCTCAGCCTCCTGAGTAGCTGGGATTACAAGCATGTGCCACCATGCCTAGCTAATTTTTTGTATTTTCGTTAGAGACAGGGTTTCTCCTTGTTGGCCAGGCTGGTCTCGATCTCCTGACCTCAGGTGATCTGCTCTCTTCAGCCTCCCAAAGTGCTGGGATTATAGATGTGAGCCACTGTACCCAGCCCTCTTTCTTCTTTTTTTTTTTTCTCTGAGATGGAGTCTCGCTCTGTTGCCCAGGCTGGAGTGCAGT
>NW_012102354.1:1461168-1463346 GCF_000951045.1 Mandrillus leucophaeus
TTCATGGTATAGGAATTATATCTCAATAAAACTGTTATTTAAAAAATTCTGGCTCTACCTCTTACTGGCTGGGCGACTTTAGGCAATGGACCTGAAGCCAAGGCATCTCAGCTATGAAACAGGAATAATAATACACTTTACAGGGTGTTTTTGATAAATGAGATTGTGAATTTGAAAATGCTTCTAAACTGTAAACCTCACATATTTTTGGACTGTCAGTGGGTTATAAGTTCATTATAAATTGGATTTTTAATCTTCTCCTCCTGTGTTTTTCACAATACTAACAAGGTCTGGGTACATAGTGATCACTCAGATAAAGATTTATTGAGTTGATTCAAATGTATTCCAGTTTTATTCAATTGTGGCAAATGAAACTACGTAACAGGAGATCTACTCTCTTAAAAGTTTTTAAGTGTACAAAACAGTATTATGAACGATATGCACATTGTTGTACAGCAAATCTCTAGAACTTTTTCATCTTACATAACTGAAACTATATCCACTGAACAACAACTTCCTATTTTTACTTTCTCCCAGTTCCTGGCAACTACCATTTTACTTTCTGCTGTATGAGTTTGACTACTTTACATACTTTGTATAAGAGGAGTCATGTAGGATTTATCCTTCTGTGATGGGCTTACTGCACTTAGCATAATGTGCTGAAGGTTCATCTATGTTGCAGCCTGCGTCAGACTTTTCTTCCTTTTAATACTGAATCATATTCTCTTGTATGAATATACTGCATTTTCTTTATGCATCCTTCTATCGATGAACATTTAGGTGGTTTCTATCTGTTGACTATTGTAAATAATGATGCAGTGAATATGAGAGTGCAAATATTTTTTCAAGACCTTGTTTTCAATGTTTTGAATAAATACCCAGAAGTGGGATTGCTGGATCATACGGTAGTTCTATTTTTAATTTTTTTTTTTTCCGAGATGGAGTTTTGCTCTTGTTGCCCAGGCTAGAGTACAATGGCATGATATTCCATTCACTGCAACCTCCGCCTCCTAGGTTCAAGCGATTCTCATGCCTCAGCCTCCCAAGTAGCTGAGATTACAGGTGCCTGCCACCATGCCCGGCTAATTTTGTGTTTTTAGTAGAGACAGGATTTCACCATGTTGGCCAGCCTGGTCTCGAACTCCTAGTCTTAGGTGATCAACCTGTCTCAGCCTCCCAAAGTGCTGGGATTAGAGGTGTGAGCCTCCAAAGCTGGCCCTATTTTTAATTTTTTGAGGGCCTTCCATATTATTCCTCATAGTGGCTGCACCACTTTACATTCGCAGCAACAATGCACAAGGGTTCCGATTTCTTACATCCTTGCCAAGATTCGTTGTTTTCCTTTTTTTTTTTTTTTTGAGACAGAGTCACACTGTGTCTCCTAGGCTGGAGTGCAGTGGGATCTCGGCTCACTGCAACCTCTGCCTCCTGGGTTCAAGTGATTCTAATGCCTCAGCCTCCTGAGTAGCTGGGATTTCGGGCACCCACCACCACACCCAGCTAATTTTTGTATTTTTAGTGGAGATGAGTTTTCACCATGTTGACCAACTGGTCTTGAACTCCTGACCTCAAGTGATCCTCCTGCCTCAGCTTCCCAAAGTGCTGGGATTACAGGCGTGAGCCACTGTGGTTGGCCATGTTATCATTTAAAAAAAAAAAAAAGAAAAAAGAAAATAATGGCCATTCTAGAAGGTATGAGGTGATACCTCGTTGTAGTTTTGATCTGCATTTTCCTGATGATTAGTAATGTTGAGCATCTTTTCATATACTTTCTGGCCATTTGTATGTCTTTTTTGGGGACATGTCTATTCAAGTACTTTTGCCAATTACTAAATTGCATTATTTATTTTCTCGCTGTTGAGTTTATTGAGTTCCTTATATGTTTTGGATATTAATTCCTTATAAGAAATGCCGTTTGCAAATATTTTCACCATTCTTTATGTTACCTTTTTTACTCTGTTGATTGTTTCCTTTGCTATGCAGAAAGTTTTAAGTTTAATGGTGTCTCACTTCTCTGTTTTTGCTTTTGTTGCCTGTGCTTTGCTGTCATATCCAAGGAATCATTGCCAAGACCAATGTTATGAAGATTTTCCTCTGCGTTTTGTTCTAAGAGTTTTATAGTTTTCACTGGACGCGGTGGCTCATCCCTGTAATCCCAGCACTTTGGGAGGCCAAGGC
>NW_012102354.1:1467266-1494508 GCF_000951045.1 Mandrillus leucophaeus
TGTTGGCCAGGCTGGTCTCGATCTCCTGACCTCAGGTGATCTGCTCTCTTCAGCCTCCCAAAGTGCTGGGATTATAGATGTGAGCCACTGTACCCAGCCCTCTTTCTTTTTTTTTTTTTCCTCTGAGATGGAGTCTCGCTCTGTTGCCCAGGCTGGAGTGCAGTGGCACATTTTGGCTATAAAATTCCCTTTGAGTACTGCTTTTGCTGCATCCCATAAATTTTGGTGTGCCATGTTTTCATTTTAATTTGTCTCAAGATATTTTCTAATTTCCTTTTTTATTTCTTCTTTGATCCATTGGTTGTTCAAGAGTATGTTAATTTTCAAATATTTGTGAATTTTTTAGTTTTCCTTCTATTATTAATTTCTGGTTTTATTCCATTGTGGTTAGAAAAAATGTTTGTGTGATTTCAGTCTTCTCACATTTCTTAAGATTTGTTTTGTAACCAAACATGTGATCTGCTTTGGAGAATATTCTGTGTGTGCTTGAGAAGAATATGTGTTCTGCTGCTGTTAGGTGGAATGTTCTGTATTGGTCTGCCAGTTTAGTTTAGTTTATAGTGTTCAAGTCTATTGTTTCTTTAGTGGTCTTCTGTCTGGATGTTCTGTGTATTGTTTAAAGTATGATGTTGAAATCTCCAATTATTAATGAGTGGCTATCTGTTTCTCCCTTCAATTCTATTAATGCTTGCTTCATATATTTGGATGCTCTGATGTTGGATATATAAATATACATATATTTTGAGATGGAGTTTCACTCCGTCACCCAGGCTGGAGTGCAGTGGCACTTTCTCAGCTCACTGCGACATCTGCCTCCCAGGTTCAAGTGATTCTCCTGCCTCAGCCTCCCGAGTAGCTGGGAATACAGGTGACCACCACCATGCTTGGCTAATTTTTGTATTTTTTTATAGAGACAGGGTTTTGCTATATTGGCCAGACTCGTCTCGAACTGCTGACCTCAGGTGACCCGCTTGCTTCGGCCTCCCGAAGTGCTGGAATTACAGTTATGAGCCACTATTCCCAGCTGGGTTAATATATATTTATAATTGTCATGTCTTCCTAGTGAATTGACTCTTTTATCATTATATAATATCCTTCTTTGTCTCCTATGATAGTTTTTGACTTAAAGTTTATTTTGCTGAAGTATGGCTACTCCTGCTCTCTCTTAGATAACATTTGCGTGGAATATCTTTTTTTATCCTTTCGCTTTCAGCATATGTGTGTCCTTAAATCTAAAGTGAGTCCCTTATAGACAGCATATAGTTGGATCATGGTTTTTTTTTTTTTTTTTTTAAATCCACTTAGCCACCAACAGAATTATAATTTTTAAGCATTTCTTTGAACTTGGTTAATCTGTAAATCTGGATGCTTTTACATCCAAATATTTATCAGAACTAAAGACCTTTAGTAATGATTCCCCCCTTCATTTTGTATGCCTATTTTCTCTTTATTTTATTTTTTTAACAGAGACAACCTATTTGATTTCTTGACAAGACCACAATCTGATCCCAAAGATGTGCTCCACAAACCCAGGCAACTGGGTCACCTTTGATGATGATCCTGCTTTCCAATCTTCTCAAAAGTCAAAGAATTTTCCTCTGGAGAATCAAGGTGTCTGTAGACCAAATGGACTGAAGCTGAACCTTCCTGGCCTCAAGGAATTTCCCAGTGGATCTTCCTCCACCAGCAGCACCCCTCTCTCCTCCCCCATTGTAGACTTTTATTTCAGTCCAGGACCTCCAAGTAACTCTCCTCTTTCTACACCTACCAAAGACTTCCCAGGTTTTCCTGGCATCCCCAAAGCAGGGACTCATGTGCTTTATCCTATTCCAGAATCATCTTCAGACAGCCCACTCACAATATCAGGAGGAGAATCTTCCTTACTGACTACCGGACCAACATGTTCATCCCATGCCTTGTTGCCCAGTGACCACTCATGTACACATCCAGCTCCCAAAGTAGGTCTTCCAGATGAAGTTAACCCTCACCAGGCTGAAAGCCTAGGATTCCAAAGTGATGATCTCCCCCAGTTTCAGTATTTTCGAGAGGACTGTGCTTTTTCAAGTCCATTTTGGAAAGATGAAGGCAGTGATTCCCAGTTCACCCTTGACCCACCAGGAAGCAAAAAGATGTTCTCATCAAGAGACAAGGAGGTGCCTAATGATCAAAAAAGCCTAAATAAGTGTTCACTCAACTATATCTGTGAGAAGCTTGAGCATCTCCAGTCAGCTGAGAACCAAGACTCACTTAGAAGTTTGTCTATGCACTGTCTATGTGCTGAAGAAAATGCCTCTTCCTTTGTCCCTCATGCGCTCTTCAGGAGTCAGCCAAAAGCTGGATGGTCTTTCATGCTGAGAATTCCTGAGAAGAAGAATATGATGTCTTCCCGGCAATGGGGACCAATTTTTCTGAACGTTTTGCCTGGAGGAATTTTGCAGATGTATTATGAGCAGGGATTAGAAAAACCTTTTAAAGAGATACAGCTTGATCCATATTGTAGGCTTTCTGAACCCAAGGTTGAGAACTTCAGTGTAGCAGGAAAAATCCATACTGTGAAGATTGAACATGTGTCTTACACAGAAAAAAGGAAATACCATTCTAAGACAGAAGTAGTTCATGAACCAGACATAGAGCAGATGCTGAAGTTGGGGTCCACATCGTACCATGACTTCCTTGACTTTCTGACTACTGTGGAGGAGGAGCTGATGAAGTTGCCAGCTATTTCAAAACCAAAAAAGAACTATGAGGAGCAAGAAATTTCCTTAGAAATTGTGGACAACTTTTGGGGTAAAGTCACAAAAGAAGGGAAATTAGTTGAAAGTGCTGTGATAACTCAAATTTATTGCCTCTGCTTTGTGAATGGGAACCTGGAATGCTTTTTAACCTTGAATGACCTTGAGCTGCCGAAGCGAGATGAATCCTATTTTGAGAAGGACTCAGAAAAAAAAGGGATTAATATTCTTGACCACCATTTTCATAAGTGTGTGAAAGTACAAGAATTTGAGCAATCAAGAATCATTAAGTTTGTGCCTCTGGATGCCTGCCGGTGTGAGCTGATGCGTTTCAAGACTTTGTATAATGGGGATGATCTTCCGTTTTCCTTGAAGTCTGTAGTGGTTGTCCAGGGAGCATATGTGGAACTTCAGGCTTTTGTCAACATGGCCCCATTGGCGCAGAGGTCATCCCATGCTGGTTCCTTAAGGTCCTGTGACAATATAATGATACACTTTCCTGTCCCATCGCAGTGGATCAAGGCCCTTTGGACCATGAATCTCCAGAGGCAGAAGTCTCTGAAAGCCAAAATGAACCGCCGGGCCTGTCTGGGGAGTTTACATGAACTTGAATCTGAACCTGTCATTCAAGTCACTGTGGGGTCAGCAAAATATGAGAGTGCCTACCAGGCAGTGGTATGGAAGATAGATCGGCTTCCAGACAAAAATTCAAGTAAATATTCAATACCCCAAGTTTATTTTCATGGGAAATAGCTTAAATATTCTCACCTTCCTCTTTGGGTTGAAACCAGATAGAGACAGATGGCAATTTGTCAGCTGAGGCCACGCTTTGGGATGGGAGATGGAACATTTAGCTCAAGAGCTGGTTTATTTGTTTCCTTTTGCACCTATTCCTACCAGATAAGTTTAACTGTTTAACATTTTTTTAATGTCATATGAAATACCATGCTAGGCTAGGAATTTGTTGTGGATGGTGGCACTAAGAGAAAATTCGTTGATATCCATGGTTGAGATTAACTCATCAACTTCAAATGTTAAAAATGTTTCTAATATAGCTGAGATTCCCTAATTAATCTTTAAAGATCTATCAGCCATGAATATACCTGAACTTTTTTGCATTCTCAGCCAATACCACTTCTTCCTTAGGTTTGCTCCCTGCTCTTTGAAATAAGACTGCTTTCCTTTTTACCGAAATTGATTTTTGTTGACTGAATTCACCCATTTGGCCATCTCAACTGGTATGGTTTTTGTTTTTGACATGGGGTCTCACTTTGTTATCCAGGCTGGAGTGTAGTGGCACTATCATGGCTCACTGCAGCCTCCACTTCCCAGGCTCAAGTGATCTTCCTGCCTCAGCCTCCTCAGTACCTGGGACTACAGATGCATACTGTCATGCCTGGCTAATATTTTGTTTTTTAGTAGAGGCAGGGTCTCCCAATGTTGCCCAGGCTGGTCTTGAATTCCTGGGCTCAAGGGATCCTCCCACGTTCGCCTCCCGAAATGCTAGGATTACAGGTGTGAGCCACCTCATCTGGCCTCAACTGGTTGTTTTAAAAGAATGAGGTGGACATATTTGAGTGTTAAAAATTCAGTTAATTTTTAAAATTTTGTAAAGAAAAAATTATCTAGAAGTCAGAACTTGAAAAGACAGTTATAGTACCACATTTATTTTGGAGTAGTAAGTTAGTAGTGGGCATAATATAATAAAGTCAAAAACCAAATTTTAAAACTAGAGCTCTTCCCTATTTAGTTGAGGTTTTTTTTTTTTTTTTTGTTTTTTCTTTTCCCCTAGCAGAGCACTGGTTACTGGTCTCTAGAGTTAAACTGGGGGCAGAGTTGGGGGACCTGAGTTGTTGCATTCATCCATCCATCCATTCATCCATCCATCCATCCATTGATCCAAATCATTTTTTCTTTTTCTTTTCTTTTCTTTTTTCTTTTTTTTTTTTTTTTTAGACGGGGTCTCACTTTCTCACCCAGGCAGAGTACAGTGTCACAATCTCGGCTCACTGCAACCTCCACCTCTTGTGTTCAAGCAATTCTCCTGCCTCAGCCTCCCGAGTAGCTGGGACTACAGGCAGCCACCACCATGCCTGGATAATTTTTGTATTTTAGTAGAGACAGGGTTTCACCATATTGGCCAGGGTCGTCTCAAACTGACCTTGTGTTCCTCCCGCCTTGACCTCCCAAAGTGCTGGGATTATAGGCGTGAGCCACTGCACCTGGCCCATCCATCCAAATCTTTACTGAGCACTTACTGTGTACCAAGTGCCACATCAAGTGCTGGGGGTAAAGAAAAATAAAAATCTGATCCCTGTTTCCAGATGGCTCATAGCTGCTGTAGTCCTTCAGAGAAATTTAAGCTCATCTAGCTCATCTAGGACCCTCCAGGCTGTGGACTTCAGAGGAAGCATTTTTCTTTGGGGTGGCCTTATGGCAGTATTTCTCAAACCTGGCTATATTATTATTATTATTTTGAGATGGAGTCTTACTCTGTTGCCCAGGCTGGAGTGCAGTGTGATCTCAGCTCACTGCAACCTCCGCCTCCCAGGTTCAAGTGATTCTTTCGGCTTCAGCCTCCCGAGTAGCTGGGACGACAGGCATGAGCCACCACGCCTGGCTAATTTTTGTATTTTTAATAGAGACATGGTTTTCGCATGTTGGCCAGACTGGTCTTGAACTCCTGACCTCAAGTGATCCACCCGCCTTGGCCTCCCAAAATGTTGAGATTACAGGTGTGAGCCACCATGCCTGGCCAAACCTGACTATATTAGAATAACTTGAAAGCTTTTAAATAATCTCAATGTTCAGGCTTCACTGCATGCTAATTAAACCAGAATCTCTGGCAGGGGTTGGGGGAGGGAGCCAGGTATTTGTTTGAAGATCTCTCTAGATATAAGGTGTAGCCAGAGGGAAGAACACTGCTCTCCAGGTGTTGTGAAGTTGTAGAACCAGAAGAGCAAGCCCCAGACTACAATTGACTTGAGGGGCAGCACTGCCCGCACCCTGGAGGCCATGGGACCGTGTCCATGACTCTCTGTCTGTTGGTTTAACGTCTGTTGACTGATGAGAGCTTGAGCTATGGGCAGGATCCTTCAGGCGAGAGACACAGGCGTGGTGGGGCCGGGCGCGGTGGCTCACGCCTGTAATCCCAGCACTTTGGGAGGCCGAGGCGGGCGGATCACGAGGTCAGGAGATCGAGACCATCCTGGCCAACACGGTGAAACCCCGTCTCTACTAAAAAATACAAAAAAGTAGCCAGGCGAGGTGGCGGGCGCCTGTAGTCCCAGCTACTCAGGAGGCTGAGGCAGGAGAATGGCGTGAACCCGGGAGGCGGAGCTTGCAGTGAGCTGAGATCCGGCCACTGCACTCCAGCCTGGGCTACAGAGCGAGACTCCGTCTCAAAAAAAAAAAAAAAAAAAAAAAAAAGAGACACAGGCGTGGTGAGCTGAGGAGCTCCAGGACCCTGTGCGGAAGGGAAGTTCCTACATTGTCTTTCTTCCTGACAGCCCACACCCTTCTTCATTAATGCCAAATTTCACCCCACAGCGTTCTCAAGAATCACATTAATTATGTTCAGTTCCCCCAAACTAGCAAGGATAGCTCAGCCTTAGGGCAGAGTGAGGTGGTGATGGTGCAGCGTGGTCACAGTGAATGGCCTCAAACAGCACATTCTGATCAACTCTGCTGTGATGGGAGGGAAGGTCGGTATCTTCCATGATACCATGATATAATCCACTGAGATAATGTTTCCTGCTTTCTCTCTTTTTTTTTTTTGAGATGGAGTGTTGCTCTGTTGCCCAGGCTGGAGTGCAGTAGTGCTCGCTGCAACCGCTGCCTCCTGGGTTCAAGCAATTCTAGTGGTTCAGTCTCCCAAGTAGCTAGGATTACAGGCCCACACCACCACACCTGGCTAATTTCTTATATTTTTCGTAGAGATGGGGTTTCACCATGTTGGCCAGGCTGGTCTCGAACTCCCGACCTCAGGTGATCCACCCACCTCGGCCTCCCAGAATGCTGGGATTACAGGTGTGAACCACCATGCCTGGCCCTTGCTTTCTTTTATAACTTAGCTAGAGAGGCAAATTGAACCATTTGCATCTTCATGCCAGAGAAACCAGTTTGCAGGTCTTCATACAAGGTTCCAAATGGTCTATTCTAAAAGTTATTTGTGCTAGTTTTAGGTTAGAGGGTTTAAACGAAATCAGAGTATTAGCTTTCGTTTTGCTAAACAAAAAGGGAAAGAGAGGCAGGCAGAAAGTCAGGCAGGCTGGAATGCCTGTTGGAACCTCCTGGATCTGCAGGTTTCCCCTGAAATCTGGGTGATAAACTAACTCCTGTTGTTTTCTGTTGATCCTAGAGATGGTCACAGGGACTGGAACAAAAGGTCCAAAGCAGTTTTTGCATAGACTTGAAGTGGTAATTATGCTTTTGAGAGAGAAGCACAATAGGCTCAGGCTGTGGGCTTGTGCACGTGGTGTCAGAGGGACAAGAGCACAGGCCCCCTTTGTAGTCCATTCCTATTGCTCTACTTAGAGCAGGTGCTCCGGGAGGCCCTGAAGGAACTAAGCACTTGGCTAAAGCCTGGCCAGGGTAACCACATTTAATTTTCAAACTGAGAAACCATACCAATCACCTTTTCTAACTTTGGGAGTGCAGACATGTATGAAGCTTTTTGTGAAAATGATCCTGTTTATAACACTGCATTTTTTTTCAGAGTTAATGGGGTAGTTAACTGATTCAATCAACAAGAATTTATTGAGAAGGAGGCTCACTCATTTACTCCACAAACATCTGCGAAATTTCTTCTAGGTATAGGCTCTGTGCTGAGTGTTTAGGAGATACAGACACAGACATGATTCCTACTCTATCAGAAGCTTAACAGTCTAGAAGGTGGGACCGACGCTGAAGCAGCCACCCAAATGCACTGTGGAAAAGTGCACAGCTCCAGGCTTAGACAAACAGACGCACTTAGGGATCCCAGAGGAAAGGGTGATAAACTGCCTGGGAACTAGGGAGGGCTTCGCTTAAGAGCTGATGGCTAGGAGAGTCAATAGAGTTTCCATCAAAGAAAGAAACAGCAGAACCACAGGTGTGTAGGTGGGGGCTCTTACCTAAGTTTTGGGGCTGAGGGAGTGGTGAGTGAAGAGACCAGTGTATGAAGACCTTGTGGGCCGTGCTGTGGGGTGTGAAGTTTACCTGTCAACAGGGCCTCAGGGTTGTTTTCAGGCGTGACTGCTACAGAATCATATCTTGTTTCAGAAATGCCGGCGTGCAGTGCAGAGGAAAGATTTAGGAGTAGATTATAGACACAGGGAAGTTGGGAGGAGGTGAGGGATGCTGAGCAAAGGCAGTGGCAGTGAGAGAGGCAAGAGATGGGTGAGCGAATTCAGAGGAGGTGCCCCTCAGTGATGATAGATTCTCTATGGGCATGAGGGAAAACGAGGGGATGGGACAAGGTCAGGGGCTCTGGCTTTGGTGGATAGGTGGGCAATGGTGCCATTAGCTGAGATCACCTGGGATCTTCTCATCACCTATCCTTTTACAATCTATTTCCCAGCCCTGGTCACATGTTAGCATCATTAAAGCTTCAAACACATACCCATATTTGGGCCCCATCCCCTACTAATCAGGCTCTGTGAAGATGAGGCCCAGGTATTGATGTTTCTAAAGGCTCATGCAGCCAGGGTTGAGAACTACTGACCTGATCCCCTCGGCAGGAACCATTCCTCCCTGCTCTGCATATGCCTGTGTCTTTTAGAGCTCTGTTATTGCTCTCCCATGAGTATTTATTTATTTATTTGTTTATTTATTTATAAGACAGAGTCTCGCTCTGCCACCCAGCCTGAAGTTCATTGGCATGATCTTGGCTCACTGCAACCTCCATCTCCTGGGTTCAAGAGATTCTTCTGCCTCAGCCTCCCGAGTAGCTGGGACTACAGGTGTGCACCACCACGCCCGGCTAATTTTTATATTTTTAGTAGAGACGGGATTTCACCATATTGGCCAGGCTGGTCTCAAACTCTTGACCTCGTGACCTGCCCGGTTTGGCCTCCCAAAGTGCTGGGATTATAGACATGAGCCACTGCGCCCGGCCTCCCATGAGTATTTATTAGCAGTGGAGCTCACCAAGAACAATGACAAGAATGGGCATTTCCAGGGAAACTGACTGAACCTGATCTTGGCCTTCAGGAATTCTTTTGTAAAACTGTCATATCACCAGGCCCACACAGGACAACATTTTACAGGCATTTCAGTCAATTACACAGTGATAATTCACTGAACAAATCCTTTGGGATCACAGCTGCTTTATTGAGATCAGGTCTGTGCACAAAGAGGAGGCCCAGGGAAAACACAATGGGGCTGTGTCAGGTGGCGTCCAGAGGGCATGGTGCAGCTGTGGGCCTGGCTTGGGGCAGGACATAACTGGGATTACAGGGCCCTGCACCAAGCTTCTCCACTGAGGGGGTGGGGAGGGCAATGCAGAGAGTGAGAGGGTGCCAGGGCAGGCTATAACCTAATTTGCCTCTTGAGAAGTACGGTAATAATAAGATTGGAGCAGAAAGGAAATCTTTGTCCTGAGGCAGTGCTTCTCAAACTTGTGTGTGCCGAGGTATCACCTTGTTCAAATGTGGATACTGACTGAGCAGGTGGGATCTGAAATACTGTGTTTCTAACAAGTGCTGATGTGATGCCAATGCGTCTGGCCCAAGGAACACACTTAGAACAGCAGGATCCCAGAGTGCATCTCTATTTTTCTATATGACTTTTAGATCAGTTGTGTATTTAGAGAAGAAAAAGTTTTTAAAAAGTTCTTTAAAATTTTATCTTTTCAAGATAGTTTCTGAAAAACATGCATTATTTGAAAAGATACTTCGAAAATGGAAACAGAATGAATAGCACTGGAGTGCAGTGGGGAGATCTCAGCTCACTGCAACCTCTACCTCCCAGGCTCAAGCCATCCTCCTACCTCAGCCTCCCAAGTAGCTGGGACCACAGCATGTGCCACCATGCCTGGCTAATTTTTTGTATTTTTGGTAGAGATGGGGTTTTGCCATGTTGCTCAGGCTGGTCTCAAGTTCCTCAGCTCAGGCAATCCACCCACCTTGGCTTTCCGAGTGCTGGGATTACAGGTGTAAACTACTGCACCTGGCAAGAACATATAAACTAGTCTACTATGCTCTAATTATAAAACTTTTTTTTTTTTTTTGCCTTCCTGAGAATTCGAGGGATTAGGATTGACATTTTTTATTGAGGAAATCACCTGTGATTTCTGGAAAAGTGGGAAGGGGTACTGGTCCCTTAATGTCCCTTCTAACCAGCTTGTCAATGTTTAGTATTCCTTCAACAGTGGGCAGGTCTCTCATTTTACAACAAAGGTTTGCCTGAGGCACTAGCTCACAGACTTCATTCATACTAAGGTGTGAATGACAGCAGAGGAGCTTAGGCTTTGTTGGGGTAGTAGAGAAATAGAGACAGAAAGAGAAAGGAAGAAAAAGAAATACAGCTGAAGACAAATGAGGATGCTGGTTAGCCAGAGGAGGTGTATATGGTGGCACAGAATTATTAAGAGGAATGAGAGTGGTGGAGGATCAATTAAATATATCTACCTCTAATTTCCAAATTTTTCTACTTTTCTCTTTTTTTCTCTGCCCTGTCATCAGCATATTGGTTGCTCTCTCCTCCTCCACTTCTGTTATCCTCTTGCTATTCATTCCCTTCAGCCCTCTAACAGTTCAGTTTCAGATGTAAAATATTTTGGTTCAAGAGGGACTGGATAGCAACTAGACCTAAGATTTTGTGATTTACTGATCCCCCGTCCTAAGAAAAGGAATGATGTTGAGAGAACAATGACCAAAGCTGGACAGTTCCCCCTAGTGGTCAGCACTGAGAAAACATGATTTTCCTTTATCTTTTATTCATTAATTGGTGAATTTGACAAATAATCCGTGAAGCCCCAAACATGACAGACATTGTGCTAAGGACAGACATGACACCTGTCCCTATGGAGCACAAAGTCTGAAGAGGGAGTGTGTTACTAAACATTGTAGAGCATTTAGCATTTTCAAAAGCCATAAAAAATAAGCCGGAAAATTTGAAAGGAAAAAGGCTTTCTTTTACCATTTTTAAAGAAAAGCAGGTAGAAAGGTTTTGTTTCTGACACTTTTGTAGCACTGAGTCTTCAACTTGGGTTAGTTCTTTTCTTCAGTTTTCATCGTAAAATTTCCCCAAATAAGTTTTTCTTATAAAGTGTGAGTATCAAATCAGATCATGTCTAGTATAATTTTTGACTCTGAATATGTAGCATTCACAGTCCCTTTATTAGCAAAATTATAGTAATTAAATAATTCTGGCTTTATAATTGAATAGCACTTCACAAAATAATATATCTAGCTCATCTATATTGCTATAGAATACTACTGCCCCAGTGCTGTATGTGTATGAACTGGTTAATCCTCACAACAGCCCTTATAAGGTTCAGGTTATCCTCATTATCCACATTTTCAGATGGAGAAACTGAGGCTCAGAGAGATAAGCAATTTGTAACCCTAGCCTTAATCACTTTGCCATAACAAGACTGAGGAGTGCCTGCAGTAAGTGTAAATGAACTTACTGTATCCTCACTGCAGGCAGAGGACTAGAAAGAGTAATGGAGTGGAATCTCTCTGGGTGTGTGTGTATGAGAATGAAGTTATCACTTGCCTGCAGTGATCCGGGTTGTTAAGAGCACCTCAGAGGCCACTGTTGTCCTACCCTTTCTGTAAGTGGTAGAGATGGCTAATGAGCATCTGTTAGTTAATTGATTGATGATGACTTCTCAAGGCTTTTTACAGCCTTAGAATTCTATTAGTCACTCTACAAGAAACAGGTTGTATGGAAGGAAAGGTAATTTATCTTTTAAGAATTAAGTGAAATCCTTTAAACTCTTGTTTTTGTGCCTAAAGCTATATTCTGATGGGAATGCTGTTTCTCCAACTATGTCAGTGGTACAGTAATTTAATTTGGTTCTTGAAATTACTCTTATGTCATACATTTATTTAAGTAAAGATAGCCACATTGGATATGGAGATGCCATGAACAATGCAACAGGATCACAGAATGTTTGTAAAGCTGCTACAGTGATTACAATGAAAATATTTTTCATTTCTTTATAACACACACACACACACACACACATACATATACTCTATGACCCCCATCTAAAATCTTTGAATGTATCCAATATCTCTGGGTCTGGCACTGAACCTGGCCTGGCATAGCATAGATGCTCAATAAGTGACAAATTGAGTGAAAACCAATATTAGATTAAAATATTCAAGGCCAATATGTCCATTTCCACTCTCTATAGCTGTTTCAGTCAAAGTATTTTGGAAAGATGAGTGAGAATTAGAGTAGGGAAAAATAATTTGTTCCACTGAAAAAAGAATTCTTGGCCTGGAACATTTTCTGAAAAGTTAAGTTTAGCTTTTAAAAATCAGAATTTAAAAATATGACTTAATTTGGGATGTTTATTTTTGAGTTAACTATAAATAGATTGTAAGAAAATGAATAAATTAATAATTATAAGATGTGAGTCTAAGAGAAAGAGGCTTGTACAGGTCTTGAGCACATTGTGGCCAAATGATTATGTTTAATATAAATATTACTCATATCTTTTAATTAAGGAAAACAATTAAGTTTAGCAATATTACTATATTGTTTAATATAAATTAAACATTAATATTAAACAATATTGCTTAATATAAATGTTTAGCAGATTATATTAGTATTATAATATAGTAATAATATGATTATATTATATATTATATACTAATATAATCTGCTAAATATAGTAATATTTCTAATTAATATTAGTAATATTTCTAATTGAAAATGTTTTTAGGAGTTCATCTGTGCCTGCGTATAGTAATATGTTTTTTATTTTTTCTATTTTTAAATTTTTACCACTCATTCAAAACAGTAATAAAGTCATACTTTTAAAGCTAGCACTTAAAAATCGCAGACAGCTTTCCCCTAGTTAGTGCAAAATCGTAGATTTTCATGGTATGTTGTTTAAATGGAATTTGCACTGCTGCAGTGCTAATGAAATTCCTTAGTAAGAGAGATAAATGCCTTTTATGTTGAAGAGAAATGTTCAATGGCCATTAAAATACTTTGACTATTTGATTTTTTCTTTCCTCAAGGTCTTGATCATCCTCATTGTCTGTCATACAAATTAGAGCTTGGATCAGACCAAGAAATTCCCTCTGATTGGTATCCATTTGCTACTGTTGAGTTTTCCGTGCCTGACACCTGTGCCTCAAAGACAGAGGTCAGGTCTCTGGGGGTGGAGAGTGATGTCCAGCCACAGAAACATGTTCAGCAGCGAGCTTGCTACAACATCCAGGTACATCCCACAGCTTCCAGAACTGTGACCTGATTTGGCCTTAAATATTTGTTTTGCTGTCTTTTGTGATCGTGTGTGTGTTGTGTGTGTGTATATGTGTGGTGGGATTTGCCCTAGAGAGGATCTCAGCTTTGGAAACTTGATGGCCACCATTGAGCTTAGCACTTCCTCTCCCTTCTGGAGAATGTTGGGAACACTTAATAATTTAGCTCTCAATGAAAAACAGTATGTTAAAAATGAATCTACATTTTAGAAGTATATTTATGAGAAAAATTATGATGTTAGGGCACAATTTCTCAAAATATGTGCTGCAGAACACATGTCCCAAATAATTATCCAAGAAAAAAATAAGTTAGGGAATGCCATATACTAAATTAATGTTAAATAAAGGCCCCCAAGAAGTTCTGCAATAAGGAAACTTGTTAAACTTAGTTAACCCAGTTTTTCCAATTCATTGGCTATTGTGTCTTGTCTATGTGGGTGCTGTCTCTTATACACATCTAGATGTGTATAAGAGACAGCCCAAAGTGCTGGGATTATAGGTGTGAGCCACCACACGTGACCTAAACGTATTTTTTAACTAGAAAATATTTCAAAAATCACAAAAATTAGACATTGCATTACAGACAGGTGGTTCAGTTTAGAATTTATGTTTCCCTTCTGACTTTCACATGAGCAACATTTTATAATTTCTAGTATCATTTATTTTATTTTTTAAAAATTTAAATTTTGCCTGCGACACAGCCCTCAGGAGGTCCTGAGAACATGTGCCCCTCGAATAGCATTTTAAAATCTATGTGTTGCTTGACTTGCATCAATGATTAATGCCATTCTGATTTCCTACTCTTTTATTTCTATTAAAAATAGTGATATTATAGATGACATCGTTAATATCAACTGGGTTTCCTATACTATAGTAATGTGAGTCAGGATTTTTCTTTATTTTTGGACTATCTGTTTAGAAGTCTATGTTTGGGTCCAGTTACCTTTTTCTGCTGATAAAGGTAGTGATAGGTAGTGCTGTGACCTGAAGGATGTATTTCCCCAGCATGTGGAAATTGCCTCGGCTGAAGATAGCTGCCTTCCCCGAAGTCATGTCTCCTTCCTGGAATCTAGGCAGGGGTGGACAGACACCTTTGCATCAACTTGGGCTAACTCTGTAGGTCAGCCCAGCTTCAGCTCTCCAGGGCATGGGCAGAAGCCTTCATTCTGACTACATGGCAGCCCAGCTTCTCTCTCTGCCCATTTAGCTTCATTTCTTGCAATGTTTCCGTGAATGTTGAACTCAACAGCACTCTCCAGTAAACTTTCTGCACACGGATCTCCATCTCAGAGTCTATTTCTTGGGGAACCTGACCTGTAACACTAGGTATATAACTATTATGTGTGACTGAAATGTAGGTTAAGTTCGCATGCAGACTACATTTATACTTACTTTCGTATTCACAGGACGTGCCAGCTTCATGCAGTTTTAGTGGACAATTAAAAATTACAAAGTATCTCTAGCTTTAATGGCATTTACTAGTTGATCTGCACCTGGCGGCAGTTTCAAAATGTTTTCTTCCATTCAGTAATTCTCTGTTACAGTTTTAAAGTGCCAGATACCGCTCCACATGCAGGGACACAGCAGTGTGAACAGAGAGACAAAGTCCCTGTCCTCATGGAGCATAGTTTCTAGTGGGGGGAAATGAAAAACAGTTAGTAGATAAATAAATAAATAATATGATTTCAACTAATGACAAATTATAAGAAGATAATAAAATAGGGTAACAGGATAGAGAACGACTGGAGGACTTTATCTGGGGTAGTCCTGGAGGACCTCCGGGAGGATGTGACGTTTGAACTGAGACAAAAATGATGAAGAGCAGATGGTTTGGCCCAGCTGGCTTACTATTAGTTTGCTGCAAACGTAATCACGGTTTTTGCCATTAGTTTTGCACCAGCCTAATAGTTTGTAAGCTGGTTTGTTTCAGTTAGATAATTTGGGTGCATTATAAATCTCAGGGGAGCCAATGGCTAGATGTAAGATACAGCCATATATTCAGGGGGAGGGATAATTGGTCATATGTCTAGTCAGATCTGTAAATGTTTTTCTCAATATATGTATTCTGTACACATTTTATAAAAACTATGTTTGACTTAGAAGACAGTTTTGGTGCTCTTGAAGATTTAACCCTGGCGGGGAGGATTTGTGGGGGGGCTCTGTTGTTCAAAAGGAGAGCAGAGTGCCTCACTTGGAAGCTGCTGTAGGAGGGTAGAGGGCTGTGTCTGTGTCCGAAGGGTGAGGTTTGTGCAGTCTGTGCCGCATGTATAAAATAGGACTGAAGAGGTGTGAGTGCTGCGTTGCATTTGTTAATGCTGCCTGTGTTTTGCTTTTGCATAACAGGTTGAAATAGAAAAGAAGTGGATTAAAATCGATGGAGAAGACCCAGATAAAATTGGTGACTGCATAACTCAGTAGGAGTAGCGAGAGTTTATGATGACAGCCCACTTGTCAAATACGTAATTCACCGACACCACACCAAGTCCTGCTACTGTAGAGTGGAAATGACTTCTGAACAGTGGTTTTAAGACAGGTCTGATGACTGTGTTTAGAGAAGTTTAGACCTAAAACTGATCAATCTGTGTTTTATGCTTTTCATATGTTTTTGTCCTAGGGGTTTGATCTAAAATGTTTCTATAATTTGTGTGATGTTTTGCTTCCTATTGAAACTCAAAGGCACAGTTACTCATTGTGTGACCCTGCAGCCAGTTTGATTTTTGATTACTCAGTGGCTGATTATTTTGCTCCCTGGATTACTGAGGTGCCGTCTTTATTTTTTCCCATCTCTTCTTGCTGGTTAGTGCCTGTACTAGAGGGTGAGGGAATCAAAGGAGACATACACCAAAATACTTAATTTTCCCTCTTGCTTGCCTCTGAAATGTGGCTAGGTATAGAATGATGTTGAAACTACAGGCTAAAATGTAGATTTGGAAGTATCTGTGCTTTTGAATTACTTATTTTCCTGTCCTCTTACCACATTGGTAAGTAATAATTGGCTATATTTGGTACCTGTCTCTCTCCTACTGTATTGTCATTTTCAAAATGTGTTTGTATTCTAGTGTGTGCTGCAAAGAAGCTATTTCTGTTGTCCTACATATTTTAGTATAAATCACTAAGACGTGTTTCCTTTCACTTGGCAGGATTCCTTTCAAAATGGAATCTGAGTATTAGACACTAGTTAAAATATTTATAGATATTAAAGATGAATTTTTAAAATCTATAAATACTATTTTCCAAAAGTACAGACTCTAAGGATATATTTTGATAAAGTATTATTTGTAATGAACACAAGCCTCTCTTGAGTAGAAGTCTAAATCACATGATGATTATTTTATACTAGTTCTGCTATCATGCTATTTTATGCTAATTCTGCTTATTTTGGAGTATTTTTCATTAAGGTGAGCAAAGTGAAAGATACTTGGTACTTTACCCAGATTTCTAAGAGGCAACATTTGTATTCTTCAGAGTCAGGTAAATGACTATAAAGGTTTGGTTTTTAATGAAAAGTCAATAGCATTAGTAGCTATAATTCCATTTATAATTTCCTTTTAGCATTTACAGTGAAAAGTGAGAATTTTAAAATGTATGGGATCTATTTTCCAGATTTATTTTTAGTCTGAAAAACAAACTCCCCCATGTGGTATTAATATGCCTTCAATTTATGTTGAATCTTAAACATAATTAGGAGATTTTTTTTCTATTTGCTAGATTTGTTTTGAGTCAAAACTGATTTAATGTTCTTCCAAACAACATTTATGTGTTGGCCTACAGAGTTTATTTCATGTGTTTTATTTAATATTATGTTACATCCATTGCAATCTGTTCAAAAACAGATTAAGACAAACATTTATGATGGTCTGTATCAATCAGCAGATTTTATTGCTTTTCATTATTTTACTCTAAAGGCAAAGGATGCAAAAGGTGATGGTTGGTTGAAAGGAATTGCTATTACTGTTTTTATTTTTTACTTTTTTTGAAACAGAGTCTCATTCTGTTGCCCAGGCTGGAGTGCAGTGGCATGATCTTGGCTCACTGCAACCTCCGTCTCCTGGGTTCAAGCGATTCTCCTGCCTCAGCCTCCCAAGTAGCTGGGATTACAGGTGCAAGCCACCATGCCTAGCTAAAATTATTTTGTATTTTTAGTAGAGATGGAGTTTCCCCTTGTTGGCCAGGCTGGTCTCGATCTCCTGACCTCAGGTAATCCGCCAGCCTTGACCTCCCAAAGTTCTGGGATTACATGCATGAGCCACCATGCCCGGCTGCTATTTCTCTTTTAAACTACATTTGATGCCTTGCTTATAATATCATATGCTTGAGGCTCACTGTTGATATAGAGTAGGGCAAATCTGTGTATGTCATTTAAAAAAATTCCACCATCTTTTCTTATCATCTGATGTGGGCGCACTCTAGAGTGACTTCAGTCTGCTCAGAACAAATACGGAGGCAGGCCGAAACTGATGCTACCCACGGTCCCAGTGAAGTTAGCTGGGTTAATTACTGCCATTCTTTTCTGAGTGTGTTTTATGGCATCCTGCGACAAAGAACTCACAGTCTGATTAGGATGAACTTAATGACTATTTATACCTCAAAATATATTCAGCAGAGGGTTCACTTAATTGCCCCCCATGCTTCACAGGTCGACTAGTATCCCTCCCTGCCAGGGTTATTCACTCACAAGCCACCGGGCCTACAGGACATCTCAAGATTCAGTGTTGACAATATAAAAAAGCTGGACTAAAGCCCAAATGGAGTGTCTGTGGCAATGCAGAGGCTGAAAGCATTAACAACGGGGTGTTACGGCATAATTGTTAATTTGCACATCTATTAGGATCCTTAAATATTCATTACTTACTGTTAAATTAACATTCTGTGTAGAGAGGGGAGGCTTATTCAATTCTTCTGACCTCAGAACTGGCAAGAGGTCAGATGTGACTACAGAACTCTAGGTGAAAAATCAGGTAGGATTCAAATTAAGTAGAACTGCCCTTGCCGGAATAGTGATCTTCCAAAAATCCTTGCTTTTAAGGGAGGGAAGCGGGGAAGGAAAGGAATGAGGGAGGAAAGATTCCTTTCCAGCATTCATTTTGCTTTAGATCATTCCATTGTGAGTTTGGCCATTTTGGAGTCAAATGAGCAGACTTCCAAGGAGCTGACCAGTTTGTGACTCGTCTGCTCACTTTTCCAGTTACAGGATCACATTAACAGTGTAAATGAATTCATGGGTAGATCATTTGTGCAGATCTAAATTTAAGGACATTTCCTTTTTCTGTGGGAATCACAAGAGTTCATCCATTAAAAAAAGATATGTAAAAAAGATACTTTCCAGCACATAAATAAAGGCTGGAATTTTACAACCTGATGTATATATTAGACAGTTCTAGGATGTTAGTTCCCTTCATTCCAGAGCTATGCTTGTGATACAGCCCCTTTTCTTATAAATTCAGTTAGAAGGCCTTTCTTAACAATGACTATTATAATGTTTTACTTAAAGTATGGTTTTATATTCTGTCAATGCAAATACAAAACAGGTTGAGCCTTAATAATCATGTAACAAAATATTTTGTAGATTAAATATTGATTTTTCAAAAATTAAAAATGTATTTCAAATGATTCTTACTGTGCTGTGAATGTATATCTTCTTCTGCAAGACCTGGGGTTCTTTTTTTTTCTTAAGGTATGAAATCAATTTCAATAACCTTAAACAATTGACTCTCTGTCAGGCATATGTCAGACTCCAATCTTAAGGAGTCAGTGACCATGACCTCTTGGCATATCCTGGAAAAATGACATCATTAAAGTATAGTTGATAATGTTATAAAAGATGATTTTAAAAATAGGGTATAATCATGACTCATAAAGATAAGAGGCCGGGCGCGGTGGCTCACGCCTGTAATCCCAGCACTTTGGGAGGCTGAGGTGTGCGAATCACGAGGTCAGGAGATCGAGACCATCCTAGC
This sequence comes from Mandrillus leucophaeus, assembly GCF_000951045.1. Taxonomy (NCBI): domain Eukaryota; kingdom Metazoa; phylum Chordata; class Mammalia; order Primates; family Cercopithecidae; genus Mandrillus; species Mandrillus leucophaeus. Next base: position 1,486,386 of record NW_012102354.1, read on the forward strand.
TGACATGGTGAAACCCTGTCTCTACTAAAAATACAAACAAAAAAAAAATTAGCCAGACATGGTGGCCGGCACCTGTGGTCCCAGCTACTCAGGAGGCTGAGGCAGGGGAACGGCGTGAACCCGGGAGGCAGAGCTTGCAGTGAGCTGAGATTGCACCACTGCACTCCAACCTGGCGACAGAGCGAGACTCTGTCTCAAAAATAAAATAAAATAAAATTTTAAAAAATGAAATGAATACATGCATAAGATTACTACTACTCAAAGCCTTTCACAAATTTTCCTTGAAAATAGGAAAAACTTTGTCCACAGTATTCCATGGAATTTTCAAACTTTGGCAACTTGTAGAGTAGTCCTGTAGAATTAATGTGTACCTAAAAGCCATGTTTTTAAAGTTTAGAAAACCAGTTTTACATAATTGTACAGAATATATTTCAGGTAAGGTATACGTGTGGGTGGTAGGGAGTTGCGGGGGTGGAGGGAAGTTGTAGGGGAGTGGAGGGAGACCATAGGAGATATGAAGGTAAATCAGTGCTTATAAAGGACCGACCTAACAACCTCTCCACCCTCCTTTTTACAAGAAATCTGCCTTGTGTTGAAATTAAATTTTTATTTAGCTACTAAAGTTAGTATTTCAAAATGGCATCAGTACTTCATAGAAGACAGAAATGAAGCACCATTTTAGCCACTGCTAGGACTCACAAGGCTTGGTCCTAGTTCTTCAGGAATGACAAAAGGATTGAGTGGCAAAAACTGACTGTATTTGTAACAACAGTCCTCAAAATCCCATCCATCAATTCTTTCCTGTTTTGTCTCAACTCTGGCTAGACTGTCCCACCACTTTTGTGTAGACACAGGGTAGATTTTGATGTTGTCTCTCCTAGACCCTATCCATCCTCTGCAGCTACTGTATTCCAAGGAACTTATACCCTTAGCCAGGGCCCTAAAACATAGGGCTATATGTATTCTGTTGAATCATATGTAATCGCCAATATTTACCTTTCTTGATGGGAATTTCACGGGCTCAATCTAATTATCCCTATATTTCCCTGGGTCATATGATACAAGCATTTTTCGTTATCCTGCTTAGAAATGGTATTGAAATATGAATTTGACTCTAATTTTTAAAGGAAGACAGAGTTGCTAGTCAAGAAGCAAATAGTTGAATTACAAAAAACCATAGATACAAGCTACAAGTAATATTGTGCCTTTAAAATCATGTTTCATCTGTAAGGAAAAGGAAAACTGATTAGATTAATTGCCCCATGTTTTAAAATATTTCAGTTCATTTCCATGAGACTTCCTGGGGAAGAAAGGCACAGCATCATTAGACTCTGGGTTTTGCTGTTTCCCCTTCATGTATCTGTACTCGCACAGCCTTCCAAACTTCAGAGGGAAGAGTGGCTTATTTAAATAATATGATTGCGTGTGTTGCCATTTTGCTGAGAAGCCCCTTTTGTAGAACCCAGCATTGTGAACTCCATGAAATGTAATTTGTAGTACATTCTTGAAACAGAAGAGGGTGCTCTCAGGCAAGCTGATGCTACCTGGTGCTAGAAATTTAAATTTGGTGTGGCTTGTATTATGATTAGTACAAGATCTTGGGGGCATTCAATAAAGCATTTCAAAGCATGTGAGTCCAGTGGAGTATAATTAAAATTAATGCAATAGACAAACACATTAAAGTATTCTTAATGCCTAGTCTAAAAATGCTGTCAAATACAATTTTACATATCCCAAAGATTTAAATACTATGCTCATCTCTAAACATTTCTAACTATTATAGAGAAAGAAAAACAGCGTCTTCCTTCTCCGCAGGTTTCAAACAAAATTTTTCTAATGAGAGTTAATAAACTCAAAGTCTTCTTTCTTTAAAATATTTGTAGGATATTATAATTAATTCATCCTGTTTTGGCATGTGTCAAGGTCAATGTGGTCTCTAAAAATCTCCAGTCCAGGATTGTACTTTCAGCTTCTTAGGTAAGAACAAGCAAAGATAAGATGCTTTCAGGAGAATATTTCGTGCTGCCTTGACTCAGGGACAAGCCTTGGTACTCTTTCAGTCCTCAGAAAGCAGTAATGAACAATGTCTTTTTCAAAATGGGCTCTGTGTTTCTCTCCGAAATCTTCCTGGATGGATGTTGTCATTCTTTCATAAAGCCAGTTAGGACACTCTCTTTCCAAAAGCCTTATATCATGAGTAAGTCTATGAGTGTAGCTGAACGCATGCAGCATTCCCAAAGCATTCTGAACTACAGAAGGCTTCCTTAACACATTGGCTGCCAGTTTGCCACTCTGAATCACCTCAAAATGCAGTGTGACCTTTGTTCCAAATAATCATCTTGCTGGTCATTCTAATTTTTTTAAGTGCTTACTATACGTCTGCAGTTTTCTAGGTACTAGGGATCAGCAACTACAAAGACAGTTAATTCCTGCTCTTATAGGGAGTATATAATAGTGGGGGAAGTCAGATGATAAATATCAAGTTGTGATTATTGCTATGCAGAAAAATAAAGCAGGGTAAAACAATAAAGAGGTGTAGAAGAGTGCCATTTTAGATAGGTTGGTAAGGAATGTTCTCTTTGATGAGATGACATTCTAGCAGCGAGACCTGAAAGAAATGAGGTAGAGTGCCTCGCAGATCTCCAGGGAAGAGTGTGTCCAGCAGAGGGCTCTGCTAGTGCACAGGTGGGGGACTCGGGGTGCTAACCCATCAGAGGAACATCACAGAGGACAGATGGCCGCTGGGTGGCTATATCGGAGTGAGCAAGGGGGTGGGATAGAGGTGGAAAGAGATCAGAGAGATCGTGGGGAGGTGGGGGAGGCAGACCACCTAGGGTTTTGTGGGCCATGGATTTTATTCTGAGTGAGATGGGAGCCCCTGGAAGGCTTTGTGCAGAGGAGGGATAGAACTTTGTTACATGTTAAGATGATTCTGTGGACATAAAAAGGAGGTAAAGGCAGCAGCAGAGAAAGTAGTTAAGAGTCTATTGCAATATCTCAGGTGTCTTAGTCCTTTCTTGCTGCTATACCTGAGACTGAGGGATAGCAAAAATTTCTCACAACAGAAATTTCTCACAATCTGGAGGCTGGGAAGTCCAACATCAAGTGCCAATAGATTCAGTGTCTGGTGAGTGCCTGTCTGTTCCTCATAGTAGGCATGTTCTTGCTGTGTCCTCACATGGCAGGAGGGGCAACAGGGCTCTCTGAACCCTCTTTTATGAGGGCACTAATCCCATTCATAAGGACAGAGCCTTCACACCTAATTACCTCCCAAAGGCCCCACCTTTCACTACCATCATCTTGGGGGTTAGGTTTCAACATATGAATTTTGCGTGGGACACAAACATTCAGATAGCATCAGGTGAGAGGTGATGGAGATTGAGAGTGGTGACAGGAGATGAAAAATGGTTGAATTCGGAACATATGTGAAACATGGAGCCAATAGTATATGCCGATGGATTAGATGTGGGGCATGAGGGAAAGAAGGGAACCAAGACCACTGCCAGATTTTTGGCCTGAGCAGCGAAAGAATGGAGTTGATTTTATGGATGAGGGGAAGAGTGTTGTAGGAGCAGGTTTTGGGGAGAAAGATCAGGAATTCATGTTTGGATATGCTAACTTTGAGATGCCTATTAGATATACAATGGAGAGAGCAAGTAGCAATTGAATGTACAAGGCAGGAAAGAGGGCTGTGATAGAGATGTCCCTCTTAGAGATATCAGCACTTTCAGCCATGGGACTAACTGGGATCACCTGGGGTGAATATAGACTAGAAGTGGGCTGAGAATTGAGCCCTTGGGCTCCCTGGAGTTTAGAGGTCAGGAAAATGAGGGCAATGCCATAAAGGACACTGAGGAAGAGTAGCTGGAGTAGAAGAAAAAAGAGAATGGTATTTATTTCAGGGGTCAAGTGAAAAAGGATGTAATGAGTTTCCTCAAATGCTGCTGCTAGAGTAAGATGAGAACTGAGAGTTGACTACTGGATCTAGCAACATGGAAATCGGTGACCTTGACAGAAACAGTGTCATCGAAGTGACAGCAATGGAAGCAAACTCAAGCAGGTTCGGACCCAGTGAGTAAATGGCTTTGTAGGGGAAGCAAAATTTCCTTCTACCCTCTTCAGTTCTGTGGTTGGTCCAAGAATTAAACTGACATAAGACAGATTAACAGGAGAAAAGCATATCGATTTTATTAATATTTTTACATGTACATGGCAATCTTCAAAAGGGAAGTAAAGACGCTAGGATGTCATTAGGCCATGAAGCTTATATACCTTTTCACGCAAAGAACAATTAATTATGGGGATGTGACAAGACAAAGGGGCTTGGGCTCGGGGCATTAAATTGTAGGACAGTGCCTAGAAAATACATGGGGGAAACTAATGAAAGAGGGTCGTTTTAGTAGTTTGATGTGGAGGTCCATTTCGGCATGAACTCCTAGTATTCGGTGATAAGAATGTTCTTCTCTTCCTAGTACAGGAAAGTCACCTTTTTTATGGAAAATTTTATGATATGTTTTTAGGTAGAAATGAGGAGGTCAGAGAGCCTGTGCTAGTTTGTTTTGCATCGCTACAAAGGAATACCTGAGACTCAGTAATTTATAAAGAAAAGAGGTTTAATTGGCTCACAGTTTGGCAAGCTGCTCAAGCATGGAACCAGCATTTGCTTGGCTTCTGGTGAGGCCTCAGGAAGTTTTTGCTCATGGCAGAAGGCGAAGCGGGAGCACGCATGTCACATCGTGAGAAAGAAGCAGGAGCGAGAGGAGGCGCTTCCAGGCTCAACTCTGCATGAACGAACAGAGTGAGAACTCACTCATTATCGCAGGGGCAGCATGAAGACATTCACGAGGCATCTGCCCCCATGACCCAAATACCTCCAACTAGGCTTATCTGTAACATTGGAGGTCACATTACAACATAAAATTTGGAGGGGAAACACATCCAAACCATATCAGAGCCCTTCTGCGTGTTCTGTTTCTCAAGCACCTTCAGCTTAAAATAATCAATATGGCAAAACAGCATATTTTGGGATGGCATGAATCCCTTCAGACCCCTTTTTTCTGGAGATAGAGTTTTGCTCTTGTCCAGGCTGGAGTGCAGTGGTACCATCTCAGTTATCTGCAACCTCTACCTCCCAGGTTCAAGTGATTCTTGTGCCTCAGCTTCTCAAGTTGCTGGGATTACAGGCGTGCGCCACCACTCCTGGCTAATTTTTGTATTTTTGGTAGAGATAGGAGTTCACCATGTTGGCCAGGCTGGTCTCAAACTCCTGACCTCAGGTGATCCACCCACCTCTGCCTCCCAAAGTGCTGGGATTACAGGTGTGAGCCACCATGCCTGGCCACCTTCAGCTGTTTTGAGGAGTTTTGCTGTCAATATGAACACTGGGACAGTAGCTGGGGAGGATGAGATCTTAATACTTCCCTGACATCCCTTAAGACCTAAGTCTTGATACTTTGTCTGCTCTTTGGCTCCTTCTTCGTCATTACTATTATTTTTATCTTCTTGATGTTGACTCTTGCTAAAAGTTTTTCTCTTCCTTATTGTTAATGCGTATGGAAAACGATTCCTTGTTACCTTTTAGCCCATGTCATCTGAATCATTTGCTGTTTCCAGCATAGGTGCTTTGACTATGCCAGCTTGTATTTCTTCAGAATTTTCATTAACTGTATGTGTGGTGTTGTAGGCATTACATATTTTAAAATAAATTTAGCCATTGCTTTAATCACATCGTGCTTTGTTTTAAAATTTTTCTTGGTTGAATTTCACCAGGTCAATGTCATTTCATATTAGGATGGTAATCCCATTTTGAATTTTGTTATCAAATTCAGAATAATTATAAACCAGTTGCTGGTTTCACAATCTTAAGAATGCCTACAAAGTTCCTGCAGGATGAAAAAGCACACCTATTTATTCATAGCTTTTGTATCTACCTAATAGTTTGAACTTTGATTCTTTATTATAGTTGATATAATAATATTCTATGTAAATAATTGTCCAGTAATTAAGTGAATCTTAATAAAATTAAAGTATCTGTGAAAGGTACAATTTAGGCAACTGTGAAATCATACTATTAGTGGGATATTTTATTGTTTTATTATTTTAAAAATGTTTTGTATGGTTAAAATAAGGAGGTGATCAAAATATGATTTCATGACTCACATGGCTTATTGTCATACAAAAGAATTTTTTCCCCACAATGCTTAAAGAGGGAGAATCACAAGAACAAATCTCATAGGGAATACACTCGATAGATGAAGTATATTAACCATGTAATGAGTGAGTTCCAAAATTACTAAAGTCTAGTTCACCAATTAGGATGAATGCAGGCTCTGTGGAAAGTAAAAGCTAGTGCAAGTGTGAGGTATGAGTGTAAAAGAGGATTTTGGGAGACATGGCTTGACCAACACAACAGAGATCCATGCAGACACAGGAGGTCCCTCCATGCAAGAGTGCGGGTGTTGCTGCTGAGGCTTCGGAGATGACCCCAAAGGCTAACAGAATGTAGCCCTGCCACACCTGGTGCTCACGATCTTTGGAGAAGCAACTCAACAGAGTGCAGTCATGCCATGACCTAAGCTCTCAAAGTGTCTGTCAAACTATTAGGTTTGTAGGTAAGTCATGCATTACTTACCAATGGGAAAATGTACAAAATGAGAAACGTGTTGTTAGGATACTTCATTGTGCAAGCATCATAGAATTTACTGACACAAACCTAGATAGTATAGCCCACTACACACCTAGGCTATACGGTATGGTCTATTGCTCCTAGGCTACAAACATGTTTTCAGTAACAGCATGTTACTATACTGAATACTGTAGGCAGTAGTAATACAATGGTTTTGTGTGTCTAAACATATCTAAACAAAGAAAAGATACAGTAAAACTACGATATTATAATTTCATGGGACTACTGTTTTCTAAGGGGTCCCTCATTGACAGAAACATGGTTATGCAGCACACCACTATATTTTGGAGTCCAGTAGTTGAAGTCAATAGCTCAAACATGGGGTCTGATAAGGTGTGATGTAACATTCTCGAAGGAAGTGGGAGTACATTGCAAGTTCTTGTCACAGTAAAACATATGTCACTCATAGCAAACTATATATGTGTTTGGAATCATTTCAAAGCTATGTAACAAAACAGTTCACAATTAAATTAGAAGAATAAACTTCAATTTAAAAATATTATTACTCAAAAATGGTAAATATTTAATATATAAAGTAACGAAACAAAACTTACTAAACAAAAATATTACATCTTACAATTCACACTCCATTTTAGTCTTTTAAATTTAAAGATACAGATAAAAACTCCAAATGGTCACACAGAATGACAGAATTGAAGTAACCTAAGTTTGGCTGGGCATGGTGGCTCATGCCTGTAATCCCAACACTTTGGGAGGCTGAGGCAGACGGATCACCTGAGGTTGGGAGTTCAAGACCAGCTTGGACAAGATGGTGAAACCCTGTCTGTACTAAAAATACAAAAATTAGCCATGCATGGTGGTGGGCATCTGTAATCCCAGCCACTTGGGAAGTTGAGGCAGGAGAATCCCTGAACCCAGGAGGCAGAGGTTGCAGTAAGCAGAGATTGTGCCACTGCACTCCAGCCTGGGAAACAGAGTGAGACTCTGTCTCAGACAAACCAACAAACAAAAAAATTGGCCAGGCGCGGTGGCTTACGCCTGTAATCCTAGCACTTTGGGAGGCCAAGGCAGGCGGATCACTTGAGGCCAGGAGTTTGAGACCAGCCTGGTCAACGTGGTGAAACCCCATCTCTAATAGGAAAAAAACAAAAATCAAAACAAAAAACTAGCCAGACATGGTGGCAGGGTCCTGTAATCCCAGCTACTCTGGAGGCTGAGGCAGGAGAACCGCTTGAACCAGGGAGGTGGAGGTTGCAGTGAGCCAAGATCACACCACTGCATTCCAGCCTGGGCGACAGAGCAAAACTCCATCTAAAACAAAACCAAAACAAAACAAAAAGAAGAAGTAACCTAAATTATATTTCTTCATCTTTACTGTTACAGTTTATTTTAAATCTATCGTTTAAATCCAAGAATACATGGTACCAAAGGAATGGAGACACACATTGCACCTAGACCATTATGAATCCCCAGATGA
>NW_012102354.1:1495436-1510968 GCF_000951045.1 Mandrillus leucophaeus
GGGGAAGAAAAAGAAAATTAATGATGCAAAGGAGAGAGGGAGACAATTGCTAGGGCCATATCTCTGAGCAGATGAGAGGAGAAGGGACCCAAGGCACCAGCAGAGGGACTGACAGACAAAAGCACAAACAGTTCATACACGGCAATGAGGCAAGACAGAGTCTATGGGTACAGATGAATGCAGGCCTATTATCTAAGGTGTTCTTTCTTAGTTTTCTTCCCAGAAGTGGAATGGGGGATTCAGAGACTTTTCACCGTCCCAGAGACAGAGAATCCTGTTTAAGGATACTTTATTACCAACTTTAATTTTCTTTTTTTTCCCTTGGGATTTTTTTGTTTGTTTGTTTTTGTTTTTGTCTTTTTTGAGAGGGAGTCTCACTCTGCCACCTAGGCTGAACTGCAGTGGTGCGATTTCAGCTCACTGCAACCTCTGCCTCCTGGGTTCAAGTGATTCTCCTGCCTCAGCCTCCCAATTAGCTAGGACTACAGGTGCCTGCCACTATGTCTGACCTATTTTTATATTTTCAGTAGAGACAGGGTTTCACCATGTTGGCCAGGCTGGCCTCAAACTCTTGACCTCAAGCGATCTGCCCACCTCGGTCTCCCAAAGTGCTGGGATTACAGGTGTGAGCCACTGCACCCAGCCTAATTTTATTTTCTTGAAAAGTTTGATCACTTCTTTTAATATGTGTTCTTTGCTGGCGGTTTTTTTTTTCTTTTTTCATGACAGAGGTTGCTGTGGATGTCACTGGTATTAATGCTTCAATATTAACTATACTGACTCAAAAAGGACATTATTGTGATTTTGGAATTGAGATGATCAATTCCCTCTAACAGGGAATAAATGGTTAAGGCAGCTCTGATTTGGGAAATCCATTTGTGAGCACTCTAGAATTCAGTTTCTTTTTCTGCTTTTCATCTCTGAGAGAGACACTATAGAGCTGTGAGTGGCCGGGCGGGGGTGGGAGATGCCACCACAGAGCAGTGCTTGTCCTTTTCCATAGAGTTTTATTTTGATATTTTCACACTGCTCAGAGAGAATTCCACCCAAAGGTCCTCAAGTGCCATGAAAAGGACAAGGAAAGAGCATCTTTGAACAGCGGCATTGTTAAATGCCAAGAGCCTGCCTCTCCAGTGGATAATTTTGAGATATTCTGAAACACTTTTCAAAGGCTTTGCTAAGTACTCATCGTGGAAAAGGACACATTCTATATTAAACTCACACTGGGATCAGAGATGGCCTTGGGTAAGATTGTGAACTAGATGATGTTTGTAGCCCTCTTTTTATTGCCTCTTCCTCCGTCAGTGATGCTCCAGCCCCTTCCCCCATACCTCCTCAAGGCTTTTAGGGTTTCTCCCCTTCCCTCGTTTTGCCTTATGTGATTGAGTGCCATGGAAGGGCAGATATCAGTAACTTAGATCTTGGTGTTCTGCTGCTGCAGGCTTTTCCAATGGAGCTACTTATTCCTCCAAACTCCACAGACCTTTAACTGCTTCTCTGCCTTCCGTGTGGCTGTCCTCCATCCTCCAGTCCACCCTTTGTGCTGCAGTCAGGAAAGGACACATTATCTTGCATTTGCTTACCAGTGAGCCTCAGCTTTCACCACAGCTTGCCTGATTCTCTCTCCTTTAGCCAAACCAAACAAACTGCTCTCATTTCCTCAAACCTATCATGTTCTCAAACCCCCCGTGTTCTCAAGCCCCAAGCTTTGGCTGATACAGTTCCCTCTCCCTGGAATATTCTTTCTTGCCCCCTTCCTCTGTCCCCTACTCATTCCACAGACCTCAGTTTAGGGGGCCAATTCTAAGAAGCCTTCCCTGGCCCTCCCCATTCAGGTTAGCTGAACCTCACAGGTATACACACACACACACACACACACACACACTGTATTGTACCCCACAGGTGTATACACACACACACACACACACTGTATTGTACCTCACAGGTGTATACACACACACACACACACACACACATATTGTAATTACTTGCATTTTTTTCTTTTTGCCCACCCTCTTTGGGGTTTTGACTGGGGTGGCTCTGCCCACAGTTATTTCTCTTTTTCTGGGAAGAGAACCTTCTGCAAGGGTAGTGGTGGGTGATGGTAGGAGCAATGCCAGTGGTATGGGGCTAATCCCCTGGCCAGAGATTATGACCTATGTGTTCAATAAGAGACACTACATGAATGAATGGTCAGATAAATTTAGATAAATGCACTACTTTTCTCCCTATGATAGTTGCATTTTAATCCCTAATTTTCCCCCACCTATAGGCTAGAAATTCCATTTTATAACAGCTTAAGAATAAATTCATATCAATAACTTTTAACGAATGTTTTTCATATTTGAGGTACTATGCTAGGAGCTCAAGGGGCATATAAGAATGAATAATACACAGCCTAAGTCCTCAAGAAATTTAAAATCTATTACACTTATGGTTGCAAATGCCCTTAAAAAAGTAAACACACACACACATATCCGAGGGGTTGGAAAATATTAAAATGTTTGTTTTAAAATTTGATTTAATCTTGGTTTTGAAAGCTGATAAAAGTGAAGAGGATGTACCCTTAGCTTTTTGGCACCTATTGCTTGTCTGGGACTGTGTTTTCTCATTTAACACCCAGCAACTTATAAAGGAAGTGTTATTTCTCTCTCTCTCTCTTTTTTACTTTTTTTTTTTTTTTTGAGACAGAGTCTTGCTGTGTCTCCCAGGCTGGAATGCAGTGGCATGATCGTGGCTCACCAAAACCTCCCCCTCCCGGGTTCAAGCGATTCTCGTGTCTCAGCCTCCCAAGTAGCTGGGATTACAGGTATGCACCACCATGGCTGGCTAATTTTTTGTATTTTTAGTAGAGAAAGAGTTTGACTATACTGGTCAGGCTCGAACTCCCGGACTCAAGCAATTCACCCACCTCGGCCTCCCAAAGTGCTGGGATTACAGGCGTGAGCCACCGTGCATGGCCAAGGAGTGTTATTTCTCATCGTGAAATGAAAATGTCTGTCTCTTGTTCAAGGTATCTTAGAAACCTTGTGTGGCTGTAGATGGCTTTTTTTCTTGTACTTGAAACAATATCCCATGCTTAATTTCCTTGACCTGTCCACATAACAGTAACATGTAACTTCAAATGGAAAACATTCACATAAAGAATCGTTCACTAGCTCATCCCACGTAAACACATATAAGCAAACACAAGTATTCGTTAGGAACCTTTTATGTGGCCAGTACAATCCTAGGTACTAAAATTTAGGGAATAAATGGAACTCTACAAATTACAGTGTACTTAAATTTATGGGAGCATGACATTGCCACTTTCAAAGCCGAAAGAAAATGCAATCACAAGTAGGGATGATAGTGGTAGGAAAGGGGCCACAGTGGTTTTCTGTGATGTTTGGACAGAACAGAGTGGTTATTGTCCAAAAGTTTTCTGCCTTGATGACCCTTTCTTGGTCCTTTGGCTAGAAAAAACAAGCTTTTTAATGTTTCCTTTCTGTGACCATTGGTATTTCTGGGTTGCCAGCTTCCCCAGCACCCAATCTAGGATACGGGAGGCAAAAAGAAAATCGGAGAACTCACTGCTATGTGGCTCTTGGGATTGCGAGGTCTATAATTGATCTGCCATATTCTCCCCACTTTTCAGAGTCTTCTTATGTTTAGATATATAATATTTCAGCTGTTCGTAGCAGGATGAATAGGAAGAAGTGTGTTTATTTTATGTTGCCCCTGCCTCTCCCAATATTTGAGGCATCTAAGACAATAGAATAGAACAGTCAAGATGCTGCCACTTACCTCTTATAAAATGAGATAAATTAGGAAAGAAGAAAAGCACAGTTCTTGAGGGAAGAAAGCTGGTTGGTTTTCTGCAGGTTATAGCCTTAGGTTCAGATTATTTGTCTTTATCTCCACTTTATCTAGGTTGGAGAATTAACTGGAGACAATAAACATTATTCTTGCTCATACTTTATGTTCATGTATGATTATACGCATTATGATTAAAGAAATGAAAGTATAACCATTTGTTAGCTAGGAAATTACTGAATCCTTATCAAGACCTTGATGAGACTGTTGAAAAAGTAGTGATGAGGAAAATTGTGTTTGAAGACATCCCACATAGTTTTTATGGGTTAATTATAATTAGTAATACATGCACAATATATATGTCTCTCGAATATTAAAATATTTTGAAGTAGGCAGTCACATACTCATTAACAGTGTTCCATTGCATTGTGTCATACAGGTCACTTTAACTGAAATCTTGTTGGAGTGGGAGGAGGAATTCATCATGGTGGAATAGAATCTGACCTTCAAATAAAGTAAGTTGATTTTGGAGCTGTATTAGAAAATGGAAAATGTTACAAAAGTTCAGAGTATAAAATAAATCAGAACTGCCAACACTGTAACCATTTCAAAGTTACAGGGTGAGGCAGAGATTATCTGGATTTTCATTTCCTGTAAGATGTAAAGGATGAAACAGAGTCAGAGAAACACAATACTGCTGGGTTTAGTGCACTGGTTGCAAAGTGTTCAGAAGTTAATTATGAATATTTGCTGCCTTAAGTCATACGCTCAAATACTAACTTGCATTTTAATCACTAATAAATAACTATTTAGAGTCTATACAACTATTGAAATACTTTGTAATTGACTGTAAAGTTTAATATGTAAAAAATAATGGGCTGTCTCTAAAATACTTTTCTTTACTGTTTTTCTTTTATGAAACCCAGTCTCACTTTGTCACCCAGACTACAGTGCAGTGGTATGATCTTGGCTCATTGCACCTCTGCCTCCCAGGTTCACGCCATTCTCCTACCTCAGCCTCCCGAGTAGCTGGGATTACAGGTGTGCACCACCACCCCAGCTAATTTTTGTATTTTTAGTAGAGGTGGCTTCACTATATTGGCAGGTGATCTGGCCACCTCGGCCTCCCAAAGTGCTAGGATTACAGGGGTGAGCCACCACTCCCGACCTTTCTTTACATTTTTATCCAACAAAAGGACTTCATAAATATGGCTTTTGCTCACAATAAGCAAAGCAAAATTATTTCTTTACTTTCAGAAGAGTATCACTAACACCTCCAGGCAAAAGTAATAAGAACATACGGGGAGGAAAGTTAATCTGATTATTAAGATTTGCTTAAATGTTGCAAAAACTGGTATTACCAGTAATAAATATATATTATATATTATGGTCTCTAAACAAAGTAGGAGAAAAATGAAAATCTGATGCTCCAAATTGTGTTGGCCAGTTAAGGAGGAGCTTTATGCTTTGGCAGAGGTGTAATTTCAAAGGAATAAGTACTTAAAAAAGAACTAAGTTTCGGCATTTCTTTTTTATTCTTTATTTACTAACAAAAAATAGTCACTGTAAAATTGCCTCATTGAGGCTGTAGGATCTTGAAATTTCAATTTTAGTGTCAAAAGTACCTTGTGGGCTGGATGCAGCAACTCATGCCCAGCACTTTGGGAGGCTGAGGTGTGAGGATTGCTTGAGGCCAGGAGTTCGAGGCTGCAGTGAGCTATGACCATACCACTGCACTCCAGCCTGGGTAACAGACCTAGATCCTGTCTCTCTCTCTAAATAAAGTGGTTTGTGTATGCAACGTACTTCCTCTCTGAGTTTAAAAAATTGACAAAAGAAATGTAACCATTATGACTATAATATTCTGCATGTTTCATGATAATCTGATAAGCTATCAAACATAAGTGTTAAAAGATTCTTTTACATACTTTTCAAATGCTCTTGTGACTGGTGAGGGCATTCAAGACACTTGAGATTACAATGAGGGACAGTCCAATCAGAGAATGGGCACTGGTTTAGTTATTTCACACTGTGTAACAAATTACCCAAAATGTAACTGCAAATAAAATTACAAATATTCATGATCTCATACAGTTTCTGAGGATTAGGAATCTAGGAGATGCTTAGAGGGTAGATTTTGTTCAAGATAACTCAAAGATATGTAGTCAAGCTTATCAGGGCTTCAATCATCTGATAGCTCAACTGGAGAAGGATTTATTTCCAAGTTTACTTATGTGACTGTTTGCAGGTTTCTCATACTTGCTGACTGTGGGTTGGAGTCTCAGTTCCTTGCCACACAGACCCTTCCATAAGCTATCTGAGTATCCTCATGACATGACAGCTGACTTCCTCCAAAATGAGAGAGTGAGCCCAAGAAAGAATCCACAGCTATGAAAAACCTTATCTCAAAAGTGATATGCTACTACTACTTCTTTATTTTGCTGGTAAACCAGACAAACCATGGTACAAGGTAGGAGGGGACAACATCAAGTGGTCAATACCAGGAGGCAGGGATCACTGGGGGCCATCTTGAAAACTGACTACCACAGGTCCATGTGGCAGATTTGCAACTTGGATTCACCTAGAACTTGTGTTAAAGCATACCTCCTCTAGTAGTCATTGCCTGTTACTGGGAAGAAATGACTAGTGACCATTCAGACAGACCGCAAGGGGCAAATGGAAATTTGCTGACATTTCTCAGCTAACATTACATAGCCTTTCCATAACTTGAGTATACTGAGGGTACTAAAAAATAACAATTCAACTTTTAGTTACACTTTTTATGGGTACCAAGATCCAAGAATAATTTAAAAAATATACATGATCTACAGTATAGTTCTGAGAAGGGTAGAATGCATAATAAAGTACAACAGTATGCTGTCACAGAAAGATAGGTGATTACCAATCCTAAGCATATAGAAATAAAGCTTTAAAACCTTGCTATGAAAAAGATGGAAAACAAGAGACCCTTTTAGCTTTCTTATTTCCCAGCTTGAATAATTTAATTGGATTTTATAATATCAGTAGGAATCAATGACTGCTTTTAGGGTTCCTACTTTGGGTGAAAGATAAGTCACTTTGAACACTCCTAGTAGTAAATTGCCAGGTAGAGAGATATAACCATTAAAAATTACCATATATACTTCTTGGCTTTTTGTAAAAGATATTTCTAATAGTTTTTAATGTAGGAAACTTTTCTAAAGATTGTCATATAAATCAGCTACTTGAAACTCACAAACCATAAGGTACCTGACCCAGGCAAATCACATACAGAGTGGTAGGGGATAAACAGCTCTACTGCACTTACTTGCACAAATAAATACATACACAGCCAATTTTAAATCTAATAGGGTTTTTAATCATCAAATAACTTATCCATCTGGTTAGGTCAAGACCTATTTGCAAGCTAGAAGGGTTATTTAGAAGAGTTGTGGCCAAGTGCGGTGAGTCATGCCTATAATTCCAGCACTTTGGGAGGCTGGGGCTGGTGGATCACTTGAGACCAAGAGTCTGAGACCAGCCTGGGCAACATGGTGAAACCCTGTCTCTACAAAATACACACACACGCATACACACACACACACACACACAAAATAGCTGGGCGTGGTGGCACACACACCTGTAGCCCCAGCTCCTTGGGAGGCTGAAGTGGGTGGGTTGCTTGAGCCCAGGAGGTAGAGGCTGCGGCGAGCTGTGGGCATGCCTCTGTACTGCAGCCTGGGCAACAGCGTGAGACCCTGCCAAAAAAAAAAAAAAAAAAAAAAAAAAAAAAAAAAAAGGCAGAGTTGTGGCAACAGATGGTGACTTCTTCCCTTTTTGAATCCTCCAGGTTATCTGTGCTTACATCTTCCCTCAGCTTAGCTAGGTAAGGTACTCCCCAAGATGCTCTGCCCTTCAGGAGAGAGAATCATTGTAGGTAGACAGCTGGTGATTTCTGCCTAAGGAGGAAAAGGAGACAGGAAGGTATTAGCTGATGACTTTATTTTAGCAGTGGTTTTCCACCTTGGCTGCATATTAGAATCAGATTCTGCCGAGTGGGATTCAGGCACTAAGCTTTTTTTTTTTTTTTTTCCAGCTCTCCGGGTGATTTTAATGTGCACCCAAAATTGAGACCCTTTGTCTTCGTCAGTGGGTCTCATTTCAGCGCCCATCAGAATCACCTGGAGAGCATGTTAAATTTACAGAATGCTAGGCTCCATCCTCCAGTCTGATTCAGGAGGGCTGGGGTGGGACCCATCATTTGCATATTTAACAAGTTCCCAGATGCTGCTGATGCCGCTGTACCATGCCGACAAGTCTTAGAAAAATTTGGCTCTTGTTATATTTTTATACAACAAAAAATGGAGTTCAGCTGTGAGTGGGGTGTAGGGGCAAGAATGAAAATTGGTAAATGCAGAGGACAGATACCACTAGTCTCCCCTCTTTGCTTTCCCCATCTTCTTCAAAGTTGAAGTTAGACTGAGATCTACCCCTGCATTGCCCCTCCTCGATTTTCTTCATCTTTCGCAGATTGAGGAAACAACCTGTGAACGGCCCAAAACCGGCTAGACCCAACCTACCCATCCGTTTTAGCGGGTCTTTTTTCCCACACAGGCCGACCGCCTCTCCGCCCTGGCCCCGCCTCCAGTTAAGCCGGCTCCATCTATTAACGTTCTCTTCTGCCCAGCCACACCCCCGGTGTTCTCCGCGGTTGCGCACCTGACGTACATCGTTGAAAACGTGCCCAGTGTTTCCCTCTGCGTGCACTGAGTGCCGCGCAGGCGCAAAGGGCCAGGTGCTGGAGGTGCTGTCATGGCCTGCTTCAACCCGGTGGTAAGGAGGACCTCAAACTCTGTGTAGAGGGAGCGCCCTGGGACTCCTGGTTCACAGCAGCCGAACCCTGCACACCCTTTTGTTTCCCCCTGACACTTTACAGATTGTCATAAACCCTCTTCTTTAGCGGCTGGGGCTCTTTCTCACCTCTGTGTTGGAGGAAGCTGATGAGGGCCAGTAGTTCAGCAGGAAGTTGGGCCAGCTCCGCCGAAACAACAAGTGTCCTTTTTCTCTTTTCACCAAAACTGAGGCTATCTAGTTGGGGTGTTTAGAGGTGGAACTCCCCCTCAACCCTCCTGGTTTCCTAGATGTTACAAAACCCCCAAGTTCGGTTGTGTTAATTTTATCGTGGACATTGTTAATTCCAAGCTGTATTATTTACTGCTTGAAATAACAATGTGATTCTCAAGTTACCTCCCCACATGTTTTTAGTATCTTTCCCTACCCGCCCATTTCTTTGTCCTTTAACAACTTAATGCTTAAGTGTACAACCTACATTACCCTCCTACCCCTAACGGACACTTAATTTGCACAGTGAGAATTTCTAGTCTCAGTGGCACTTAGGAAACCATCAATCTTCAAAACCTGAATCAAAGAACAAAAATGAAGGATTCATCTTTATTACCAATTCATCTCAACAGACTTCACATTTTGTGAAAGGCAATATGCTTGTCCAGATCTGTGTAATTTTATGGGTTCCGGTTATCATATATGCAGTATAAAAGCTCTGTTTAATTTAGAGACATGCTACTTTAATTATATCTGTTTTATGATAGTGTGTTTTAAGATACCTAAAATACCTATACTCTGCCTGAATATAAGCTTACTAGGTTTGCCAATTTACCTGATTGTGAATTCTATGAAGTAGTGTCTGTTTTAAACAGAGGAGTTGAGATGGACTAGACATAGTTTTAATAAAGATAACAGGGAAAGCAATACAAAGTCTGTGGTCCTAGAAGAGAAAATAAGTTCAATACGTGTTTTGATTTTTGAAAAATTGTGTTCTAATGGTACTTTTTGACTACTGCTGTGTTAAGATGTTTTTAGCCCTGAGAGTTTTTTCCTTCAGTGTTAAGCTTGATCACACTAGCTGGGACTACCACTGAAGTATCAATTTAGTATGCCTTTATCAGGATAAACTGTTTTAGAAGACGCAACGAATTTAGGGGCATTTAGTCTTAATGCATGTGCTTGTGAATAACATTATTTAAATGTTACTGATTGGCCTATTCATATAGGCTTACCCTGGGTCTTTAGAAGGATTAGTTTAAAACATAGCTTTAAATACCAAATAGTCTTGGGGGCTGGGCATGGTGGCTTAGACCTCTAATCCCAGCACTTTGGAAGGTCGAGGTGGGCAGATCACTTGAGCCTAGGAGTTTGAGACCAGCCTGGCCAACATGGTGACACCCCATCTCTACTAAAAATACAAAAAATTAGCCAGGTGAGGTAGTGCACGCCTGTAGTCCCAGCTACTCTGGATGCTAAGACAGGAGAATCACTTGAACCCAGGAGGCAGATGTTGCAGGGAGCCCAGATTGTGCCACTGCACTCCAGCCTGGGTGACAAAGCAAGACTCCGTCTCAAAACAAACAAACAAACAAAGAAACAACAAAAAAACCGCGTAGCTACTCTTGGTATGAACAGGAGTATTTAAGAGTTTTTATTTAGTGGGTAGTATGAAAAGGCAATCCTAGAGTGCCACAATTTTCATTTTCATTTTGGCCTCATTAAGCAATTTGAAATAAGAGCAACTCAACTAAATTCCTGCTTGCTGTTTCTTGCCCGTGGACCTTCCACTAGGTCAGTATTGTCAGCACATAGCATTGCCGTTTTGGCCTGGGGGCATAGTTTATGTAGATTTGAAGGGCTGAGTTTTTTCACATACCCTCTTTTGTTTTGCTATAACTAGTGTTTAATCTGGGAAGAAATCTGCTTAACTTTGTTGTCATGGCACGTTTGACTAGGAGGTATTTTAGAATGTTATTTGGTCTCTTCAGTATGTACACTGGACGGGTAAGGTCGTTCGTGCCCTTCTTTGGTTCTAGTAGGATATCCATTTTGGAGCAGTTGTATTTGACAGTGGTCCAGAATATATATTTTTTGGACTTTGTGTATTTTGGAAGTGAGATGGGCTTTGATTGCTCTATTTTAAGTGCTTACCCCAGTCTTCTGGCTTGGAGTTTATTTATATTTGTGGAAATAATATAGTGAACCCTAAAAAATTCTCCGTTGGCCACTTTGATAAAAAGGTAAATTGAAAACAGAAGATCTATTTCCAGCTGACTTACATTAATTTCCCTTTTAAAAGGAGTTGGGGAGGTTAAATATTGACACAAAAGGCAAGTAACATGACAATAACCATACATCTTTGAGATTATTAGCTCATATGTTATTGTAGTCCTGTAATTCAGTCTTGTAGATAGGCTGAAACTACGGGTCTGAAGCTAACACAGTTTATGGAAAGCTAAGACTATATTGGGAATATGAATGTACTTAGTAAAAGTTTTTATGGTAACTTTACAAGACTAGAAGGTATACACTGCATATCTTTTAAGGCTAAATATGTTCAAACTTGAGAAGTCAAAACTTGTAACAGGCTGGGTGCGGTGGCTCATGCCTGTAATCCCAGCACTTTGGGAAGCTGAGGCGGGTGGATCATGAGGTCAGTAGTTCGAGACCAGCCTGACCAACATGGTGAAACCCCGTCTCCCTAAAAATACAAAAATTAGCTGGGAGTGGTGGCATGCACCTGTAATCGCACCTACTCAGGAGGCTGAGGCTGCAGAATTGCTTGAACCCAGGAGGTGGAAATTGCAGTGAACTGAGATCGTGCCACTGCACCCTAGCCTGGGCTACAGAGCATGACTCCGTCTCAATAAATAAATAAAATAAATAAATAAATACATAATAAAATAAAATAAAACTTTGACAATTGCTTTTATATAGTCTAAACTCTACAGATCTGTAATTGAAGATGTAATTGAAGGAGTTCGGAATCTATTTGCTGAAGAAGGTATAGAGGAACAAGTTTTAAAAGACTTGAAGCAGGTTTGTAGCCGATACAACTTTTTCTTCCTGTCTTTTGTTGTTTTTTTGGCATACAAAACTGATGCAGTTCTGATCTCTCAAATTATAGTTTAGTACTTACCCATTCATTGTGCCATCAGGATGACAAGCTAGTTTTTAAGAAACTGAAAAAAAAAGAAGTATCATTATATATGTATATATTATTTTACAGTAAACTTTTTTTTTTTTTTTCCTCTGCAGCTCTGGGAAACCAAGGTTTTGCAGTCTAAAGCAACAGAAGACTTCTTCAGAAATAACATCCAATCACCTCTGTTTACTCTTCAGTTGCCACACAGCTTGCACCAAACATTGCAATCGGCAACAGGTTGGATACCGTTAGTAAATGAGTACTGTTAGTATCTTCAGAACAAATTCTCATTTGGGGTTGTTTTTCAGTTAGACAGAGTAATGTTCTTAGGGTGAGAAGGCTTGGACACCTAAATCATTTCTATTAAATGAACACAGTATAAATCATTGCCGCATGTAATTATTGGTTAAAAACTCGGGTTATTCAAACTAGTTTTTATTTTAAATATTAAATTTTACAAAGATGATAAAGCCTTTCTTTAAAGGAAAGTCACACAGTTTGTTGCCTGTTGGAAGCACCCATTGGTAATTTCAGATAATTTGATTGGGTCTAGTCAAGGATTACAAGTGGCAGAGGGAAAGATGAGAGCTCACAAGTTTGTGTGTTCTCGTTCTCTTATTTTATTTTATTTTTTTTTTTGTGTTATAGATCTGATGTATTGGGAGCAGAATGTAGAGTTCAGAATATGGAGATTATTCAGGCTACCTCACTGTTTTGGATATATAAAATGGTGGCTAGAAATTGATCATGTGCATTTATCTTTATTCTTGGACTTAGCAATCTAGACTTCTGCTTTTAAGGGAAATATTTGTCCATGTTATGCTTATCAATTTAAACTGGAAGGGGCTAGCTAATAAAAGATAAAACTTAGAGTTTTCTATCTTTGTATGCTTGATTCCTTTCTTTCTCCTCTGATTCTTATAATCTTTATGTTACTCGTGTGTATACATAAATGTATACTCACATACAAACAAGTTTTGTTGGGTTTAGCTGAAATTCAACAGAGTAGTCTGCAAGAAGTGAGGGTAGATTTTGGGTTAGATTATCAATAATAAGTAGATAGTTCTTTGCATGCTTGGAAAAATTCACATGAACATTACATGGGCCAAGGTGAAGAGAACACTGTAAGGATGCTTGTACTTCTTCTCTTACAAAGTGGGAGAATTTACATGTGGCAGCAGTTCTAACATATAAAACTGAATAAATTAACAATGAATGTTGAATTACCAAATACAAGTTTTATTGAATACTGCGTTTATAAAGTATAATTTTGCTCTGTAAGAATTAGTCTTGGCAGTTTTAATTGTTGACACATTGAAACGTTTTTCATCAGTTGGGTTTTTGGCTATGCTTTAATTTTTAACTGCTGTTTCATTGGGACATCCCCTTCTCTGTTTAAATAACATTCCTTTGGACTTTTGTTTTCTTAATCACTGTTTTACTTATTACAGAATGCTAAATGTTTTTTTTTAACTTATGGTTGGCATGAGGGTGTGGTAGATATGGAAGAGGAAAATACTTGACTGTCTTTTATCAAAAGAGGCCGAAGTGGATGGATCACCTGAGGTCAGGAGTTCTAGACCAGCCTGGCCAACATGGCGAAATCCTGTCTCTACTATAAAAAGAAAAACACAAAAATTAGCCAGGCGTGGTGGCTCATGCCTGTGATCCCACGTACTTGAGAGGCTGAGGCAGGAGAATCACTTGAACCCGGGAGGCAGAGGTTGCAGTGAGCTGAGATCACGCCACTGCACTCCAGCCTGGGCGACAGAGTGAGACTCCATCTTAAAAAAAAGGCATGGTGAACACTTCTAAGATTCTGTCATTCAAAATTGCAATACTAGATTTTGCCGGAAGATGGTAATATTACCAGTAATTTAAATAACAAAATAGTCTTGCAACTAATGTATCTAGTTTGTTTTTACTCAGCACCTTATTCTGTATCTTAGCAGTTAGAATAATAGAAATAATTACATTTTAAACAGTTTTTCTCCTTATTCTCTTCCACATCATTTATAATGAAGAGGTTTAAGAGGAAATACATGTATCCCTTAAAAGTGCTTTATAGTCTTGTTCCTGTCTCTCTTCATCTTTAGGTACCCAACAATAAGATTCTTGAAATAAATAGTCTCATAAAATTGAAGTACTTCTTAATTATATCTTCTCATGGTTTGCTTTTAAAAGCCTGATTAAAATAACTTAAACTTCTAGAACCTTTTTATCTCTTTTGATAACAAGTTCAAATTAAATCTATAATTCAAGAAGTCATTTGCCTTTGTCTGTTCCATCTTAAAACTTGTTTCCTCTATCAAAATCACAATAAGATACCATCTCACACTAGTCAGAATGGCTATTATTAAAAAACTGAAAAACAGATGTTGGTGAAGCTGCAGAAAAAAGGAACCACTTATGCACTATTGGTGGGAATGTAACTTTGTTCAGCTTCTGCGGAAAGCAGTTTGCAGATTTCTCAGAGAACTTAGAGCTACCATTCAACTCAGCAGTCCTATTACTAGGCATTTACCCAAAAGAAAATAAATTGTTCTAACAAAAAGACATCCACACTTGTATGCTTATTGCAGTACTATTCACCTTAGCAAAGATGTGGAATCAACTCAACCCATACATGGTGGATTGGATAAAGAAAATGTGGTACATGTATACCATGGAATACTATGCAACCATAAAAAAGAGAGAGATGTCCTTTGCAGCAATATGGGTGTTGCTGGGGCCATTATCATAAGTGAATTAACATAGGAACAGAAAACCACATACTGCATGTTCTCACTTATAAATGGGAGCTAAACGTTGGGTACATATAGACAGAAAGGTGAGAACACTGGGAACTCCAAAAGGAGAGAGGGAGAGAAGGGGGCAAGTGTTGAAAAACTACCCGTCGGGTACTATGTTCACTATTTGGGTGATGGGATTAATAGAAGCTTAAACCTCAGCATCATGATATACCCCTGTAACAAACCTGTACACATACCTGCTGAACCTAAAAAAAAAAAAACACCCCAGAAACTGGTTCGCGCTATCATATGTTCTTCGTTTTTTATTTGTTTAGTAATTTCCTGTATCTTCAGTTCTCAACTTTGTTTGGTCTCAGGACCCCTTTAAGCTCATAAAAATTAAGGACCCTAAATAGCTTTTACAATGTGGGTTGTAAGTATCTATTTACTATATTAGAAATTAAAACACAAATTTAAAAAATATTGGGTTATTAAAAAATTTAATTACATTTTAACATAATAGCATATATTTATGAGTAATAATTCTTCTAGAACAAAAAAAATTTAGAAAGAAGAGTAGCATTGTTTTACTTTTCTGCAGGTCTTGTTAATGTCAGCTTAATGAGGTCTGCAGAAATGAGCTGGGTTCTTATCTATTTCTTTTTATTTAAATTTTATTGTATGTATTTAAGGTGTTCAGCATGGTGCCTTGAGATAGATAGATAGATAGGTAGATAGTGAAGAGGTTGGTATAGTCTAGCAAATTAACCTGTCTGTCATCTCACACAGGTGCTCATTTTAGGTACTTTTAGTATGCCTGAAGTCTTCTCTTTTAGCAAAAATCCCAAATGTAGCACAACAATATTAAGTATAGCCGTCATGTAATCTATTAGCTATTTAAACTTATTGATCCTATGTATCTGTGACTTTGTATCCTTTAACCTACATCTTCTTATTTTCTCCCTTCCTGTCCCTCGTAGCTGCTATTTTATTCTCTATCTCTGTGTATTTGACTGTTTTTTTTTTTTTTTTTTTT
>NW_012102354.1:1511018-1512397 GCF_000951045.1 Mandrillus leucophaeus
CAGAAATGAGCTGGGTTCTTATCTATTTCTTTTTATTTAAATTTTATTGTATGTATTTAAGGTGTTCAGCATGGTGCCTTGAGATAGATAGATAGGTAGGTAGATAGTGAAGAGGTTGGTATAGTCTAGCAAATTAACCTGTCTGTCATCTCACACAGGTGCTCATTTTAGGTACTTTCAGTATGCCTGAAGTCTCCTCTTTTAGCAAAAATCCCAAATGCAGCACAACAATATTAAGTATAGCCCTCATGTAATCTATTAGCTATTTAAACTTATTGATCCTATGTATCTGTGACTTTGTATCCTTCAACCTACATCTTCTTATTTTCTCCCTTCCTGCCCCTCGTAGCTGCTATTTTATTCTCTATCTCTGTGTATTTGACTGTTTTTTTTTTTTTTAACATATAAATGAGATCATGCAATACTTTTCTTTTTGTGTCTGGCATATTTCACTTAGTATAATGTCCTTCAGATTCATCTATGTTGTGACAAATGGCAGACTCTCCCTCTTTTAAAAAGCTGAATAATATTTCTCTGCATGAGTGTGTGTGTGTGTGTGTACACAGACACACCACATTTTCTTTATCCATTTGTCCATTTGCAGACACTTTGGTTGTTTACAAATCTTGGCTATCGTAAGTAATGTCGCAATGAACATGGGAGTGTAGATATTTTTATGAGGTAGTAGTTTAATTTCCTTTGGATATATATCCATAAGAAGGATTGCTGAGTCATATGGTAGTTCTATTTTTAATTTATTTAGGAATCTCTGCACAGTTTCATACAATGGCTGACCATTCTGCATTCCCACCAACAGAGTATAGGGGTTTCCTTTCCTCTGTACTCTCACCAACGCTTGTCATCTCTTTTCTTTTTGGTAATACCCATCCTAACAGGTGTGAGTTGATAACTTAATATAGTTTTGACTCATATTCCTCTGATGAATAGTGATGTTGAACACCTTTTCATATACCTGTTAGCTGTTTTTATGTTGTCTTTGGAAAAAGATCTATTCAAGTCCTTTGCCAATTTTTGAATAGGGTTGTTTTTCTGTTATTGAGTTGTGTAAATCTTTTAATATATTTTGGATATTAAGCCCTTTATCAGATATATGGTTTGCAAATATTTTCTCTCAGTCTGTTGGCTGCTGTTTTATTTTGTTATTTGTTTTCTTTGCTGTGCAGGAGCTTTTTAGTTTGATGTCTCTATTTTATTTTATTTTATTTTTTATTATACTTTATGTTCTAGGGTACATGTGCACAACGTGCAGTTTTGTTACATATACTTACATGTGCCATGTTGGTTTGCTGCACCCATTAACTCGTCATTTACATTAGGTGTATCTCCTAATGCTATCCCTCCCCGCTTCCCCCACCTCA
>NW_012102354.1:1516712-1517587 GCF_000951045.1 Mandrillus leucophaeus
ATGGGGTTTTCTAAATATACAATTATGCCATCTGCAGACAGGGACAATTTGACTTCCTCTTTTCCTAATTGAATACCCTTTATTTCTTTCTCCTGCCTGATTGCCCTGGCCAGAACTTCCAACACTATGTTGAATAGAAGTGGTGAGAGAGGGCATCCCTGTCGTGTGCCAGTTTTCAAAGGGAATACTTCCAGTTTTTGCCCATTCAGTATGATATTGTCTGTAGGTTTGTCATAAATAGCTCTTATTATTTTGAGATACGTTCCATCAATACCGAATATATTGAGTGTTTTTAGCATGAAGGGCTGTTGAAGTTTGTCAGAGGCCTTTCTGCATCTGTTGAGATAATCATGTGGTTTTTGTCTTTGGTTCTATTTATATGCTGGATTATGTTTATTGATTTGCATGTATTGAACCAGTCTTGCATCCCAGGGATGAAGCCCACTTGATCATGGTGGATAAGCTTTTTGATGTGCTGCTGGATTCGGTTTGCCAGTATTTTATTGAGGATTTTTGCATCGATGTGCATCAGGGATATTGGTCTAAAATTTTCTTTTTTTGTTGTGTCTCTACTAGGCTTTGGTATCAGGATGATGTTGGTCATAAAACGAGTTAGGGAGAATTTCCTCCTTTTCTATTGATTGGAATAGTTTCAGAAGGAATAGTACCAGCTCCTCCTTGTACTTCTGGTAGAATTCGACTGTGAATCTGTCTGGTCCTGGACTTTTTTTGGTTGGTAGGCTGTTAATTATTGCCTCAGTTTCAGAGCTTGCTATTGGTCCATTCAGGGATTCAACTTCTTCCTGGTTTAGTCTTGGGAGAGTGTATGTGTCCAGGAATTTATCAATTTCTTCTAGGTTTTCTAGTTTATTTGC
>NW_012102354.1:1517637-1517899 GCF_000951045.1 Mandrillus leucophaeus
AGTGGGGTGTTAAAGTCTCCCATTATTATTGTGTGGGAGTCTAAGTCCCTTTGTAAGTCTCTGAGGACTTGCTTTATGAATCTGGGTGCTGCTGTACTGGGTGCATATATATTTAGGATCGTTAGCTCTTCTTGTTGAATTGATCCCTTTACCATTATATAATGGCTTTCTTTGTGTCTTTTGATCTTTGTTGGTTTAAAGTCTGTTTTATCAGAGACTAGGATTGCAACCCCTGCCTTTTTTTGTTTTCCATTTGCTTGGT
>NW_012102354.1:1519779-1522078 GCF_000951045.1 Mandrillus leucophaeus
TCCCACTTCAGTCTCCCAAGTAGTTGGGACTACAGGCATGTGCCAGCACATCTGACTAATTTTTGTATTTTTTGTAGAGGTAGGGTTTGTCCATACTGCCCAGGCTGGTCTCAAACTCCTGAGTTCAAGCAATCCACCCACTTTGGCCTCCCAGAGTGTGCGTATCTTTCACCTTCTTGATTAAATATATTCTTAAGAATTTTATTTTTTAAGATGCTATTGTAAATGAGATTTTTTAATGATTTTTTTTGGATAGGTAGTTATTTGTGTACAGAAATGCCACTGATTTTTTATGTTGATTTTGTATCCTGCAACTTTACTGAGTTCATCCTCTTTGAATATTTGGTAGAATTCAGCCTTGAAGCCATCTGGTTCTGGGCTTTTCTATGTTGGGAGGTTTTTAATTACTACCTTGGTGTCTTTATTTCTTTTATCTGTTCCTAAATTCAATCTGTTGTGATATGTTGTTTTTGTGAAAGTATATGAAGAAAATCTAGCCTTCCACAGATATATAGTTGGAAAAAAGGGAAGCATTTTAATAGTATTTTCAGATAATTGATACTACACTAAAACTCAGCAAATGGTACTTTCTGAGAGGTTAGCTGCCTGATGGAATCTGGAACCACAAGGAACTTTTTGGAATATTTCATTAGGGTTTATTGGTGTACCTCGCACTTTGAATGACTCTTTAACACATGTGTGATGTTACAGCATACATTGGTTATTTGGAAAATATTGGTTTGCTGTCATACAGATGAAACATTGTTCATTATAGAAGATAAAAAAATCATATTCGTTGATATAACTAAGCATCTCATCCATTGTGGTTGATATGAATTTTCCAAAATTAAATTTTTGCTTGAAAACTTAAGTTTTACCATTGGCAAATACATGCTGTTAGTTTTTCTTGAAGTGATGGGCATGCTTAGTTTATGTTTAAAAAAAAGTCTGCCAGATACACAGTTTGAATAACTATAGTTGCTGTCAGTTATTCTTTCAAGTAAAAATGGTGTTTCTTGAAGAAAGAGGCCATGTTTTTTTTTTTGTTTGTTTGTTTTTTTCTTTTCAACTTTTATTCTAGATTCAGGGGTACACAGACAGATTTGTTACATGGGTATATTGCATGATTCTGAGGTTTGGGGTACAAATGCATAGTACCCCCAGGTACTGAGCATTGTATCCAATAGTTAGTTTTTCAGCCTTTACCTTCCTCTCACCCTCATCCCTCTTGTAGTGCCCATTTTCTCTTGTTGGCATCTTTATGTCCATGGGTACTCAGTGTTTAGCTTCTATTTGAAAGTAAGAATATGTGGTATTTGTTTTTCTGTTCCTGCATTAATTCACTCAGGATACCAGCCTACAGCAGCATTTGTGTTGCTGCAAAGGACGTGATTTCTTTGTTTTTATGGGTGCATAGTGTTCCATGGTGTATATATACCACATTTTCTTTATCCAGTCCACTGTGGATGGGCACCTGGTTGGTTGCATGTCATTGCTATTGTGAATAGTACTGTGATGAACATGGGAGTGCGTGTGTCATTTTGGTAGAAAGATTTCTTTCTTTTGGATATATAGCCAGCAATGGGATTGCTGGGTCAAATGGTAGTTCTATTTTAAGTTCTTAGAGAAATCTCCAAACTGCTCTCCACAGTGGCTGAAGTAATTTCCATTCCCACCAACAGTGTACAAGGGTTCTTTTTTCTCTGCAGCCTTGCCAGCATTGGTTGTTTTTTGACTTTTTAATAATGGCCATTGTGACTGGTGTGAGGTGGTATCTTCTTGTGTTTTGATTTGTATTTCTCTGGTGATTAGTGATGTGTAGCATTTTTTCATATATTGGCCACTTCTATATAGTCTTTTGAGAAGCATCTGTTCACGGCTTTTGCCCACTTTTTAATGGGATTACTTGATTTTTTTGTTGAATTAAGTTCCTTATAGATTCTGGACATTACAACTTTGTCAGATGAATAGTTTGCGAATATTTTCTACCATCCTGTAGGTTGTCTGTTCACTCTGTTGGTAGCTTCTTTTGCTGCGCAGAAGCTCTATAGTTTAATTAGGTCTCACTTGTCGATTTTGTTTTTGTTGCAATTGCCTTTGAGAATTTAGTCATAAATAATTTCCCAAGGCCGATTTCTAGAATTGTGTTTCCTAGGTTTTCTTCCAGAATTCTTATAGTTTGAGGTCTTACATTTAAATCTTTAACCTATCTTTGTAACTGAATGCAAGTTCATTCACTCACTACTTGCAGAGTCTTGTTAACAAGAGGGAGGTGTGGTAGAAAGAAAGTGACTTTGCA
>NW_012102354.1:1522128-1522471 GCF_000951045.1 Mandrillus leucophaeus
GATTTCTTTCAGCAGTGTTTTGTAGTTCTCCTTGTAGAGATCGTTCCCTTCCTTGATTAGATGTGTTCCTAGGTATTTTATTTTTGCGTGTGGCTGTTGTAAATGGGATTGTGTTCTTGATTTGGCGTTCAGCTTGAACGTTGTTGGTGTAAAGAAATGCTACTAATTTTATACATTGGTTTTGTGTCCTGAAACTTAACTGAAGTCATGTATTAGTTCTAGGAGTCTTTTGGTGAAGTCCTTAGGGTTTTCTAGGTATAAGACCATATTATCAGCAAAGAGAGATAGTTTGACTTCTTTTCCTATTTGGATGCCTTTTACTTTTTCTCTTGAGTGATTGCTC
>NW_012102354.1:1528836-1537978 GCF_000951045.1 Mandrillus leucophaeus
TGATAAAAGGTAGGAGTCTAGTTCATTCTTCTGCATGTGGCTACCAGTTACCCCAGCACCATTTATTGAATAGGGAGTCCTTTCCCTATTGCTTATTTTTGTTGACTTTGTCAAAGATGAGATGGCTGTAGGTGTGTGGCTTTATATCAGAGTTCTCTATTCTGTTTCATTGGTCTATATGTATGTTTTTGTACTGTTGCTATGCCATTTGGTTACTATAGCCTTATAGTATGTGTTGAAGTTCTGTAATATGAAGCTTCCAGCTGTATTCTTTTTTGCTTATGATTGTTTTGGCTGTTTAGGCTCCTTGTTGGTTGCATATGAATTTTAGAATAGTTTTTTTCTAGTTCTGTGAAAAATGACATTGGTAGTTTGATAGGAATAGCATTGAATCTGTAGATTGCTTTAGGATGTATGGCCATTTTAATGATATTGATTCTTGTATTCCATGAGCTTGAGTGTTTCTCCATTTGTTTGTGTCATCTTTGATTTCTTTCAGCAGTGTTTTGTAGTTCTCCTTGTAGAGATCGTTCCCTTCCTTGATTAGATGTGTTCCTAGGTATTTTATTTTTGCGTGTGGCTACTGTAAATGGGATTGTGTTCTTGATTTGGCGTTCAGCTTGAACGTTGTTGGTGTAAATAAATGCTACTAATTTTATACATTGGTTTTGTGTCCTGAAACTTAACTGAAGTCATGTATTAGTTCTAGGAGTCTTTTGGTGAAGTCCTTAGGGCTTTCTAGGTATAAGACCATATTATCAGCAAAGAGAGATAGTTTGACTTCTTTTCCTATTTGGATGCCTTTTACTTTTTCTCTTGAGTGATTGCTCTATACTTCCAGTATTATGTTGAATAGGAGTGGTGAGATTGGGCATCCTTGTCTTGTTCTGGTTCTCAGGGAGAATGCTTCCAATTTTTGCCCATTTAGCATGATGTTGGCTATAAGTTTGTCAAAGATTGCTCCTATTATTTTGAGGTATGTTCCTTCAGTGCCTAGTTTCTTGAGGGTTTTTCTTTTATCCTGAAGTCATGTTGGATTTTGCCAAAAGCTTTTTCCATGTATTTTGAGATGATCATAGGTTTTTGCTTTTAATTCTGTTTGTATGTTTTAATTCTGTTTATTGTATTTGTCAATACATCATATTTATTGATTTGTGTGTGTT
Organism: Mandrillus leucophaeus; assembly: GCF_000951045.1. Lineage (NCBI taxonomy): Eukaryota > Metazoa > Chordata > Mammalia > Primates > Cercopithecidae > Mandrillus > Mandrillus leucophaeus. The sequence goes on from NW_012102354.1 coordinate 1,530,000, forward strand.
AAACCAACTTTACAACCCAGGAATGAAGCTTATTTAGTTGTGGTGAGTTAACTTTTGATGTGCTGCTGAATTCAGTTTCCTAGTATTTTGTTGAGGATTTTTGCTCTATGTTCATCAGGGATATTGGTCTATACTTTTCTTTTCTTTTCTTTTCTTTTTTTTATCATGTCTTTTCCAGGTTTTGGTATAAGGGTGATGCTGGTTTCGCAGAATGAGTTAGAGAGGAGTCCCTTCTCAACATTTTGGAATAGTTTTCAGCATATTTGAAGTAGTATCAGCACTGCTTTGAACATCTGGTAGAATTCAGCTGTGAGTCCATCTGGTCTGGGGCTTCTTTTGGGTGGTAGGTTTTTTATTACTAATTCGATTTTGGAACTCGATATTGGTCTGTTCAGAGTTTTAATTTCTTCCTGATTCAATCTTGGGAGATTTTGTTTCTAGGAATTTATCAGTTTCCTCTCGATTTTCTAGTTTTGTATGTAGAGGTGTTCTAATAGTCTCTGAGGATCTTTTGTATTTCTGTGGGATTGGTTGTAATGTCATCTTTGTCATTTCTGACTGTGCTTATTGGAATCTTCCCTTTTTTTCCTTTGTTAATCTAATTAGTGTTCTATCAATTTTGTTTATCCTTTCAGAGAACCAGGTTTTGGTTTCATTGATTCTTTTTCTCCCCCTTAATGATCACTGTCAGAAAATCATTGATTCTTTATATGGATTTTTGGATCTCAATTTTGTTGTATCTCACTCCGATTGTAGTTACTTCTTTTCATCTGGCTCTAGGGTTAGTTCTTGTTTTCCTAGTTCCTTTAGGTGTGATGTTAAATTGTTAATTTGAGATCTTTCCAACTTTTTGTAGTAGGCATTTAGTACTATACAGTTTCCTCCTAACACTGCTTTTGCTACATCTCAGAGATTTTTGGTGTGTTGTGTCTGTTTTCATTTATTTCAAAGAATTTTTTGATTTCTGCCTTAACTTTGTTGTTTACCCAAAAGTCATTCAGGAGCAAGTTTTAAAATTTCCATGTAATTGTGTGATTTGGAGAAATCTTGGTATAGTTTTGTTTTAGTTGTTTTTTGCTTCCAACTGTATTAGTCTCTTTTTATTCTTTTGGTAATGTCTTCCAGAGTTAACTACTTCTGTTGTAGGTGATAAAATGTAAAAGGCCCTACTTCAGATGTTGATACTGCTATGAGCGTGGTCTCTTCCTTTACTCAACTGAGAATTAAAACTTTTGATTCTTTTTTATATCCCAGTCCCAGAAGTAATTCCTTCTATAGAAGTTATCTACTGATAGTCTTATTCATCCTAGTAGTGGCTTAAAACCAGGCTCTAACCTCTACAGGAACACTGTAGGATGCATTTAGCGTAAACATATATTAAATTAAAAAGGATTCTTTAAGTGCATTTTATTTTTAGACAACCTACATGACCAGTTTTTTTTTTTTTTTTGGAGACGGTGTCTTACTCTGTCACCAGGCTAAAGTGCAGTGGCATGATCTTGGCTCGCTGCAACCTCCGACTCCCTGGTTCAAGCGATTCTCCTGCCTCAGCCTGCCAAGTAGCTGGGATTATAGGCATGTTCCACCAGGCCCAGCTGATTTTTGTATTTTTAGTAGAGACAGGGTTTCACCATGTTGGCCAGGATGGTCTCCAACTCCTGACCTTGTGATCCGCCCACCTCGGACTCCCAAAGTGTTGGGATTACAGGTGTGAGCCACCATGCCGGTTGACATATTTTTCTTAAAAGTAATGCTTCCACTCCAAATATATAATGGTCAAAATAAATGAAGAGCTTGAGATGACATCAGTCTAATTTATCTTAAGTCATTGTGTCCTGTGGGTGATAGGCAGCAGGCAGTTATGAAGACAGGTGATAGAACTAAAGAAATTGCCAATTGGTTAACATTTTTCCATTTCTAAACCATCTTTAAATAAAATCATATACAGGGTCACACCATCCTCATGGCAGAGCAACCATGCCATCTGGATTCACATTTTTACCAGTGAAAAACTGGTAGTTGTTGAAATTAATAAGATGTGCTTGGTTTGTTCTACAGCCTCTGTCATAAAAGGTTTTACTGTTTAGGTCTCTGTTCTTCAAGTTGGTCTTTGATTGATTTTATGTAATCTTTGATGTATTTCTTGTAGGCTTCTTTTGTGAAGTTTGTTTCCTGCAAGCGATGGTTCATGACAGTATCAACATAAGTGATTAATGTGCTTTCGGTACCTTCACCCTCAGGGCCTTCTGCGGAGGCATTTCTTTCAGTGTCACCCTCTGTCCTACTGACCGTCTTCCTCCCCACCCCCCATCCCACTTACATGCACAGACCGCTTGCAATCTCCCAGATATTGTAAATGTTGGAGAACAGCTCATCATGGCTAATAAGGTCCGGGTAGATAACATGATGGCGGCTGAAGGGAGATGCAGTGATGCTGGCTTAGCAGGATTCCAGAGATCAGAGTGAGCATGATGCGGCTGGAGCAGTGCTTGGTGGGAGGCAGGAGTGGGTGGAAAAGGGGATTTCTATTTTTATTCCTCTGTGGTCCATAAGTATGGTTGGTATGATGTTCATTTTTTGGAATTTATTGAGATTTGCTTTATGGCTGAGCCTATGGTCGGTTGTGGAGTATGTTCCATGTGCAGATGATGGGAGTATTATTCTTTGGTCAATGGGTGGAGTATTCTGTAGATGTCCATGAGGTCCAATTGGTCAAGTTTAAATTCAGAATTCCTTTGTTAGTTTTCTGCCTGGATGATCTAATGTTTTCCGTAGGGTGTTGAAATCCCCCACTATTATCGTGTGTGTGGCTGTGTAAGAGTTTTGTAGGTCTAGAAGTACTTGTTTGTGATTCTGGGTGCTCCAATTTTGGATGAGTGTATATTTAGGATAGTTAAGCCTTCTTGTTGAATTGAAGGCTTTATCATTATATAATGGCCTTCTTTGTATTTTTTTTTTATTGTTGTTGGTTTAAAGTCTGTTTTGTCTGATATAATAATAGTGACCTGTGCTCTTTTTTGTTTTCTATTTGCTTGGTGGATCACTCTTCATTTATTTTGAGCCTATGGGTGTTGTTACGTGCCTCTTGTTTTTTATACAACTTACCACTTTGTGTCTTTTTAGTGGAGTGTTTAGACCATTTACATTCAAGGTTAATATTGATATTTGAGGGTTTTTTTATTCAGATGGAGTCTTGCTCTGTCACTAAGGCTGGAGTGCGGTGGCACAATCTCAGCTCACTATAACTTTTGTCTCCGGGTTCAAGACATTCTCCTGCCTCAGCTTCCTGAGTAGCTGGGACTGCAGGCGAGCATCACCACACCTGGCTAATTTTTGTATTTTTAGTAGAGACAGGGTTTCACCATGTTGCCAGGCTGATCATGAACTCCTTACCTCAAGTGATCTGCCTGCCTTGGCCTCCCAAAGTGTTGGGATTACAGGCATGAGTCACTGTCTCTGACTGATACGTAAGGTTTTGATCCTATCGTGAAATTGTTAGCTGGTTGCTTTGTAGTTTCTTTTGTGTGGTTACTTTATAGGGTCTGTGTGCTTAAGTGTGTTTTCATGGTAGCTGGCATTGGTCTTTTGTTTCCATGTTTAGAGCTCCCTTAAGGAGCTCTTGTAATGGTGGTCTAGTCGTAACTAATTCCTTTAATGCTTGCATGTCTGGAAAAGCTTTTATTTCTGCTGTGCTTATGAAACTTAACTTGGCAGGGTATGAAATTCTTGATTGGAATTTCTTTTCATTAAGAATACTGAAAATAGGCCCCTTATCTGTCCTGGCTTGTAAGATTTCTGCTGAGACGTCTGCTTTTAGCCTAAAGGGTTTCCTTTTGTACATGATCTCACCTTTTTCTCTAGCTGCCTTTAAGATTTTTTCTTTAGAATTGACCTCGGACAGTCTGGGAGTGCAGGGGCCATGAAGAGTGGGGCCAGACTGGGCACATCCATCTACAGGTCCCTCAGTGGCAGGTACAAGAACTGATGCTGAGGGAGAATCCACTGGGCAGCCACCAGGTGCCCAGAGGTGTATCTAGGCATGGAACTGGAGAACCTCCTTGCCCCAGGTTCTCTGCACAATGATGGGGGGCAGCCTAAAATTCTAATCCAGGGAAGTGAGTGCTCCAGATACCTGGAGATCTTTCTGGGCATGGAGTGGAGAGGGCCTCCCTGCATCAAGATCTCTGCATAGGAGAGGTGGGATGACTCAGGCTACTGGACCAGGCAAGCAGGTGCTATGAATACCTGGAGATCTGCCTAGGTGTGTAGCAGACAGAGCCCCCTTGCACCAGGATCTCTGCACAGGAAGGGTGGAGTGGGTCAGGCTGTTAATCAAGGTGAGTGGCTGCTCCAAAGGTCTGGACATCTGCCTGGGCATGGAGTGGAGATGACCCTGCTGCACCATGATCTCTGTCCATGAAAGATGAGTGATTCAGGCTGCTGGTTCAGGCAAGTGAGTGCCCTGAATGCCTGGATTTCTGCCTGAGGGTGGAGCAGAGGGGACCCCACTTCACCTCGATCCCAGGGGAACAGGCAGGGGTACCAAGTGATGGCACACGCAGTTCAGTTTCAGATTGCCAAGCTGGCCATGGTTGCAAGTCTCATTGCCTAGGAGAAACTGCAGTGGTAGCAGCTCTCCTCCCACTCCAAGCTTGCAATAGGGAAGAGTATAATTCCAGTACCTATTTCTGAGGTGCTTTCCACCTCAGAAGTGGTGGAGGCTGTGGAGACTACTATCCTGCTCCCGAGCAGGTTCTCTAGTCTCTGGCCCAAGAGTAAAATGCTTGTATGGCCATGCAGCTGGGTTGCTTAGAATGGCTGACTTTGTGCGCACCCAGATTAAAAATGGCATCCTGTGCTTGGTCCTATGTCTGGGAAAGTGTCTGCAGCTTCTTCTAGTGTTTTTCCCTCACAGTGTCTCCAGCCCTCTCCCCAGGTTAGCTTCAGGGCTTGGGAGAAAAAAAAAATTCTCCCTCAGCCTGAGTTGCTCTGATCTCCAGTGGAAAGGTGAGTCACTGAGGGAGGCTGTCTTTCTCTCTCATGTACTGGGGCTTCACTTACTTTCATCAGCCAAATGCCATCACAGTGACTGTTTGGTGGGATTCTCGTCTCTGGGATTTGGAGTATCCTGCATGATTCCAGTGGATTCCCATTTTCCTTCTTGAATTAAAGCTCACACCATTGATCTTTATTTACTATTTTGTTATATCCAAATGGCGGAGGCCTGCTAACAGGCGTTAATCTGCCACCTTAGAAAAAAAAGGCTATATTAACTCTCAAACAATGGCACAAATGCTTTTCCTTGTACTTTTTGTACTTCTGTATGCTACAGAAATGCTTTATCTTTCTATTTCACCTCATAAAATATTAAAAGGAAGTATACTTGCTAGTTGAAATTTAGTATAATTAATAATTCTTAGATTGTGCAGAGGACTTTCTTATCTTAAGTGAAATATCTTTGTGGTTGTTCATGCTGTTTTTGTCTGTTGTGTTATTTTAACGGTGAGTAGCAATGGAGAATAAAGAGACCACTTGCAAGGTTTGGTGCTACTACCTTAATTCATGCTAAGATGTCTACAGTTTTACTTGTTATTCCTTTTGCATCATCAGTTCAGATGTCAACAAAACCAAATACAAATACTAAATGAGAAAAAGGCATACTTTGTCTTGGTATTATGAAAATAGTTTTGACCTTATGAACACACTGAAAATGGTCTTAGGTACCCTCAGTGGTTTGTATATTACACTCTGAGAACTGTTGTTCTGCACTTAGGGTGACTATATGTAATTTATAATCTAGTTTTGAGAGACAGAGAAATGGGATTCTATTAATAATTACCTCAGAATAACTAACAGGTGTAAACTGGGACTGTCCTGGGCGAACTGGGACGTGTAGTCACCCTATGATTACCTTATTTCTAGGGGACTTCAAGTCAGCTTCTGTGTTTGGTCTTCATGTCACATGATCTTTTTGAAATGATACTATCAGTCATGATGGAAGGAAGGGAAGGGAAGAAAAGGGACACTGAGACTTTTGTGGTGGCTTTCATATTTGAGCATTAAAACTCTTAAAATATAGGTGTTAAACTATATGTCCAATTGTTCTTCAACTTAGATGTGTTGAAAATTTCAGCAATGTGGTTGGTTCTTTGGGTGATTTGAGAGTTAGAATATTGTTTGGTCATCAGGAGACATCTTTTATGCTAATGAGTATTCACAAAGAAGAAATTCACCTGTTTCTGTATTTCGTGAATCATGTAATTTTATTTGGATTGGTTCAAAGATGATCCAAGAATCACAAAACTATAACTGCCACAATGTATCAAAGGATTTTTGATGGTGAATAAGAAACAATACACTTATGAATGTGGATATTGTTATGCCATGTTAGTGTATTACAACATTCTTTAAATTATGTTTGTGGAATTGAATTCTTGCTATGTTAAAATTTATTGTTAAATTTACTATTTCTAATGAGAACAAAGGTACAATGCACCAGAATCTCTGGGACACAGCTAAGGCAGTGTTAAGAGGGAAATTCATAGCACTAAATGCCCACATCAAAAAGTTAGAGAGATCTCAAATTAAGAATGTAACATCACAATTGAAAGAATCAGAGAAGCAAGAACAAATCAGCCCTAAAGCTAGCAGAAGACCAAAATTAGAGCGGAACTGAAGGAAATCAAGGCACAAAAAACCATTCAGAAGATTAATGAATCCAGGAGTTGGTTTTTGAAAAATTAATAAGATAGATAGACTGCTGGCTAGACTAATAAAGAGAGAAGATCAAAATAAACACAATTAGAAATGAAGGGATATTACCACTGACCCCACAGAAATGAAAATAACCATCAGAAACTATTGTGAAAAACACCTCTATGCACACAAACTAGAAAGCCTAGAAGAGATGAATAAATTCCTGAACACATACATCCTCCCAAGACTTAACCAGGAAGAAATTGATTCCCTGAATAGTTCCTTGTTGGAACTCCAAAATTGAATCAGTAATAAATAGCCTATCAACCAAAAAAAGCCCAAGATGTGATGGATAAACAGCTAAGTTCTACCTGATGTACAAAAAGAGCTGCTACTATTCTTACTGAAACTATTCCAAAAAATTGAGGAGAAAGGACTCCTCCCCAACCAATTCTGTGAGGCCAGCATCATCCTGATACCAAAGCCTGGGAGAGACACAACAAAAAAGAAACCTTCAGGCCAATATTCCTGATGAACATCGCTGCAAAAATCCTTAACAAAATACTTGATACTTGTAAACCAAATTTAGCAGCACATCAAAAAGCGAATCCACCATTATGAAGTAGGCTTTATCCCTGGAATGCAAAGTTGGTTCAACACACTGAAATCAATAAATGTGATTCATTACATAAACAAAGCTAAAGACAGAAACTAAGTGCTTATCTCAATAGATGCAGAAAAGGCTTTAGATAAAATTCAACAGCCTTTCATGTTAAAAACTCAAGAAATTAGGTATTGAAGGAACATACCTCAAAATAATACAAGCCATCTATGACAGACCTACAGCCAACATTATACTGAATGGGGAAAAGCTGAATGCATTCCCCTTGAAAACAGCACAAGACAAGTATGCCCTCTCTCACCAGTCCTATTCAACATAGTATTGGAAGTCCTAGCTAGAGCCGTCAGGCAAGACAAAGAAATAAAGGACATCCAAATAGGAAGAGACAAAGTCAAACTGTCACTATTTGCAGATGACATGACTCTATATATAGAAAACTCTATAGTCTTGGCCAAAAGCTCCTTCAGGTAATAAACAACTTCAGCAAAGTTTTAGGATACAAAAATCAATGTGCAAAACTCACTAGCATTCCTATATATCAACAATAGCCGAGCTGAGAGGCAAACCAGGAGGGCAATTCCATTGCCACAAAAAGAATAAAACACCTAGCAATACAGCTAACCAGGGAGGTGAAAGATCTTTTTTTTTTTTTTTTTTTTTT
>NW_012102354.1:1538034-1541953 GCF_000951045.1 Mandrillus leucophaeus
CTCACTGCAAGCTCTGCCTCCCGGGTTTACGCCATTCTCCTGCCTCAGCCTCCCAAGTAGCTGGGACTACAGGCGCCTGCCACCTCGCCCGGCTAGTTTTTTGTATTTTTTAGTAGAGACGAGGTTTCACCGTGGAAAGCTCTTTATAATGAGAATTACAAAACACTGCTCAAAGAAATCAGAGAAGACACAAACAAATGGGAAAACATCACATGCTCATGGATAGGAAGAATCAATATTATTAAAATGGCCATACTACCCAAAACAATGTACAGATTCAGTGCTATTCCTATCAAATTCCAATGAAATTCTTCACAGAACTGGAAAACACTGTTTTAAAATTCATATGGAACTAACAAGGAGCGTGAATAGTCGAGGCAATCCTAAACAAAAAGGACAAAGCTGGAGGCATCACATTACCTGACTTAAAACTATACTACAGGGCCATGGTAACCAAAACAGCATGGTACAGGCACAAAAACAGATCCATAGACCAATGGAACAGAATAGAGAGTCAGGAAGTAAGGCTGCACATCTATAGCCATCTGACCTTTGACAAAGTCAACAAAAGTAAGCAATGGGGAAAGGACTCTCAATTCAATAAATGGTGCGGGGATAACTGGCTAGCCATATGCAGAAGACTGAAGCTGGACCCCTTTCTTATACCACATACAAAAATAAGCTCAAGATGGATTAAAGACTTAAATGTAAAACTCCAAATTGTAAAAACCCTAGAAAACAACCTAGGCAATACCATCTTGGACATAGGAACAGGCAAAGATTTCATGACAAAGACACCAAAAGCAATCACAAGAAAAGCAAAAATTTACAAGTGAGATCTAATTAAACTTAAGAGTTTCTGCACAGTGAAACAAACTATCAACAGAGGAAGCAGCCTACAGAATGGGAGAAAATATTTGCAAACTATGCATCTGATAAAGGGCTAATATCCAGCATCTATAAGGAACTTAAATTTACAAGAGAAAAACAAACAGTCCCATTAAAAAGTGGGTAAAGGACACGAACAGATACTTTTCAAAAGAAGACATGCATGCAGCCAACAAGCATATGGAAAAAAGCTCAATATTACTGATCGTTAGAGAAATGCAAATCAAAAATACAAGGAGATACCATCTCACACCAGTCCGAATGGCTATTGTTGAAAAGTAAAAAACTAGTAGATACTGGTGAGGTTGCAGAGAAAAGGAAATACTTATATACTGTTGGTGGGAGTGTAAATTAGTTCAGCCATTGTGGAAAACAGTATGGCAGTTCCTCAAAGAGCTAAAAGCAGAACTGCTATTTGACCCAGCAATCCCATTACTGGGTATATACTCAGAGGAATATAAAGCATTCTACCATAAAGATGCATGCGAATGTTCATTGCAGCATTTTTTTCACAATAGCAAAGACAGGGAATAACCTAAATGCTCATCAATGACAGATTGGATAAAGGGAATGTGGTACGTGTATACCATGGATACTATGCAGCCATAAAAAAGAATGAGATCATGTCTTTTGTGGGAACACAGATGAAGCTGGAGGCTATTATCTTCAACAAACTAAAGCAGGAAAGACAACCAAATACTGCATGTTTTCACTTACAAGTGGGAGCTAGATGATGAGAACTCATGAACACAAGGAAACAACAGACACTGGGTCTGCTTAAGGGTGGAGGGTGATAACTACTGGGTACTGGACTTAATTCCTTGGTAATGAAATAATCTGTACAGCAAACCCCTGTGACATGAATTTACCTGTGGAACAAACCTTCACATGTACCCCTGAACTTAAAAGTTAAAAAAATGTAGTATTTCTAGAACATACACGTGAAGATCAAAGTTATGACACTTTTAGTTTGAGTAAAAATACATACTCATTTAAAACTTACTTTGTTATTAAAACCATCTTGAATATTAAAATTTGTTTCACATACATTTAAAGGTATAATATGAACATGTAAAAATAACTTGTTATTTTTATATGATTTATATAAGAGAGTCAGTGCTACCTTGACTTACTAAGGACAATCTAGGTGTTTTGTTATGGATTTACAAAGTACAGTGTGGTTGATCACAAGTTATTTTTATATGTTCAATTATATAACTTGTTAGTTTAGTATCAAAATTAAGTAGGAGCTGCATGAAACTTCATTATAAAACTGTTCAATGCTTTTATTCCAATGTCTATAAAGAAACTTTAAAAACTCTCTTATAGTCCTGTTTGATTTATTTAAATATAGAGAATTATCTTACAGGATTTATTGCAAGTATTTAAAAGAGGATGATTGTTGCTATTTTTTCTCAAGGAATGCGTTTAATTGCTTTAGACAATGTGTTAACAGATTTTTGTTTCCTCTCAGGCTATTACTTAAGCTGTAGCAGCTTAAGCTTTGCTCACTTCAGCTAATGAAGACTAATACCATTGTGTTCCTGCCAGTTCAATTCTTTCTAATTTAGCTTTTCTAAGATAATGCCTGTTAATAAGCAAAGTCATAGATGAACAGAGGATAAAAACAATTCTGTGCTTCATTAACCATCAATCTGTAGCCTTTCTTCTGTTGTCTTAACGTGGAAGGAATGGTTAGTTTAAAAAAATGTTAGCTTTTATGAGTTGTTTGTTTTTGAGTTGTTTTATGTGATGGAGTGATTCTAATGTCAGGAACAGATCTTTGGGGCAATTTTCCTTAATGCAGTATGTGAAAAACAAGCCATAATAAATATTACATTAACACATAAACATGCTAAAGTTTGTGTTTTTATTAAAGATGAGGGAAAATGACATTCTAACCACCATATTTAGTCACGTTTAGGTAAAATGAACCTTGAGTATCTAAGGTATATGATTACATTGATCAACTAAGATCCCTCTACTGTAGTTACTATTTTTTCTTTACACTTATTTTTAAATGATAGTTTACATTTACAACTAACTGGTCAATCTTTGAGATGTATTATAAATGAAAGGCTGGTTAGCACAGAAAAACTGGTAGATAATAAAGGAAAGATATACGGGATTGTAGCTCTAATGTAGGTCGAGTTGTCAATCTGGGAATTTGTTTTTAGCAGTTGTACCTGTTTTACTGCAGAGACTTCAGGAGACATGTTCTTATTCTTTTGTTCCTAAAACTATTCAGGTGTGCTTGCTTACTTGCCCAAAGTACTGTAAGTAACTTTTCATAAAATAGTGAATTGGAATTTATTTTGAACCTATACAATTTAGAATGGGTTTATGTTGGGTTACAAATTTATGCTCAATATTATAGTCTCTTGGAAATGTGCCTCTTTAATAAATATTACTTTTTCTCTCCAGTGAAGGGTTGTAAGAGAGATTTAGTGCTACCTTGACTTACTAAGGACAATCTAGGTGTTTTGTTATGGATTTCCAAAGTACAGTATGGTTGATTACAATGAGATATTTTCTTTTGGCACTTAAAGGAGTTTATTTGTAAAGTCTTTATCTGAAGTTGTTGCAAAAAATATAATTACTTTTTACCTCACTTGGAATCAGGAAGTTTAGAATTCACCATGGTTTAACCTGTTAGTGATAGAAAATATTTTTTAAAAATCAGCTATGTTTAGTGATTTTATTAAATTGGTAAATTCTAATGAATGCATATTTATTTTGTTTTCTATGCAGCATCATTAGTTATTCCTGCTGGTAGAACTCTTCCAAGTTTTACTACAGCAGAACTGGTATGTAGCTTACTTAAAATATATTTTAAAAGATATGCCCCACTGTTAGTGAGTGGTGGCAAAATGCTGAACGTAGATGTAATTTCTTACCCTCCAGCTGAAAGTGAAAAAATGTGGCTGGGCGCGGTGGCTCATGCTTGTAATCCCAACCCTTTGGGAGGCTGAGGCAGGTGGATCACCTGAGATCAGGAGTTTGAGACCAGCTTGGCCAACTGGCGAAACCC
>NW_012102354.1:1543210-1552092 GCF_000951045.1 Mandrillus leucophaeus
TTTTAGTTGAGACGGGGTTTCACCATGTTGGCCAGGGTGGTCTCAAACTCCTGACCTCAAGTGATCCACCCACCTTGACCTCCCAAAGTGCTGGGATTACAGGTGTGAGCCACCATGCCCGGCCTGTACAAAATTTTTTTTAAAAAATTAGCTGAGCGTGGTGGTGTGTGCTTGTAGTCCTGGCTACTTGAGAGGCTGAGGCAGGAGGATCACTTGAGCCTAGGAATTGGAGGTTACAGTGAGTTATGACTGCACCACTGCTCTTCAGCCTGGGCCACAGAATGAAACCCTGTCTCTTAAAAGTAAAAAAGCAAAACATTTATAAATAAAAGAAAGAGCTCTGTAGTCTTATACTCCAAGAATAAACGTTTTAACTGATGTTTATCCATCCAGACTTCTTTCATGAAAGCTATATTAGTTTTCAGGGTAAAAAGTATGAATACTCTTTTTACTGTTTCTGTAATTTCTGTTTTCTAATTTAGTAATACAGACGTACTGCTTTCAATTTCAGTTAGTACACATTGGCCTTAGTGGATGTAACACAGTTTAATTAACAAACTTTTGTTGGTGAACATTTAAATTATTTCCAGCATTTTTCTAATATAGTATTCCATTGGTTATGCTTGTATATATTTCTGCGTGTTTGTGTGATAATCAGGACAAATTTCTAAAAGTAGAATTCCTGGGTCAAAGGTCATATGTATTTTCAATTTTGGTATATATATTGCAAAAATTACCCTCCAAAAGGATTGTACCAATATGCATTCATACAAACAGTGGTTTGAGAAAACCAATTTTTATCACATTCTCAACAACACTGGATGTTATCAATCTTTCAAATTTTTGCAGGTCTGAGAATCAATGGCCTTGCAAAGCTATGTCTTGGGCAAGTTTTTTGAGTCAATGTTTATACTGTTCATTAGGACTTACTGACTTCTTTGCTAATAACTGTAGAATAGGATTCCTCTTGATCCTTAATGGGATGATCAATATCGAAAAACTGTTTTATTCAAAGAACTCAGCCCTAATGTTAAATGTTAAGTATTGTCAAACTATTGTCCACAATCAGATTTTTTGACTCCCTATGAGATCAGGGAAAAAAAGATACAAGTAAAGTCCTTTTCTAACTTTCTGATATAAATTTCTTATATCTAGGGTACTTCAAACTCCAGTGCAAACTTTACTTTTCCTGGTTATCCCATTCATGTACCAGCAGGTGTGACACTACAGACTGTATCTGGTGAGAGTATATTCTAAAAATATTTTTGTTTTTAGCATTGGTACTATTTTTTGGACGTTAAGCTTCATGATTTTTTAATAGATTATATACCAGAAGTTATAAGAACTTTTAATAAAATAGATTTTAGAAGTAATGATAAATAGTGGTTTTTATTGTTATGGAGACAGTCTACCATAAAAGACATTGTACTAGGCCTGTCCTGTATTTCCTTCCCTGTTCTCTTTCCCAACATTGTATAGGGGTTCTTTGTATGTATTTTTTCTAATTCAAGTCAGTTATCTAAATTTTAACAAATACAAAATAAAATAATTTACCTGCATTCCTGCTAGCTCTAATTACGGACTAAAGATTAGGTTGATCCACCTTTGTCCGCTTTCTTAGTAGAGATTGCATGGTCTGATAGAACAAACAACAGTTTTGAGGTTAACCAGTCTCTGCTTTTCAGAGCACCATCTCTTGATTTTGATGAGGATCATACCTCTTCTTTGGGTTGTTGTAAAGTTTAAGTAAAGCACCTAACTCAGTGCTCAAAAATAAATTCTTTATTTTTTTTCTTTTTTTTTGAGACGGAGTCTCGCTCTGTCGCCCAGGCTGGAGTGCAGTGGCTTGATCTCGGCTCACTGCAAGCTCCGCCTCCTGGGTTCACGCCATTCTCCTGCCTCAGCCTCCTGAGTAGCTGGGACTACAGGTGCCCGCCACCACGCCCGTCTAATTTTTTGTATTTTTAGTACAGACGGGGTTTCGCCATGTTAGCCAGGAGGTTCTCGATCTCCAGACCTTGTGATCCAGCCGCCTAGGCCTCCCAAAGTGCTGTGATTACAGGCATGAGCCACCGCGCCCAGCCTTTTTTTTTCTTTTATAGTGTTATTTTAAAGGAAGAAAGGGAAGAAATTTGATTACTTTTGAAATCATTAAACTCTCTTTTGGATAGCATTTTCTTGTTATATGGCATTTTAAATATATGAAGTTATATTTTACATGATTATGTTTGTTAAAATCCAGTTTTTGGTTGATAACATTAATTTATCGAACAATGGAAGAGGTTCATGGATTAAATATTGGTGGCCTTTTTGTATCTCAGAGTGTGACATATAAACAATTGTGGGAGAAGTCTGGAATCAAAGCTAAACATACATAATTAAAAAATAAGAATTTATATATTGATTGTAGAAAATCCCAAAATGTCTGAAGAATAAAAGAAAAACCCCTAGAGATAACCACCATTAACATATCAGTATATTTTTTTCCAGCCTGTTGTGGATGAGATTTTTTTTGTGATTGTTGTCAAAGGAAATTTTAATTCTATTATACTTACAAGATTGTTTCTTCCTTTTTAAGGTCACCTTTATAAAGTCAATGTACCAATTATGGTGACACAGACTTCTGGAAGAGCAGGTATTCTTCAGCATCCAATTCAGCAAGTATTTCAACAGCTTGGCCAGCCTTCAGTAATACAAACTAGTGTTCCACAATTAAATCCATGCTCTCTTCAAGCAACTACTGAAAAATCACAGAGAATTGAAACTGTGCTACAGCAACCCACAGTTCTACCTTCTGGGCCAGTAGATAGGAAACACTTAGAAAATGCCACCAGTGATATACTTGTATCTCCTGGAAATGAGCATAAAATCGTGCCTGAAGCTTTGTTACGTCATCAGGAAAGTTCTCAGTATGTCAATCTTCCAGGTGTTGTATTTTCTCCACAGGTCTCTCAAACAAATCCTAATGTGGAGTCAGTGCTCAGTGGTTCAGCTAGCATGACTCAAAATCTGCATGATGAGTCCCTCTCCACAAGCCCTCATGGGGCTCTCCACCAGCACGTGACTGATATTCAGCTTCATATTCTTAAACATGGGATGTATGGATGTGAATCTGTAAAGCAACCAAGAAATACAGAGGAACCCAGCAACATACCTGTATCAGAGAAGGTATAGTTCTGTGTCCAACTTCTTGGTATCGGGACAGACAGTGGCCAGTGATTGGATATCCTGAGTATTTTCAAGCTATAATGTTAATCAGAATTATATATATATTGTTTTGTTTTTTCCTTTAGAAGATTATTTCTTTTTTCTATTGATTAAAAAAATTTTTAATTGTGATAAAATACACGTAACATAAAATTTACCAACTTAACTATTTCTAAATGTACAGATCAGTAGTGTTATATACATCCACATGTGGTACAACCAAGAAGATTGTATCTTTATTGTTGTTTTTAATATAACCATCAGTTCTTAAAATATTCATGCTTAGCATTTCTAAAGTTTTCATTTCAATAGATGAATTAGAATACTTCTTTAGAGAAAATGCATTTATTTTAAAAGGTAATCTATTTACCAGTCTCTTACATTGGGAAACTTGTTTTTTGTCTGCAGATAAAAATTAAAAGACCCAGAAATCCATACCAGTAGTTTATGGAATGTTTTGAGATAATTAATTATCAAATGTAATATACAAAAGAAGCCCACAAAGTATTTTTTTTCCTGCTCTACCTAATTTTTCTGAATTCTTATATGGAAACTTTTCCCTACATGAGGGATTATGTTGCTAGTAATTTTGTTTCTCCCTGCCTACTAAAGTACTAGTTTTACTTAATTTCTTTTGGTATTGAAACTACAAAAAATTAGCTTATAGTTAACTTTTGATACCAAAAATAGGTCTGAATTATTAATTTTCAAGGAATTAATAGTAATGGCAGAAAGATTCTTGGATAATTTTGGATTATAAAAATTAAAAAAATTACATTCTTTTTACAAAGATGAAATACATCTTGTGGCTAATTCTAGTTATACAATTTAGGACATGTGAAAAATACTTAAAGGTTTTTGCTCCAGCTAATGGTTTAGCCATCATCCAGAGCCACTGTACAAGTCTGTAGCAATGGACAGTTAAGCACCACCTTAATATTTTATCTTCAAGATATTTAAATTTTGCTACTTAGGAAAAGATATAGGGCATAGTGAAAGCCCATAAACAAAGAAAATGATGATCAGAAACTATTTGACCTGTTTTATAATGTTTCAGATATTTAATGAAACCTGTTCAAGATCTCTGAGCAAATCTGTTGTTAGTTTTGCTGTAAGTGTTCATATTAAAATGTTTTATTGACTTTTTAAATTTTTTTTCTGTAATATATAACATTTAGTAAATAAATGTAGGCTAAACTAATAATTATGAAACATTTGGTTTTGAGGTAAAACTAACGACAAATGTAAAATGTTTGTTTTCATCACTACTACTTTTGGAGGCACTTTTTGCCTGGATTCTGTGTGAACTTTGCAGATGTTTGGTGTGATGAGTCAAGGACTTATTCTACTGTTATGTGTTGTATGTCATCATGCCCTTTTTCTGATATGGGGAAATAGATTAGTTAAGGGATATTAATCAAGGATTGATTAGGGGTAGTGGTTGAGAACATAAGCTTTGAAACCACAGTAGGTTCAAATTCTAGGTTCACTACTTGCAAGCAAACTGTGTAACATTACTCACTGAAATTCAGTTTTAGTCTTTAAATTGGCCCTAATACCAACCTTGTAATTTTGAAAATTATCAGAGATAATATATATTGAGTATTTAAAGCTTCTGGCACCATAGTAAGCTTTAGATTAGTGCTATTATGCTCTATGAGCTTGTAATATATTGGGTAACTTTTCATGTAACTTGTTAGTTTTAAAAAAGGTCTATATCTAAAACACAAAAATATAAACATATGAGAGTATATATAAAATGCTGATTGATTTATTGTAAGTTACCTTTGAGACAGTAAGCAGTTTGGTAAGTTTATGCTGAACTACTTTTCAAAGACTTTACAAGTAGTTTTTCATTTTATAAGTAGCTTAAAGCAAGTTATAATCAACTCTACTCATTTACTTTTCCTATGTTGTAAACTACTGGAGAGCTTTTGGATCTATAGGTTTAAGAAGTAAGGATCTATGTGGGTTTAACCTTCTGTTTCACAAAGTATATTCTTGATAACTTTTGATTCTGCCCCTTGTAACTTCTGTTCTATTTTCTTTGTCTGAATTTGACTCTTCTGGGTACTTTAAAGATGGAATCATACAATGTTTGCCCTTTCGTGACTATCTTATTTCACTTAGCATAATGTTTTCAAGGTTAGTCCATATTGTAACATGTGTCAGAATTTCATTCCTTTTTAAGGCTGAATTATGTGAGTTTGATAATTTTTAAATTTTGTAAATATTCCTGGAATCCGTTTCTTCTTCTCCACTCCTAGTGCCATTGCCCTAATTGTTTCTCATGTGGGATAATTTTATCTGACTAATTTATCAGTGTGTAGTCTCTTCTACCTCTTACTCTGCTCCTGCCAATCCATCCGTCCTAGAGGTCAAAGGCCTAGGCTTCAGGGATCAGAATTGTTTTGAATCCCTTCTCTATTCCTTAATAATTATATGACTTAGAGAAGTTACTCATTTGTAAAATAAAGATAATAGTGTCTACCATATAATTGTGGTAGGATTAGTTAAGTCAATCAATGAAAAGTGCTCAGCAGCACACTGGCACCGTGGTAAATGCTCAGTGCATGTTAGCACTCTTTTCCTGGTGGCTTCCAGAGATCTGTCCCAAATGCAGCCTGATTGTGTCTTTCTCCACTTAACACATCACTGACTGCCCTTCACCTATAATAAATAAACTTCAGGCACCTTAACATACATACACAAAGCGTATTACACGTTCTTTCTCTGCCAAAGTTTCCTATTTATTCTTCCTTCCTCACATGAATATTCTTGACTGGGAACTGGTAACCGTGAGTGATTCTTGGTTTTTAACCTTGTTGTTTCCTACTTTTCTTTTTGCTTTTGTCATCCCCCCTATTTGATGCCTAGAGTTTCTTCCCACCATCCTTTCCTCTGGTTAATTCCTGCTTATTCATTACTTCCTTCAGAAATCTTCAGTACTTCTCCACCTAATTTTTCCTTCATTATTAAATTGAATGTAGCTCTTCTGTTTTGTCGCCTGAAGCATGTCTGTCATAATGTAGTTCAAAGATATATTGATATGTTTTCTTTGCATTGACAGGTACATTTATCTTTGTATATGCAGTAATCTAAGAATATATACACACTCGTGTGTACTAGAGTGTAAGCTTTTAAGGATGGGATCTAGAATTAGTTTATTTGGCTCAGTAGTTCTCAATCCTGGCTGAATGATAAAATCACTGGGCCATTAAAAGAAAGTGCACGTCTACCCCAAGAGATTTAAATCTAATTGATCTGGAATGGGGTTCAGTCATCAATATTTAAGAGCTTCTGAAGTGATTGTAATATATAGTCAAGGCTAAGAACCACTGATGTAGCTCAAAATCAATGTATGAGTGAAAAATGGAGTGAGAGGATAAGAGAATATATAACTCCTAAGTGAGAGTTTTCATTTTTCTTCTAAGTCCGCACGTATTCCTCTAAAAGATAAAATGTCCTATCAATAATTATTTGACTTTATAATTCATTTAAATTGAGTAAATACTTTTTGAGTCTCTGTATGCCATTATGAAATTAATATATCAAAGTCAGAGATATTTAAACCAGATATGTGACTTTTTCTTCATTATAAGAAGAAAGCCAATTTAACAAAATAATTTTTTATATCTGTCAAAATATATTAAGATATATTTCATTCCAAATAAGAGTGAAGTAGCATGGGATGCTACTGTACATGGTCAGGTAATATATAATTATCATTGTTACTATATTGTAATAGATTAAATTCCTGTTAAGAATAAAAGAAAATATGCGCTGCCATTACAATTATAGGCCACTGAATGTGACATAATTTAGGCTGAAAATGTGAAAAGAATGTGTATTGTAGCTTAGGCTTATCTTGTTTTATATTTATCCCCACATATGGGTATAAAGTTCTGCAAATTTTTACTAGCCATTGGAAAAATATGGTTCTTTCATTGGAGGGAAGCTTAAATGGCAAAGACTGGAAGCTGGATTTGGCAAACAAAGCTTTATCATGAAGCATCCTATTTACTTGCTTATTATACTACCCAGTCATGGAAGCCACATACAATCAAAGACACCATGGTTAAGCTGAGAATATTGGACATTATTGAGCTGGTTTGTTTTAGAGCAGAGAAAAAAAAGGGAAGCATTTCCTCTGTCAGATGACATCATCTGCATTAGAATTGTTGACATTTCTTTCAGGTTTGGCTGGAATTCATAGAAGTATCAGCAGCGACTTTCCTTTAACATTCAACAGGCTAAAAATACCAATGTTTCTTAGGGCTGCCAATATCTGATTTTAATCATTATTTGTACATTGATACCATCAAATAATTTTTATGTTGTGAGCTCTTTTTTTTTAAATTGGAAACTGACATCTTTCTAATAATGAAAAGTTTGGCTAGTAAAATTTGGTACTCTGAACCATTGGAGCTCCCGAGATGCTTGGCAAACATGGTTTTGCTGCTTTAGTAAAGAAAACATTGCTGTCTATTTCAGCACATGGCATGCATTAGTGCTAAGACACGCCAATAATTCTAAAAGAAGTCTCATCTGCTGACATAAAACTCAAATATATTAGAGCCATGGTTTTGAATTATTGTGTTTCCCAAGACATTTATCAAACAATGTAGGCAGAATATTAAATTCTTCATGCAGAATTTTTCTGGCTGTTGAAAGGACAATGCTTGAAAGGACCCTTGCTTGATCCTTGGGGAGACATTTACTATTTTTGAGAGGGAGCAAAAGCCCCCTCATAACAATTTGACCTAGAGGAGGAGTTCATTGATGATCTATGTGGTGGATGTTTGGCTATATGAAAGACTTAAATCTTTTCATGGTCCTGCGGTATCAATTATGGATGTTGCTGCACAACTCCTGGCTATTTTGGTCAAATTACCACTTCAGAAGAGATTGGAGTCAGATAATCGTGAATTTTTCAATACCTGGTGGAAGTGCTTCTGAAGAAAAAAGTTGAGAATGATAACTCTTTTGCTGTTATTGAAATTAAATTTAGATTTGTAATTTTAATCCTCTCCCAGAGTAAAGAGGGCCTCACTGATTGAAGGAAAATGGTATGAGGCTACATAAATTCAAATAGAAGAGTCCTAAAATCTTCAGTATTCCTTTATAAGCTTATGCTCATCTGGCAAAGTAACACAGAAGCTCTGCTTCATTTTTCAACAAAAGATCTTATGGTTTAAGGTTTTCAGTACTTGTTGCTATTAAAATGAAAAGCCAGGCTGGGCATGGTGGCTCCTGCCTGTAATCCCAGCACTTTGGGAGGCCAAGGTAGGTGGATCACTTGAGGTTAGGAGTTCGAGACCAGCCTGGTCAATGTGGCGAAACCTCGTTTCTACTAAAAATACAAAAATTAGCAGAGTGTGGTGGCAGGCACCTGTAATCCCAGCTGCTCGGGAGCTGGGGCAAGAGAATCACTTGAACCTGGGAGGCGGAGGTTGTGGTGAGCTAAGATCGCGCCACTGCGCTCCAGCCTGGGCAACAGAGCGAGACTCCATCTCAAACAAACAAACAAAAAAACCAATTTCAATGTGTGGTTTAGGCCTAGGAAAAATCTTATACTAATTGACTTTATTATTATTATTTTTTATGTATTTTTGAGATGGATTCTCACTTCGTCACCCAGGCTGGAGTGCAGTAGCGCGATCTTGGCTCACTGC
>NW_012102354.1:1552881-1554319 GCF_000951045.1 Mandrillus leucophaeus
CAGTGAGCTGAGATTGTGCCACCGCACTCTAGCCTGGGAGATAGAGTGAGACTCTGTCTCAAAAAAAAAAAAAAAAAAAAGAAAACCTGAAAACATTTATGTGTAGGTTTTGTATGTGTAAATACCTAGGAGTGGGGTTCTTAGATAATATGGTAAATGTATGCTTATGAGAAACAGTCAAACTCATTTCCAAGGTGGCTGTATTTCCACCAGCAGTGTGTGGTGGAATTTTGCATTTCTACCAGCAGTGTGTAAGATTTGTTGTTGGTACACTACATCCTTGGTAGTTAATGCTATCTTTTGGTAAGGAGAAGTTTTTAATTTTGATGAAGTCCAGTTTATTATTTTTATCTTTTGTTTTCTTTTTCATGTGTCTTATCAAAGGCTGCAGAGATTTTCTTATACTTCTAAATATTGTATAGTTACAGATTTTACATTTAGGCCTGTTGCCCAGGCTGGAGTGCAGTGGCATGATCTCAGCTCATTGGGTTCAAGCGATTCTCCTGTCTCAGTCTTCCGAGAAGCTGGGATTACAGATGCCCACTGCCATGCCTGGCTAATTTTTTGTATTTTTAGTAGAGGCAAGGTTTCACCATATTGGTCGGGCTGGCCTTGAACTCCTGACCTCAGGTGATCCACCTGCCTCAGCTTCCGAAAGTGCTGGGGAAACAGGCATGAGCCACCGTGCCTGGCCAGCTCATTTTTTTTAACATATGGATATTCAATTGTTTCACCATCGTTTGTTAAAAAGACTGCCCTGTCTCACTGAATTAGCTGTCTGTGCACATTAAATATCTAAAGCACTTCACCTTTAGTGAAAATTATTACATCTGTGTTGGTTTATTACTGAAGGTTCATTCTGTTTCATTAATTCACGTGACTATCTTTTTGCTAGTACCACACTGTCTTGATTATGGCAACTTTATAGTAAATTAGAGAGTGTGAATTTCTCAAATTTGTTCTTTTTTCCAAATGGTTTGGGCTATTCTAATTCCTTTGTATTTCCATATAAATGTTAGGATGTGCTTGTCAGTTTCTAAAAAGAAAAGTTGCTAAGACTGATTTGGGTTCTGTTGAATCGGTAGATCAGTAAGGGGAATTGACGTCTTCACAATATTGAGTCTTCCAATTCAGGGGCATAAGTTTTTTTTTTTTTTTTTTAATTTAGGTTTTTGACTTCTCTTAGTAATGTTTTCTAGTTTTTAGCATATGCATATTTTATATATTCTGTTATATTTTTACTAAATATTTCATGGTTTTTGCTGCTATTATAAATAGTACCTAAAAATGCCATCAAGAACATTTTTTTTTTCCTTCATTTTGTTTTTATTATAGCATGTTTGCTTAATTTACAGCAAGCAGAAAATAAGCTGGGTCTTGTTTTGATCCAAACATTGATGTTTTAAAGGTTGTATACAATATTTGTTAAAAAGAACAT
>NW_012102354.1:1555419-1561738 GCF_000951045.1 Mandrillus leucophaeus
ACATAAAGGTCCACCCTGAACCTAAATGTGTCTGAGCAGTCAGTGTTGTATTGTGGCTACTACTTCACTTTTGTATCACTCTATCTTATTAGCAAGCTACATTTCTAGGTTAACAGTTCTACCAAATGTGAATATGAAAGTTTATTTTTAATGAGACAATATTGCAAATTGTGGTCAACCAACATCTTTTCACCAAATATTTCAAACATAAAAAATGAGAATCTTTTTTCTCATTTTATAGAGACACTACAAATTGGTAGCTGCCCATAACATTAGACAAACTGGATTCTTAAGAGTGGCTTCTCAACAGCATATCATTTAATTATAACTGTTGCCTGGTACAGGGAAAACTAACAAGTGTTTTTAAAGCATCATTGCAACATTGTATTCCTGATAATTTAAGTAAACCGAACTATGAGTAAATGAATGATACATGCCTAAAATTGAGCATGGTCTATACTGTCAGTGGCCACTGGACTTAGGACTAGTCCAAGACTTTGATCTAGATTTTGACCTAGACCTAGACTGTGATCTTGACTGAGATTTGGATCTAGGTGATTCTTTTTTCCTTGATTCCTTTTCATATCTTGAGCCAGACTTATAATGTATTTTGGAATCTGTTTTAGAGGTGCCTCTAGTTTTAGTGTGAGATGCAGACCTAGAACATGATTTAGCCTTCATTTCTTTCTTGGGCTGGGACTTGGACCGTGATCTTGAATTGGATTTTGATCTGGAAAAAGATTGATTTCGGTGTTTGAATCTGTCATTGTCGGAATGGCTTCTGCTACGCCGTGGTCTTCCAGTCTGTCTACTGTTTCTAGGACAGTATGATCTTCTATAGTTGTAATCAGAAGACCAACTTCTTGATCTTCTCCTTTGATAACTTTGGCTTCTAGAATGCCTGTATCTGTCATAATCATCATAGCCTGAAGAACTGTACACATTCCTCTCTTCCTTGGCTTTCATCTGATTTGGTGTCTTTCAATTCCCCTGGGCAAACTGTATTTCAATCTGCTGACCACAAATCCACTTTCTGTCCAAATTATGTAAAGCGTCTTCAGCATCACGAACATCCTTAAATTGTATATAGGCAAATCCTCTTGGATGGCGAATGTAGAAATCAAGTGGAGCATACACATCAACTATAGGACCAATAACGACCAAATTCACGCCGCAAGTCTTCAGACCTGGTGTCCTTGGCCACGTTCCTGAAGAACAGAGACGTGTTGAGGGGATGCAGGCAGTGGGATCTGGCTGCGGCATGTCTCGGCCAGACACACTAACGGGCTCAGCAAACCGTGCGTGGCAAGACTATTTTTATTCTTATTTTAAGCTTGATTTGCATTGCATTTTTAAAAATATATTTTTAATTAATTAATTCATTAGTTTGTGGAGACAGACAGAGTCTCATTGTGTTATCCAGGTTGGTCTCGAATGTCTGGCCTCAAGCACTTGTCTCACTTTGGCTTCCCAAAGTGCTGGGATTACAGATATATGAGCCACTGTGCCTAGCCTAAAATACATTTTTTAAAAGGTAGAAAAAACTAAAAATTTCTAAGGCGTTTGCAGTACATTGCCACAGTATTTTAAAAAGAGGTTGTGCCGATTTTTCCTGCCACCAGTACTTTGATCAGTTTTGCCACATAGATGACACTATATCACTACTGACTTTTACAAATTTGATTTTTCTTTCATGCTAAAATACACGTACAATTAGCCATTTAACTATTTTATTTTTAAATTATTTTTACAATTTTTAACTGTATAGCTTAGTGACAGTAAGTATATTCACATTGTTGTACAGCTATCACCACCACCTGTCTCTAGAAATTTTTCATCTTCTCAAACTCCATGCGTATTAAACATTAACTCCCCATTTCTCACTCTCCCAGTCCCTGACAAACAACCATTCTACTTTCCCTCTCTATGAATTTGACTACTTTAGTTACCTCATATAAGTGGAATCAGACAGTATTTGCCCTTCTTCATTTAGCATAATGCCTCAGGGTTCTTCCATGTTGTAGCATGTGTCAGAACTTACTTCCTTTTTAAGGTTGAATAATATCCCATTGTATGCATATATTGCATTTTGTGTATTCATTCAGGTGTCTGTGGATACTTGGGTTGCTTCCAGCTTTTGACTGTTGTGAATAATGCTGCTATAAACATGGTGTACAAATATCTCTTCAAATCCCTGTCTTTAATTTTTTTGGATATAGATGGAGAAATGGAGCTGCAAAATCATATGACAGTTCTACTTTTAATCTTGTTAGGAACTGCCATACAGTTTCCATAGAGGCTGCACCATTTTACATTCTCAACAGTAGTGTACAAGCGTCTGATTTCTCCACATCCCCACCAACACTTACTTTCTGTTTTTGTTTTTGTTTTGTTTTTTTAAATAATTGCTACCCTAAGGGATTTGAAGTGGTATATTGTAGTTTTGATATGTATTTCCTTAATGATTAGTGATGTTGAACATTGTTTTATGTACTTCTGGCCATTTGTATATGTTCTTTGGAGAGAAGTCTATTCAAGTCCTTTGCCCATTTTTTTTTAATTGGACTGTTTGCTTTGTTGTTGTTGAGTTGTAGTTCTTTATATATCCTGGATATTCACCTCTTATCAGATGTATGATTTGCAGATATTTTCTCCCATTTCATGGGTCACCTTTACTCTGTGTTAATAGTGTCTTTTGAGCACAAAAGTTTTTGATTTTGGTGAAGTCCATTTTATCTATTTTTTTCTTTTGTTACCTATGCTTTTGGTGTCATATCCAGTAAATTATTTTCAAATCTAATGTCATGAAATTTTCACCATGTGTTTTCCTCTAAGAGATTTATAGTTTCAGTTCTTATGTTTAGCTCTTTGATCCATTTTGAGTTAAGTTTTGTAGATGGTGTAAATTTAGGGTTCAACTCCATTATTTTCAGTGTGGTCCTAGTTTTCCCAAAATGATTTGTTGAAAATAGTGTCCATTCCACATTGAATGGTCTTGTTACCCTTCTGGAAAATTGACCTTTTATGTAAGGGTTTGTTGCTGTCTCTTATACACATCTAGATGTGTATAAGAGACAGGTCATAATCATCATAGCCTGAAGAACTGTACACATTCCTCTCTTCCTTGGCTTTCATCTGATTTGGTGTCTTTCAATTCCCCTGGGCAAACTGTATTTCAATCTGCTGACCACAAATCCACTTTCTGTCCAAATTATGTAAAGCGTCTTCAGCATCACGAACATCCTTAAATTGTATATAAGCAAATCCTCTTGGATGGCGAGTGTAGAAATCAAGTGGAGCATACACATCAACTATAGGACCAATAACGACCAAATTCACGCCGCAAATCTTCAGACCTGGTGTCCTTGGCCACGTTCCTGAAGAACAGAGACGTGTTGAGGGGATGCAGGCAGTGGGACCTGGCTGCGGCATGTCTCGGCCAGACACACTAACGGGCTCAGCAAACCGTGCGTGCAAAGACTATTTTTATTCTTATTTTAAGCTTGATTTGCATTGCATTTTTAAAAATATATTTTTAATTAATTAATTCATTAGTTTGTGGAGACAGACAGAGTCTCATTGTGTTATCCAGGTTGGTCTCGAATGTCTGGCCTCAAGCACTTGTCTCACTTTGGCTTCCCAAAGTGCTGGGATTACAGATATATGAGCCACTGTGCCTAGCCTAAAATACATTTTTTAAAAGGTAGAAAAAACTAAAAATTTCTAAGGCGTTTGCAGTACATTGCCACAGTATTTTAAAAAGAGGTTGTGCCGATTTTTCCTGCCACCAGTACTTTGATCAGTTTTGCCACATAGATGACACTATATCACTACTGACTTTTACAAATTTGATTTTTCTTTCATGCTAAAATACACGTACAATTAGCCATTTAACTATTTTATTTTTAAATTATTTTTACAATTTTTAACTGTATAGCTTAGTGACAGTAAGTATATTCACATTGTTGTACAGCTATCACCACCACCTGTCTCTAGAAATTTTTCATCTTCTCAAACTCCATGCGTATTAAACATTAACTCCCCATTTCTCACTCTCCCAGTCCCTGACAAACAACCATTCTACTTTCCCTCTCTATGAATTTGACTACTTTAGTTACCTCATATAAGTGGAATCAGACAGTATTTGCCCTTCTTCATTTAGCATAATGCCTCAGGGTTCTTCCATGTTGTAGCATGTGTCAGAACTTACTTCCTTTTTAAGGTTGAATAATATCCCATTGTATGCATATATTGCATTTTGTGTATTCATTCAGGTGTCTGTGGATACTTGGGTTGCTTCCAGCTTTTGACTGTTGTGAATAATGCTGCTATAAACATGGTGTACAAATATCTCTTCAAATCCCTGTCTTTAATTTTTTTGGATATAGATGGAGAAATGGAGCTGCAAAATCATATGACAGTTCTACTTTTAATCTTGTTAGGAACTGCCATACAGTTTCCATAGAGGCTGCACCATTTTACATTCTCAACAGTAGTGTACAAGCGTCTGATTTCTCCACATCCCCACCAACACTTACTTTCTGTTTTTGTTTTTGTTTTGTTTTTTTAAATAATTGCTACCCTAAGGGATTTGAAGTGGTATATTGTAGTTTTGATATGTATTTCCTTAATGATTAGTGATGTTGAACATTGTTTTATGTACTTCTGGCCATTTGTATATGTTCTTTGGAGAGAAGTCTATTCAAGTCCTTTGCCCATTTTTTTTTAATTGGACTGTTTGCTTTGTTGTTGTTGAGTTGTAGTTCTTTATATATCCTGGATATTCACCTCTTATCAGATGTATGATTTGCAGATATTTTCTCCCATTTCATGGGTCACCTTTACTCTGTGTTAATAGTGTCTTTTGAGCACAAAAGTTTTTGATTTTGGTGAAGTCCATTTTATCTATTTTTTTCTTTTGTTACCTATGCTTTTGGTGTCATATCCAGTAAATTATTTTCAAATCTAATGTCATGAAATTTTCACCATGTGTTTTCCTCTAAGAGATTTATAGTTTCAGTTCTTATGTTTAGCTCTTTGATCCATTTTGAGTTAAGTTTTGTAGATGGTGTAAATTTAGGGTTCAACTCCATTATTTTCAGTGTGGTCCTAGTTTTCCCAAAATGATTTGTTGAAAATACTGTCCATTCCACATTGAATGGTCTTGTTACCCTTCTGGAAAATTGACCTTTTATGTAAGGGTTTGTTGCTGGGATCTTTATCCCATTGGTATATACACCTGTCTTTACATTAATAACACACTGGTTTGATTTTTAAATTTTTATTATTTATCATTTCAACTTTTATTTAAGATTCAGGGAGTACATGTGCAAGGTTTGTGACATAGGTATATTGCATCATGCCGAGGTTTGGGGTGTGATTGATCCTGTCATCCAGTTACTATGCAGAGTACCCAAAATAGTTCTTCAGCCCTTGCTCCCACTTCTTCTCCCTTTTTGGAGTCCCCAATGTCTATTATTTCCACCACTGTGTCTGTATGTGCTGAATATTTAGCTCCTAATTTATAAGTGACAACATCTCGTATATGGTTTTCTGTTCCTGTGTTAATTCACTTAATATAATAGCACTCAACAGTATGCATGTTGCTGCAAAGAACATGATTCCCCCCCCTCCTTTTTTTTGTGGCTGCATAGCATTCCATGGTATATATGTAACACATTTTCTTTATTCAGTCTACCATGTATGGGCACCTGGGCTGATTCCGTGTCTTTGCTATTGTGAATAGTACATCTGTAAACAGAGATAATTTTAGTTTAGTTTTTCCTTTCTAATTTTGATGTATTTTATTTCTTTTACTTGCCTAATTGTCCTAGCTAGTACTTTTTTTTATTACTGTGTTGATTAGAAGTGGTGAAAGTATTTGTCCTTTCCTTCTTTCTAATCTTAGAGAAGAGATTTCAGGGATTTACCATTCAGCATGATTTTTTTTTTATGTTGAACTATCCTTGCATCCCAGGAATAAATCTCATTTGGCCATGGTGTAGGATTCTTATAATGTGCTATTATATCTATTTGCCAGTATTTTGTTGAGGATTTTTACACGAATATTCATCAGAAGTATTGGTCTGTCATTTTTATGTTTTGTCTTTGTCTGGCTTTGGTGTCAGGGTAATGCTGGCCTCGTGAAATAAGTTTGGAGATATTTTGTTCTTCCATTTTTTGGAAGAGTTTGAGGGTGATTGGTATTCATCTTTAAATGTTTGGTATAATTTTCTAGTGAAGCCATTTGGTTCTGGATTTTTCTTTGTAGGTAGGGTTTTGATTACTTATTCAGTCTACTTTCCAATCAATATACTTA
>NW_012102354.1:1562698-1564928 GCF_000951045.1 Mandrillus leucophaeus
TGCCTCAGCCTCCTGAGTAGCTGGGATTACAGGCACCCACCACCACTCCTGGCTAATATTTGTAGTTCTAGTAGAGACAGGGTTTCACCATATTGGCCAGTCTGATCTCGAACTCCTGACTTCAAGTAATCCGCCTGCCTCAGCCTCCCAAAGTGCTGGGATTACAAGCGTGGGCCACTGCACCCGGACTGTTGCATATATTTAGGAGATCTAATGTTTGGTGCACATGTATTTATAACTGTTATATCTTCTTGGTAAATTGATTCTTTTTTCATTATGTAACTTAAATTTTTTTTTTTCCTTTTTACATAACAGTTTTTGACCTAAAATCCATTTTTTCTAGTGGTAACATAACCATTGCAGCTCTATTGGTTATCATTTGCATGGACTTTATTTTTCCATCTTTTCACTTTCAGCCTATTCATGTCCTAGATATTTAATCTCTTATAGAGAGCATATAATTGGATCTTATATTTTATCCATTCTCCTAAACTATATCTTTTGATTGGGGAATTTAATTCATTTGCATTTACAGTAATTACTAATTGGGAAGAACTAACTCTTGCCGTTTTGCTGTTTTCTATATGTCTTTAGGTTTTCTGTGATTTCCTCCTTTGTTACCTTCCTTTGTGTATAATTGATTTTTGGTTTCCCTTCTCATTTCCTTTGTGAACATTCTATAGATATTTTCTTTGTGGTTACCATGGGTATTACATATAATATTTTAGGCTTGTAATAATCTCTTTTAATCAGATACCCACTTAAATTCAATCACATACAAAAAGTTTACTCCTTTACAACTTCACCCTTCCCCACTTTGTCTTATTGTTGTTACAGATTACTTCTTTATATATTATTTACCCATTAACATAGATTTTTTATGCTTTTGTCTTTTAAATGATGTAGAAGAATAAAATCAATTATAAACTAAAATTATGTTAACACTGATTTTTGTATTTGTCCATCTATTTACCTTTACCAGATAATTTTACATTTTGTGTAGCTTCAAGTTACTATCTAGCATCTATTCATTTTAATTTAAAGGACTCCTTTTAATATTTCTTGTAGGGAAAATCTAATGATAATGAATTCCCTTGGTTTTTATCTAGGAATGTCTTAATTTATCTTTCATTTTTTAAAGGATGGTAAGGCAGAATTTATTCAAGGAGATCCATGGCAATAGGAACTACTCTAGCTGGGTTTTGCAGTGGGAGAGAGAGATTGGAAGCAACTCCCTCCCTTATTTTTGAAAAATAATTTTGCCAGATACAGAAATCTTGGTTGATTTTTTTTTTTTTTTTTAAAAACACTTTAAATATGTCATCCCACTGCCTTGTGGTCTTCAAACTTCTGCTGAGGAATCTGCCAGAACACTTATTGGGGATTCCTTATACGTAGGTGAGTTGCTTTTCTCTTGATGCTTTAAAGGTATATAATTTTTTAAATTTATTTTCAACTACCACATGTTCTCATTTGTAAGTGGGAGCTAAACAACAAGAACACATGGATACTAGGAGGGGAACAATGAACATGGGAATAATTGAGGGTGGAGTGTGGGAGGAGGGAGAGGATCAGAAAAAATACCTGTTGAGTACTGTGCTTATTACCTGGGTGATGAAATTATCTGTAAACTAAACCCCCATGACACATAGTTTACCTACATAACAAACCTGTACATATACCCCTGAACCTAAAGTACAAGTTAAAAAAAAAAAAAAAGAGAAGTTCCATTTAGGGAAGAGGTTTCCCTTGTAGATGTATTAAAATATTACACATTCTAAACTGAAACTTGGCTGGGCATAGTGGCTCATGGCTGTAATCCCAGCACATTGGGAGGCTGAGGAAGGAGGATTGCTTGAGTCCACTAGTTCAAGACCAGCCTGGACAACATGGCAAAACCCCATCAATATAAACAATACAAAAAAAGTAGCTGGGCATGGCGCTCCCCTCCTGTAGTTCCAGCTACTCGGGAGACTGAGGTGAGAGAATTGCTTGAGTCCAGGAGGTCAAGGCTGCAGTGAACTGAGACTGGGCCACTGCATTTAAGCCTGGGCAATAGACTGAGATCCTATCTCAATCAATCAATCAAAACTGAAACTTAATCCTTCAAATATGTTTATTTTACTTGTCCTAAAACAATCTGCCTACAAGTATTAAGTGTAAAACATTGTTATTTTCCCATTTTGAGATCTCTAATGTAAAAATGGATTTTATAAAAATAATTTTTTAA
>NW_012102354.1:1565918-1573039 GCF_000951045.1 Mandrillus leucophaeus
TTTTTTTTTTTGTAGATATCCTTTATCAGATGGAAAAAGTTTTCTTTAATGTAGTTTGTTTTTTTAAATCATGAGTTGACGTTAGGTTTAAACAATTTTCCCCTATATCTATTGAAACAAATGGGTTTCCTTCTTTCATGTTTTGATATGGTGAGATACACTGATTGACTTTTGAATGTTCAACTTTCAAATGCATTCTCAGGATAAACTTCCTTTTGTAATGTTGTGTTATTCATTTTATGCATTGCTGGATTCAATTTGCTAAAATTTCGTTGTGAATTTTTGCTTCTGTGTTCATGAGGAGTACTGGTCTGTAGTTTTCTTATTTTGTGCTGGGTATTAGGATAATGTTAGTTTCATAAAATGAATTGCTATATATCTGTATCTCTCCTGTTTTCTGATAGAGTTTTTAGCTTTCTGAATTTAGAATTTTTCTTTGTGGGAAGGTTTTTAATGGAATTAAATTTCTTTAACTGATATGTCTCTTTAGGTTATCTGTTTCTTCTTGAGTAAATTTTGGTAATTTCTTTCAATGAATTTATCCATTTTACTTAAGTTGTAAAATTGATTGAAAGTTGATAATATATTATTTTAATGCCTCTAGGATCTATGTAACATCCCTTCTTTAATTATTAATACTGTTTGCTTGTGTCTTCTGTCTGTCTCTCTCTCACTCTTTCTCTCTCTGTCATGCTACTGGTTTTTCAATGTTTTTTTTTTTTTTTTGAGACAGTCTGGCTCTGTTGCTCAGGCTGGAGTTCAGGTGGTGTGATCTTGGCTCACTGCAATCTGTACCTCCTGGGTTCAAGTGATTCTCATGCCTCAGCCTCCCGACTAGCTGGGATTACAGGTGTACGCCACCACACCTGACTGATTTTTGTATTTTTAGTAGAGACTGGATTTCACCATGTTGGCCAGGCTGGTCTCCAACTCTTGGCCTCAAGTGATCTGCCTGCCTTGGCCTGCTAAAGTGCTGGGATTACAGGTGTGAGCCACCCTGCCTGGCCAGGTTTTTCACTTTTATTGATAATTTCAAAGAATGAACTTTTGGCCTTACTGATTTCTCTCTCTCTCTCTCTTTTTTTTTTTCGGTTTGTAATTTTACTGTTTTTCCCTTTTAAAATTTTTATTATTTCCTTCCTTCTGTTTACTTTGGGCTTATTTTGGCCTTCTTTTTCTAGTTTCTTAAGGTGGAATATTAGGCCATTGATTTGAGACATACTTATTTTCTGATATAATAATTTAATGATATAAATTTCCCCCTAGGCACTGCTTTGGGTATATCTCAAAAGTTTGAACATTATGTTTTCATTTGCATTCAATTACAATTATTTTCTAATTTCTTTTATGATTTAGTCTTTGACCACTGGGTATTTAGAATTGTGTTGTTTACTTTTTAAATATTTGGGAAATTTTTCAGATATCTTTCTGTTATTGGTTTCTAGTGTAATTCTTTTGTGGTCAGAGAATATACTTTATATATTTTAAATTTGCCAGGGTTTGTTTTGTGTTTCAGAATATGGTTTATCTTGGCAAACATGATATGTGCTCTTGAAGCTATTTGGCTATTTTTGGGTGGGGTATTCTCTAGATATTAATTAGGTTAAGTTGATTGATTGCATTGTCTAGGGTTTCCGTATCTTCACTGAATTTCAGTCCACTTTTTCTATTGACTACTGAGAGAGGAATTTTAAGCCTTTACCTGTAATAGTAGATTTGTCTATTTCTTCTTTTACTTTTATTACTTCTTAGTTTGTTTTTGAAGCTATGTTTGTAGGTATATAAGTATTTAGGATAGTCATCTTCTTCAATTGATCCCTTTATTATTATTTAATGTTTTTTATTTATCTCTGATAATATTTCTGGTTCTGAAGTTTACATTTTCTGATATTAATAGAGCAGTTTTAGGTTTATTTTGATTAGTGTTCACATGGTATGTGTTTTTTCTGTTCATTTACTTTTAACCTACCTGTGTCACTGTATTTAAAGTGAGTTTCTTTCTTTCTTTCCCTTTTTTTTTTTTTGATAGTGTCTTGCTCTGTCGCCTAGACTGGAGTGCAGTGGCGCGATCTTGGCTCACTGCAAGCTCCGCCTCCTGGATTCAAGCAATTTTCTTGCCTCAGCCTCCTGAATAGCTGGGATTATAGGCATGTGCCACCATGCCCAGCTAATTTTTAAAAAATATTTTTAATAGAGATGGGGTTTCACCATATTGACCAGGCTGCTCTTGAACTCCTGACCTTGTGATCTGCCCACCTTAGCCTCCCAGATAGACAGCATATGGTTGGATCTTGCTAATTTAATCCAGTCTGATAATCTCTATCTTTTAAATGAGATGTTTAGGCCATTTATATTTAATATAGTTGTTAATCAACTTGTCAGGGTGTGTGTGTGTGTGTGTGTGTGTGTGTCTGTGTGTCTGTGTTCTTCCCTTTTTCTGTTTTCCTGAATGTTTTTGATTTTTTTTTGCTCTGTCACATCTACTGATGACCCCTTCAGATGAAGTTTTTACTCTGATATTGTGGTTTTTATTTTTAGAATTTTTTGTTAAAATTCTTGTTTTTCTTTTTTCTTTCTTTTCCTAACTCCCCAAACTTGTTATCTGTGCTGAAATTATTTATTTGTTCATGAATTTTTTTCCACTTTTTTCACTAAATTATTTGGTGTATCAATCATAGTCTGACATTTCTAACTATCTCTGAGTCTGGTTCTCTTGATTGCTTTGCAGTGTGATGGTTGGTTTTTGTTGCTTTTTGTTTGTATTATTATTTTTGAGAAGGGTCTCACTCTGTCACTTAGGCTGGAGTGCAGTGGTGCAATCACAGCTCACTGTAGCCTCAACCTCCCCGGGCTCAGGTGATCTTCCTGCCTCCACCTCCTCAGCATGCACCGCCACTCCCAGCTAATTTTTTTTTGTGTGTGTATTTTTTGTAGAGATAGGATCTTGCTATGTTTCCCAGACTAGTCCTGAACTTCTGGGCTCAAGCGATCTGCCAGCTTTGGTGTCCCAAAGTGCTGGGATTACAGGCATGAGTGTCTGTGCCTGGCCTCATTTTTGACTGAATGTCAGACATCTTATGTAAATAAAGGAGAGATTGAGGTAAATAGTATTTATAGTTGGAAATAGGCATTACTCTTCTTATAGAGAGATATGTTTGTATGTCCCATCTGTAAGGGGTGTCCCTCCTTGGATTTCAGGCTGCTTCAAGAAAAGTTGTGATTTTGTAAATTTATCCAGCTTTTGTTCATTGTTAGTGTGATAGTAGCATTCTTTTCAGCTTTTACATTATGGGCTGTGGGCCCTCTAAGATTTCTCTAATTTATTCATAGCAGAGTACAAATTTATCTTACTTATGTAATTTGGACTTATTTTCATTTTTGAGCACATAGTCACTAATTTTTGTATACATGTGATATTCCTTATATTTCATCTGTGAAGGAAATCTGTTTCCAATGTAGTAAAATTAATTACATGTAAACTTACATAATTTTGGTCTATTAATTTGAATTTTTCTACACAGCATTATTTGTTGGGTATACTTTTTTGAGAGTTCATTATTGGTAATATTCATATGGGTTTGAACCCTAGAAGGGCAGTTGTCCACTCAAAAACTAAGTTGAGTATATGCATATTATTAAAGTTGTATCTTAAGTTATTGAGATTATTAAAGTTGTATCTTAAGTATTATTGTATTAAACATCACTTATGACTTGCAAACTCAGAAGAAATATAAATAGAGGGCATCTGTTCAAATCTTAGTAAAACTTCTTGGGTTCTGTTAGTAGCCTTCTTGACTCTTAAAAATTCCCAAGACTTTCCAGGCTGATTTGATGAAGGCTCTTTGGGTGCTGTATTACTCTTCATTCCCCTCTTCATAGCCCCTGTTAACCTTGATTTTACTTTCTGTTTTTATGAATTTGCCTGTTCTAGGTACTTCATATAAGTGGAATCATATAAGATTTGTCCTTCTGTGTTTGCCTTATTTCACTTAGTATGACCTTTGTATTTCTGATTGTAAAGAATGGAAAGTCATCTTTTCCATGTACTTGGGCTACACTTCTATACTTCAGTCTTAAAGTTAATGTAACCTGTTGTTTATGCAATATGTGTGTCAACATATGTATGGATTTCCAAAACAACCAGCATTATAGCATCTGGAGCTTTCATCAAGTTTTCAAGGGGCCTCTGACTTTTCCAAAGTGGTTAAGAACTACTGCTATAGATTCTGTAGCATATATAATCATAAAACAGCCCCTGATCTTAAGGAGCTTGACATTTTATTGATCTTTGTCCTATCTATGACAAATTAATTGGGGGGTGGGTAGTATGGTATGACCAACATAGAACCCTACATTGAAGAGTGAAGAGTGCAGGCCAGGTGCTGTGGCTCATGCCTGTAATCCCAGCACTTTGGGAGGCCGAGGTGGGCAGATCATGAGGTCAGGAGATTGAGACCATCCTGGCTAACATGGTGAAACCCCATCTCCACTAAAAATACAAAAACTTAGCCGGATGTGGTGGCGGACGCCTGTAGTTCCAGCTACTCAGGAGGCTGAGGCAGGAGTATTTCCTGAACCTGGGAGGCGGAGCTTGCAGTGAGCCGAGATTGTGCCATTGCACTGCAGCCTGGGCGACAGAGCGAGAGTCTGTCTCAAAAAATAAATAAATAAATAAGAAAATGCCTATAAAATACTTAGCAGAGGGGTTTATTTGTTAACTGTGCTGGATGAAGGTAATGATAAAATAATAGCCATCTACGTGACCAGAGGTGATTACTAAATTTCCTTTATATATTTTTTACTTTTGTTGCAGTGAATTATCTATAACATAAAAATTTGCCATTATACCCATTTTTAGGTGTACATTTCAGTGGTACTAAATTCATTCACAGTGTTGTACAACCATCACCACTCTCTATTTCCAGTACTTTTTCGTCTTCTCAAACAGAAACTCTGTACTCATTAAACAATAACTTTTCATTCCCCTCTTCATAGCCCCTAGTAACCTCGATTTTACTTTCTGTTTCTGTGAATTTGCCTATTCTAGGTGCTTCATATAAGTGGAATCATCTAAGGTTTGTCCTTCTGTGTTTGGCTTATTTCACTTAGTATAATCCTTTACATTTTTATTTATCCATTAAGCACAATGACATTTGTCTTTTCTATTTCATTGAATTATTGTTTAAAGTCAAATGAAATAGTTAAATCCTAATAGGTACTATATAAATTTAGATGGTATGTATAAAAACTGGTAAATATTATCTGAAAGTAATGAACTGATTTGCTGTCTCCCTATGATTGTAAGTGGGTGGTTACTTTATAATTTAAAAAATTATTCCTACATTACATAGAAATGCTAGGCTTATTCAGATTTTAATGTCATAAGGCAGAAATTTGCTTGAAGTGACCATTTGTGGAATGTCTGTTAATTTTAAATTTGGATTCAATATTTTATATGCCTTATTTGACTTGAACTTTAGTGTATTTCTTTCTCTATTTAGGATTCTAATTCACGGGTAGATTTAAGCATTCGGGTTACTGATGATGATACTGGTGAAATAATTCAAGTCGATGGAACCGGTGATACATCTTCCAATGAAGAAATAGGAAGTGCAAGAGATGTAGATGAGAATGAATTTCTAGGGGTTATTGATGCAGGAGATCTGAAGGTACTTGAAGAAGAAGCTGACAGTATTTCAAATGAGGATTCAGCCACAAACAGTAGCGATAATGAAGATCCTCAAGTAGACATTGTAGAAGAGGTAAGGATAGCTTTTCAGCTGAGACTTTCTTTATTAATTTATAACATTTCTACTTTATTATGCTTTGGAACCAAAAGGAATAGCAAGATTAATCTTTTCTTTACTGTTTTGAAATAAGACTTATTTGGGGCTGGGCATGGTGGCTCAAGCCTGTAATCCCAGCACTTTGGGAGGCTGAGGCTGGTGGATCATTTGAGGTTTGGAGTTCGAGGCCAGCTTGGGCCAACATGTTGAAACCCTGTCTTTACTAATAAAACAAAAATTAGCTGGGCATGGTGGCACATGCCTGTAAACCTAACTACTCAGGAGACTGACGCAAAAGAATCACAGGACGCAGAGGTTGTAGTGAACCAAGAAGCGCCACTGTATTCCAGCCTGGGCGACAGAGCACGACTCTGTCTAAAAAAAAAAAAAAAAAGACTTAATATATCCTTAGATTTAAACTTTTAATCTTCAACTGTAATTTAAAACCAATAATAAATATTTGGGAATGGGCTTTTGTATTGGTCTTAAGTAGAGGTGGTAGGTGATCTAGGGAATGGGAATGGCTGTTAAAGAAGGCAGCCTGGTAGAAACATATAGTATCTGCTTTAATTCTAGTAAATGTCATAAACTCCAGGTAGAGTGTGATTATTAAAAAGTATATAAGTAGTATTAGCTATCATTTATGGTAGCCTTACATATGTGCCAGGCATCATATTAAGTCTTACCTGCCTTATCTTAATAGTCCCAAAGTCCTATGGTTCTTATTCCTATCCTGATTTTAGATATGAGGAAACTGAGATATGGAGAGATTTAGTAACTTGCCTAAGGTCAGTCTTGTAATTATTAAATGGCCAAACAGGGATTTATTTTTTATTTTTTATTTCTTTTTTTGAGACAGAGTCTTGCTTTGTTGCCCAGGCTGGAGTGTAGTGGTGTGATCTTGGCTCACTGCAACCTCTGCTTCCTGGGTTCAAATGATTCTCACACCTCAGTCTCCTGAGTAGCTGGGATTGCAAGCACACCACCATGCCCAGCTAATATTTATATTTTTAGTAGAGACGGAGTTTCACCATGTTGGCCAGGCTGGTCTTGAACTTCTGGCCTCAAGTGATCCGTCTGCCTCGGCCTTTCAAAGTGCTGGGATTATAAGTGTGAGCCACTGCACCCAGCTCAAACAGGGTAAATTTAAATCCAGGCTGTTTGACTTTTAGTACAAACAAAAACTTTTAGCTGCTCTAGGTTCCTTTATTTCTTTGTTTTGTTTTGGTTTGGTTTTCGAGATGGAGTCTCAGTCTGTTGCTCAGGCTTGAGTGAAGTGGTGCGATCATGGCTCACTGCAGCCTCAAGTTACTGGGCTCAGATGATTCTCCTACC
>NW_012102354.1:1575499-1577288 GCF_000951045.1 Mandrillus leucophaeus
TGAGACGTAGTCTTGCTCTGTTGCCCAGGATGGAGTGCAGTGGTGTGATCTCAGCTCACTGCAAGCTCCACCTCCCGGGTTCATGCCGTTCTCCTGCCTCAGCCTCCCGAGTAGCTGGGACCACAGGCGCCTGCCACCATGCCCAGCTAATTTTTTTGTATTTTTAGTAGAGACAGGGTTTCACCGTGTTAGCCAGGAGAGTCTTGATCTCCTGACCTTGTGATCTGCCTGCCTCGGCCTCTCAAAGTGCTGGGATTACAGGCCTGAGCCACCGCGCCTGGCCGACACAGGAATCTTTAGAAATGAGGACCCAAAGAAACAGGGAAAAGTATTTTCCTGGACAGTCATATGGAAGTATGATCAGAGGAAAAAAGTATATGATATAATGGCAATAAACTGGAGGGAACTTAGTAAGACCTGTTTGTTCAGATTTTTGTGTCTCTGTGTCTTCAGAAATAAGGACACTTATTTTCCTTTGTGTACAGGGTAGGGACCTCTGTAATAAAGGTTTTATGACTTACTTTAGAGGAAGGTCAGATAATTCTTTCATGGCTTGGTTCAGGGGAGAAGGGCGAGGGCAAGGTCAGAAAGACTTTCCTGCTTCTGCCATTTTTTCAAATGTCAGGATGCCAGAATACATATGGGATAATGTGTTCTGAACCCCACAGATACCTTTTTGCTACTATGAATAATGCCTCTATAAGCATTTGTGTACAAGTTTTTGCATGGACATATGTTTTCATCTGTCTCGGCATATACTTAGGAGTTGAATTCTTGGGTCATGTGGTGACAGTTTAAGGAGCTACTAGACTGTTTTCCAAAGTGGCTATAATATTTTACATTCTTATTAGCAGTGTTTGAGGGTTTCAATTTCTCCACATCCTGGCCAGCACTGGCCATGATCCGACTTTCTAATTCTAACCATTCTAATGGGTGTGAAATAGTATATTATTGCAGTTTTGATTTGTGTTTCCTTGATAACTAATGGGCCTTTTATTCCAGTCACAATTTGAATATATTTAGGGGAAACAAAGGA
The DNA here is from genome assembly GCF_000951045.1 of Mandrillus leucophaeus. Classification (NCBI taxonomy): domain Eukaryota; kingdom Metazoa; phylum Chordata; class Mammalia; order Primates; family Cercopithecidae; genus Mandrillus; species Mandrillus leucophaeus. The sequence continues at coordinate 1,576,536 of NW_012102354.1, forward strand.
TAATGTTTTGAATTGCTATAAAAAGAAATCTTTTTCTCTGAAAATAAGGCCACTTTCTCCCCTATAACATTTTATACAAATAGAAAATGGCAATTTAGGTGCTGAATAAAAATATAAACATAAGAAGGAATAGGGGATAGAAACTAAAACTAAAACTTGTTTTAGTTTCTTATAAACAATATATTGCCTTCTATGAAAAAAACATTATAAGGCACTTAATTATATATGCATTCCATAAAGTCTCATGAAGAATTTTCTAGACCATTATGGATATGGTATCCTTTGTTTGCTGCAATGTGGGCGACCTAGCTTGTAATTAATTACATAGTACTTTGTATTTTTTCAGTGTGTTTTCTCATACATTATCTTTTGTTTCTTATAATAATCTTATGGAATAGATAGAGGTGATATTAAATATACACTGCTAACAAATCTAGTATCTTAGAACACTTCTACTTACTGAATATTTTAAGAACAGTGGTAACAAAGTTAATTTAAAGCAGGTCATTGGGGAACCACTGAAACATTTTAAAAAGGGAGTGATGTAGTCAGAAGATAGCTAAAAGAATGTATCTATAAGGTCAAAGTGGGGTGAGGAACACTGTTATAGTGAATCTTTATGAAAGGAAAACTTTCCAGTGCTGGTCACTGGTTGATTTTTTCAAATAGTATTGAATGTAACCCAACTCAAGTCAATTGAAAGAACTTTCAGTAGTCTTTTTTCAGAGCTTTACTAATTCAGTGTGTTTTATG
>NW_012102354.1:1580158-1581811 GCF_000951045.1 Mandrillus leucophaeus
AGTAGAAAGGTATGTAAAATGATGGGAAATAAGATGGTGAGTTACACTTCACAATTAATCAAAACAGCAGTGTAATTCTAGAAATTCTGAGTGTGTATTTTGGGTCTAGCACTGTACTATATGATTTCAGTGATACCAGAAAAGGTGATAGTCCTTAAGGAAGTAATGATCTTATTGAAACAAGATGTTTCTTTTGGAAAACTAGAAAGACATGCAATGAGATGGTAGGTAAACCAACAGCTAAAATATGTGACAGGTAAATCAAATGCTAAAATATGTGGAATGTAAATCAAATGCTAAGATGAGTAGCACGTAAATCAAATGCTAAGATATACAGCACAGATCGTAAGTGCTAGAGGTGGCTAGGAAATGTAACAAATCATTGGTAGTTGGAGTTCCCCACAAATCCGTCATGGGTGATGTGGGGTTTTGAAATGAGCCTTGAGTGATTTGTAGGATACAGGTAAATATGGAGAATAAGCATCAGAATAGAATAGCCCAATAAAAAGCAGAGAAATGAATGGATGTAGTATGTACAAGGGACACTGAAGAGATAGCTCTGGCTTGAACAAAGTGTTCTCTTATTAGATGTATAGTACTAGGAAATGAAGCTGGGTTGGGAGACAGAGTAGAAAGCAGATTAGAATATCCTGAATGCTAGTAGGAAAAATCTAAACTTGGTCTGAGGGACATTAACCTTCTGAGAAGGTTATTGAGAAAACCGTAATTGGGTTTAAAAGCTAGATGTGTTTGATTTGGAAAAAGCAAATGGTAAAAGTGGGCAGGGCAGATGTGAAGTCCCCAGAGCCCAGAGCCCAGACTGAGGATGGCAGTGTAAGAACATGGAGAAGTCAGAGGTTATGATGGAAGAATCAGTGGGACTTGGTCATTAGCTGAAGATGTCTCTCAGGTTTCCAGCCTAGAGATTATAGCAACTCTAGCAACTAAAAGTAATACTGCTTTTTAAAAAACACTACAGCTGTGATTATATAGTCAAATGGGGAGTTTTTGTCCTTCATTCATGAATATTTATATTCTTAAAGTGGCTTCGAGATATAATTAACACAGTATACGATTCACCTATTTAAAGTATACAATTCAATGGTTTGTTTAGTATATTCATGGATATGTATAACAATTATCACAGTCAATTTTAGAACCATTTTATCACCTCAAAAAGAAACCCCATACTTTTTAATTCTCAGGGCAGTATTCTCCCCATTTCCACTACTCCAAGCCCCTAGGCGTAAGAAACTACTGATATACTCTTTTTTTCTGTGGATTTTCCTATTCTGGAATTTCATATGAAAGGAATTATATAATATGTGGTCTTTTGTTACTGGCTTCTTTCACTTTGCATAGTGTTTTCAAGAGTCATCCATGTTGTAACATATATCAGGTCTTCGTTTTTTTTAAAAATTGCTGAATAATAGTCTATTGAATGGATATACCACATTTTCTTTTTCCATTTGTCTGTTGATGGGTATTTGGGTTGTTTCCACTGTAGGGGAGAAAAAATCAATACCTTTTCCTCACCCATTGCTATTTCTGGTTGAGGCACCTAGAAAAAGACAGATTAACGAGAAAATCATTCAAATTTATTTTAATGTACATTTTACTGAAACAGGAATTTTTTTTTTTTTTTTTTTTTTT
>NW_012102354.1:1582879-1589758 GCF_000951045.1 Mandrillus leucophaeus
TAAAAAGAAATCTTTTTCTCTGAAAATAAGGCCACTTTCTCCCCTATAACATTTTATACAAATAGAAAATGGCAATTTAGATGCTGAATAAAAATATAAACATAAGAAGGAATAGGGGATAGAAACTAAAACTAAAACTTGTTTTAGTTTCTTATAAACAATATATTGCCTTCTATGAAAAAAACATTGTAAGGCACTTAATTATATATGCATTCCATCTATGAAAAAACATTATAAGGCACTTAATTATATATGCATTCCATAAAGTCTCATGAAGAATTTTCTAGACCATTATGGATATGGTATCCTTTGTTTGCTGCAATGTGGGCGACCTAGCTTGTAATTAATTACATAGTACTTTGTATTTTTTCAGTGTGTTTTCTCATACATTATCTTTTGTTTCTTATAATAATCTTATGGAATAGATAGAGGTGATATTAAATATACACTGCTAACAAATCTGGTATCTTAGAACACTTCTACTTACTGAATATTTTAAGAACAGTGGTAACAAAGTTAATTTAAAGCAGGTCATTGGGGAACCACTGAAACATTTTTAAAAGGGAGTGATGTAGTCAGAAGATAGCCAAAAGAATGTATCTATAAGGTCAAAGTGGGGTGAGGAACACTGTTACAGTGAATCTTTATGAAAGGAAAACTTTCCAGTGCTGGTCACTGGTTGATTTTTTCAAATAGTATTGAATGTAACCCAACTCAAGTCAATTGAAAGAACTTTCAGTAGTCTTTTTTCGGAGCTTTACTAATTCAGTGTGTTTTATGATCTGCGCACGCTTTTGCTGTGCCACTCTGCTGACTTACTCAGCTTGTTTTAAAGGCAGGTAGTACCAGTTCCTCTGGGAAAGTATTAAAAACGCAGAATCCTGAGTCCCACCCCAGAGTACTGGATAAGAATGTACATTTTAACAAGACTCCAAAATGATTTGCATGTCCATTAAATTTTGAGAAGCACTGTTTGGCTTCTTTAGTATATTTTATTTGGATTTGATTAATAGATGGAATTTATCTTTAAAATTTAACAATTGGGGGAAAACTTTGAAAATATAAACAGGTACAGTGGAAAAGAGCTAAATGAAAGTCACTGGTTTACATACTGGATGAGAATTAGTTAAATGGTGTAGATATTTTGTTACAGAGGCCTAGAGAATGTCTAAAATTAATATAAAGATTTAAATAATAAAGACATTATAGGGAAAATTAATGGTGAAATGAAATCTTTTACTACAGATGGAAATGTTCTGTGCTACAAATAGGACCCTATTTATAGTGGAATGTGAAACCATTTGAATATCCTATATCTTCATTTGACAGTTTAGCAGGCTTGCTTATAGCTGACTTTATCCCTTAGATGCTATACAATGATTAATTTCTAGGGGTATAGCATGGTTCTGTCTCTTATACACATCTAGATGTGTATAAGAGACAGGCTTATAGCTGACTTTATCCCTTAGATGCTATACAATGATTAATTTCTAGGGGTATAGCATGGTTTCTTTATATATACAGAGAGATATGTATATATGTGTGTATATATATGGTCTCTTTATATATATCTATATGTCTAATAGTCTATATATATGTACATTTCCTTCTTTGAATATACAGTGCACACACATGATTAAAAAATCAAAATACTATAAAAAGGTATACAGTGAAAAGTCTGGTTCACATTCCTTCACCATTTGTACTTTCTGTTAGTAGCTCCTTTTCCTGTCTTGAATGCAAATAAGTAGTTATATTAGTTTTCATAGAATTTCTTTATTCAAATACAAATACAAAAGATAACATAAATAACACTATATTCTTCTGTACCTTGCTTTTTTTCTTTAAACAACATTTCTGTCAGATCTTCCCATATAAGGAGGCTTTCTTTGTGATGATATTTTAATAGCTGTATAATATCCTATTGTAGGATTACTAAAATTTAACCAATCCTCTACTGATGGATATTTGTGATTTTTCAGTCTTTTGATTTGAATTACTATGTACATAAGACATTTTCATAATGTGTGCAGGTATATCTATTACATACCCAGAAAGGGGATAGCATAGGTCCATAGGCCAGTGCTACTGTGATCTAATTATTAAGATTTTTAATATCTGGTAAGGTTAGTAATTCTTTACTATTTTTTTTTTTGCAGAATTTTCCTGGATATTCTTGTTTATTTTTCATATTAACTCCAGAATCAACATGTCTGGTTCAAAATAAAACCCTGTTGGTATTTTCATTGAGATCATATTAATAAAATTTGTTATTTTAATGATGTTGGGGAGGAATAGGTTGCAATTTTAGATGGAGTGTCTGGGGGGCCCTTATTGAGAATGTAATAGGGTAAAGATCAGAAGGAAGTAAGGGAATGAACTGTGAGGATATTAGGGTTTAAGCATTTTAGACAGAAGGAACAAGAAATACAAAAGTCCTGAGGTAGGAGTTTGCCCATGTGTTCAGGGAACAGTGCAGAGGCCAGAGCAGTAAGTTAGGAAAGATGAAGAATCTTGTAGTCCATTGTAAGGGCTTTAGTTTTTGGATGGGAGGTCATTGGAGAGTTTTGAGAAGAGAAATGACATCTGATTTATGTTTTTAGCAGACACTCTGGGTATGCTGTTTATAGTAGACTGAAAGTGGGTGTTGTCAGGGAGCACAGGTAAAAACAGGAACTAGTTATGAGGCTATTGTATTAATCTGGGCAAGAGAAGATGATGGCTGAGATAAGAGTAACAGTAGTGGTAGTGGTAGAAGTTTTTGGAATATGAATATGTTTTGTAGGTAGAACTAACATGTACTGATGGATCTGGATATGGGACATAAGTAGCAAGCATAAAGAATACCTCTGAGATTTTTGACTTGAGCTCTTAGAAGAATGAGTGATCATTTCCCAGTGAGGTGGGGAAGATTGTGAGGTTTGGGGAAGAGAGTATAAGTGTCATAGTTTTAAACTTGCTTCAGATATCTACTTGACATTCAGGAGAGGATGCTGAAGCAGTTGAATGAGAATCTGGGATTTAAGGGAGAGGTGTGAGCTAGACATAAATTCTTGGAGTCAACAGCATATAAATGGTGTTTAAAGTCATGAGACTAGGATCACCAAAAGTGAATATAAGCAAAAACAAGAATCCTGGTGTACCTTAAAATTGAGAGATAAGAGATATAAGGAGGATTCAGTAAAGGAAACTAAGGAGTGGTCAGAGAGTGGAAAACCGGTGGATTTTAGAAGCCAAGTGAGAAGAATATTTCAAAGAGGAGAGAGTGTTGAATGCTACCAGTAGGTCAAGTATTTCTTCAGTGTATTCCTATTTATCTCTTTGGTTGTGGTGCTAATTGGCTTATTCCTCTGGAATGTCTTCTAACTGTTGATTCTATGCATGAAGGCTATGAATTATTTCTGTATATTAATTTTATATCAGCATTCTTAGTAATTTGTCATTGATTATTTTGGATTTTTGAGACATGCAATCACTGTATTTATAAATCTATTCCTTCTCAATTTTTATATCTCTACTTATTTTTTCTTGTCTAATTCCATTGGCTAGTACCTCTAGAGTGTTTAAGAAGTTGGGTAATAGTGGATATCCTTGTCTGTGTCCTGACTTTAGTGAGAATGCTTTCAGGGTTTTTCCCACTAAGTGTGTCACTGGCTTTTGGGCTGAGATGGGTGATATGTGTGTGTGTGTGTGTGTGTGTGTGTGTGTGTATAATACACAGTCTTTTAATCTTTTTTTTTTCTTGAGTTTTAAAAAATCTAAAATGCAATAGCTTTATTAAATACTTTTTCAACACAATTAGAGGTGATTATACGATTTGTCAGTAACTCAAGTAATATGATGTTTATATTAATAAATTCCTAACACTGAACTATTGTTGTATATCTAGAAAAAATGTAGTCACTAGATAAAGGTACCACAATGAATTGTTGCTTCTGTTGCTGTTCTCCTACTAATTCTGGTTATATTTTATTACCTGTGCTGAGTTTGGGATTTTTGTTGTCACTCTTGCATTCCCAAGGGATTTTTAAGACATGTGCAAGTGCCTGTGCAAGACAATTTGGGAATAAAACTCAGAAAAAATTTACTAGGACTTAAACCACCCCCTCCCACACACAAAAATAGGGGTTTATCTTGTGTATTTTCTTATGCTTCACAAAATGCATCTGAATACCAGTCACAGCTTTTCCTGGACTTGACTATTTGTAGTCAACAACTAGGTTTAAATTTTACTCTTGATCTCAGATCATATATTCCTAGGGCTTTTAAATAGTCACTTGCAGTTTACTTAGAGGTAGCAATGATTTTATGGCTTGTTACCTCTTGAAGTAGTAAAATTTCTTATTTTTTATTTTGTCTGTGTCTAGGCTGATTTATGGAATCTAGAAAACAGCCAGCAGAATCTAACAGATTATAAACTGTATCTTCTGACCTTGTTCAGTGCTTTATTGTGACTTTCTTCCTCACAATGAAGTATCAGTTTTTCATTTCTGGTAACATTACCTACATCCTTCCTGTTTATTCCTTTGCAGACATACTGGACTCTTTGCTATTCTTGAACAATCCAGGCATGCCCCTCTTCAGGACTGTTCACTTCTGTTCCTTTTATCTGGAATGCTTCTGAGTCAATATCTGCCTGGCTTTATTCCTTACCTTTTCAAGTTTTTGCTCAAGTGTCACCTCAAATGGCAGCTTAATATTCTATACAATTTACTTAAGTATTAGGTTTCTGTCCTTCCCTATTAAAATGTAAACTCTTAAAGGGCAGGGATTTTTTTTTTTTTGGTTTTACATATACAGGATGTGTGTTTTCATATATAAAATATACAGTATAGAAATATATGTGTCTTAATGTATTTCCAGTGCCTAAAACAGTGTCTAACACATAGGAACTCAAATGTTTGTGGAACGAATAAACTATCTTGAGGAGGTTTTAGTTTTAAGGCACTCACATTTAGGGTGAGAATAATCCCATTTACTGTAGCAAAGAGATGCAGGTGATCCTTTAACTTGTAAAATTAATTAATGTAAACTACTTTTCTCCCTCCAGATTCATCGAAGCAAGAACAAATGGAAATTCTATTTGAAAGATGGTGTTATGTGTTTTGGAGGGAGAGACTATGTATTTGCAAAAGCCATTGGTGATGCAGAGTGGTAAACCTTGTGAGCTCAGTACAGCTATTTTGTGAACATCAGTTGGACTATATTGCATATTGTGAAATTCATTTTTATTTTAAATATAGTCCAGCAGAGAGCTGTTCAAATTTGTAGTTCACTGTATGGAATTTAATAAAATTATAATTCAGATGCAGATACAAATACACAATTTTATATGTATTTCGTTTTGTGTCCTAACAGGGTTTTTAAAAACTCTCATTCTATACCATTACAAAGCATAGATGCATCAGGATAATGGAACATGAAAAAGTATCACATTTCTTTTTTCTTGAAGTAAAATTTAAATCACATTTCAGTTCCCCTTCATGGTAAAGTCAGTATCAGTTATTAGATTGGGACCAGCATTCCTCCCACCTCTCACCAAACCATGTTATAGAACGTCCTTGGGAGTCTTTTAAGTAGTGGGATATTCAAAAAGGCTTCTTTGGGTTTTAATTCTGTACTGATTACTGGAAATATGTTGATTGTTTAAGCCCAGATGGTCCCTTGGAGGCAGATACCTATACTATTATTTGAACATGAAAATTTTTGCCGAGGCTAGGATCCCTATAGCTAAGGATCAGCCTCTCTGAACTTACCATTTGGCTAGGCCATTCTTCTTTATATTTCTGGGGAATTGTGAGGAAGTGGGTTAGGTTCCTATTCTACTTCTTGAAATTTTATACTTCTTTATTTTGCCTAATCATGGTGGGTTTTTCTCTCTCCCTACTTTTTCTGTTTTTTTGTGCAGTGGAAGACCCCTTTGCAAACCCTTTCCCCTTCAAAGGCAGTGCCTCACTCTCTTTTTCTTACCAGGGATCACCTTCATTGATTTTAGGCTTTCTAAAACAAAAGTCAAGAAGAGATGTTCTCTTCAGGAACTTCTGCTTTGGCAATTTCATTTGAGATACGGAGGAATGGATAACTGTCTTGAAATCACAGAGAGGAAACAAAACATCAGATAAATAGCCCTCATTTTCCCATAGCAATAAAAACAAAGCAAATTAATATTCCAATGTTATTCTATAATACTCTCTTCCTTAGTAGATTCACATCTCTCAAAGAAACATTTTCCCCATCACTCTGCTGCTCTTAACAGGTGGGGCACACATGCTCTGTAAGTCTAGGAGCTCTGTTTTTATCCCTGAATGGTGTTTTTAAGGACAGTAACTGTCACACAAAAAGCAGTACAGGGATGAGTAGGTTATGGCCTATTAAAGCTCCTTAAGGATTCGGTATCTGGATCTGACTGGTTACAGGGCAAATTCCCCATATCTTTTTGGAAAGCAACCCTATTGGGGAGTTTAATTTTTTCCAACACTTTTGTGTCCTACACAAGAGGCTCAGCTATTGGTATATCTTCTCGAAATCTGGATGGATCTCCTCTGAGCCCTGGGCAACATGGATGGGGTATTGTCTCTGGCCTAAAGTTGGCAGCCGCATGAGGATTCAGTTAGTACTAGTGAGTGGGCTGGTCCCCAGCTGTATTCTCCCACTAGACCCTCTTCATCCTTAGTGATTGACCTTCATCCAAAAGTGATTGACCTTTTCCTTATTACCAGTGCTATTCCAGATCCTTCTCTGGATCTTGAGAACTCCCAGGAGCTGTGCGTTCTTTTCAAGGGTGTTGCCTTCCATGAAATGTCTGTATTCTCTACATGGAAAGTAAAAAGAGAGCCCTTTGCATCTGTCTCTGAAATGTACCCACTCCAGGGCTGAGGA
>NW_012102354.1:1591325-1593005 GCF_000951045.1 Mandrillus leucophaeus
CCCCTTCCTCCTCCCCTTCTCTTTTTTTGAGACAAGGTCTGGCTCTATCACCCAGGCTGGAGTGCAGTGGTGCTATCTCAGTTTACTGCAACCTCCACTTCCCAGGCTCAAGAGATCCTCATGCCTCAGCCTCCCAAGTAGTTGGCATTACAGGCACTACCATGCCTGGTTAATTTTTGTATTTTTTGTAGAGACAGGGTTTTGCCATGTTGCCCAGGCCTGTCTTGAACTTGGGAGCTCAAGTGATTTGCCTGCCTTGGCCTCCCAAAGTACTAGGATTACAGGTGTGAGCCACCACGCCTGGCCTATGCTGTAACTCTTTCTTGCATATTTTCTTCTTCTCTCTGTAGACTAAGAAGATCTTGCTGAGTTTGCACAGTTAGTCTCTTAGGGACTGACCAACTGACCTTGTCTGGTACATTTACCTATTTTATTCAATGTGCTAAACACCTCAGTCATGGCTGTAATGTTTGTAAATAGTCACCTCTATAGCTCAGACTTCATAGAGCAGCAAGAAATCTAATTGACACACTCGGTTTCAGTCACTTAGATTGTGTAGGAAAAAGGATAACTTTTTAGAGTGAGTAGCATCAGTTAATTGTGGTGGGTAAAAAGGGAGGGGATTTAATGGGAGATTTTATTTTGACTCATATTAGTAGGTTAATATTATCCTGGTTTTCATGTAAATACACTCTAAGCCAGTGGGAATGTTGTGATTTATAACTAGAAGGGTAAATTATGAGTAGAAAGCCCTAGGTAATAACTCATAGGGGAAGAAAAAGATAAAAATATTGCTTATTTTGAGGAAATCATTATTTCTAATTATAAACACATTTATTGAAATCTTTGTGACAGAGATTCTTAATTACATGTGGACTCACTACAATTTGAGGAAACCAAAATCATGCCCTTTACAGAAAATGTTATAAATAGAGGAAAAAATACCATTGCCTTTTAAAATCATTTTGTAAATTTAGATGAGTTATTCCAGATGAATTAACCCCTCTTAGCCATTTTGCAGCCTACCAGTGAAAATATCAAATGCTAATCAAAAAATACAAAACAGAAATATAAATTTATCGAGTATTGCATTTTGATGATTTAGGTATCAAAATCATCAAATATATAATGAGAGATTATATAGAATAAGAATACACATGTTTTCTATGAGACCGTCTCATATAGGAAATGCTTCTTAAGTAGGACAATTTTATTTTCAGTTGTAAAAGTGAATCAGCTAAAAAATTATGAATCATCTATGATATGTAAGACTCTAGATATAGTTGGAAACAGAGATGAGTGTACCACTAAAAAAACTCCTATCATAGGTGAATAAGAGGTGTACTTGTAAAGATAATTAACCCAGCAGTGTAGGGTAAGAGACAAATGCGTGACGCAGAGGACAAATGCTAGAGAAGTCCAAAGAGAGAGATCATTGTGGGTTGTATATTATTTGTGTCCTACTTTATTTTGGATAAAGGAAGAGTCTTGACTATAGCAGATTAAGGAAAAAGTAAAGAGAGTTTAATTTTTAAAAAACAAAAAAGGCCGGGCACGGTGGATCATGCCTGTAATCTCAGCACTTTGGGAGGCCAAGGCAGGAGGATTGCTTGAAGACAGGAGTTCAAGACCAGCCTGGGCAACATGGCTAAACCCCATCTCTACAAGAAAAAAAAAAAA
>NW_012102354.1:1597470-1598867 GCF_000951045.1 Mandrillus leucophaeus
TCCCGGGTTCACGCCATTCTCCTGCCTCAGCCTGCCGAGTAGCTGGGACTACATGTGCCCGCCACCATGCCTGGCTAATTTTTTGTATTTTTAGTAGAGACGGAATTTCACCGTGTTAGCCAAGATGGTCTTTATCTCCTAACCTCGTAATGCGCCCGCCTCGGCCTCCCAAAGTGCTGGGATTACAGGTGAGAAGTGTACTGTCTTCTTCCTGTTTTCTTTCAGGCCTACCCAGTCATTCTGTATTTTCCCCAGGCAAATTTTATTGCAAATTAAAGGCTGAATTTATTGATATGGTGTGCACACCTGGGAGCTGGGAATTAATGTGTTGGTTCAAGTGCCCAAGGGAGGCAATAATACTTGTTTCTAAAATTCTTTTCCTCTTCTTCACTGTGAACTTTAAAATCTCATTTTACTTTGGTGATTTTTTCAATGGCATATTACACATGCTGTTATTATATTGGGCCTCTTTATTTGTGTAGTGTATTTTATCATTAAAGATTAAGTCATGGTTGCTCCATTTGTGTCTCTGCTTGCTCTCATGCCCCTCATCTTTAAAAAATGCAAAAAATCAATTTAAATGTATGCTTATCGCAAAACAATAATAATTTTCCTTGTGTGCTAACATAAACCAATTACATAGTTTTATTGGTGACTACAGAGATAATTAAGAGATCACCAAATTATTTTGGATCTGTTACCTTTTTATTAGTCTCAGATAATGCTAGGAAAAATTCTAGTTCTTGAGAAGTCATCTGAACAGTGACTTTAACATTTTTTGGCCTGAATCTACACTAAGAAATACAGTTTAACAACTCAGTATATATTTGCATGTCGACTGACACACATAACACAAATGAGACAAAAGTTTCAGAAAATTATGCTTGCCTTTAGCATATGATAGCCTTCCCAGCATCATCTATTTGATTCTGTTTTGTTTCATTAAAAAAATTGATCGTGTTGACCCACTAAATTGATTTCACTACCTACATTTTTAACCTGTGTAGTAAAGATAGAGTGAGACACTAGTTCATTTTAAAAGAGAAAATTATTCTTTAAGCCCTGTAAGTCAGGAGAGTTTACCTGAGACTTGGCTTTGATATCATATTACTTTTCCTTTCAGGAACATCTTTATTATGTCCAAGGTAAACATTTCCTATTGCATTTTTATAACAAAATACTCTAAGTTTCTTAAGTTCTTATAAAGACAGTCTCTTGGTAAATGTCATTTCTAAGCTCTTTTATAGGTAGAGAAATTCCTATGTCAGTATACTTTGAGAATTTCTCAAGTATTTTTGTTAGCATGCTGTAATTCTTTCTTCCCTTTCTCCCTCCCTCCCTTCCTCCCTCCCTCCTTCTTTTCCTCCTCTCCTCTCCCCTCCCCTAACCCTTCCCCC
>NW_012102354.1:1604798-1615670 GCF_000951045.1 Mandrillus leucophaeus
GAACTTTTGGCCTCAAGTGATCCTCCTGCCTTGTCTTCTCAAAGTGCTGGGATTACAGGCATGAGCCACCATGCCTGGCCCTGGAATATAAACTGGTGTAGAAGACAATTCAGAAGAATAACTGGTAGATCTTAGCAACTGAAGAATATGGGAATGAGAATGTGGAAGACAATATACTGTACCTCCATGTGTTAAAACTTATAGTGTAGAAAGTAAACATCAGTTTTTGTGCAAAGGTTATGAAAGTTATTGTCAGAGTATATGTAGAAGTAGCTTGGTCTCAAACTGCATTTGAGTGTGTAAAGTTTCTCTACAAGAATAGATTTTATTTCCCTTTTTTTCCTTTATGCTTTTTTTTGCTTTCTTAGCTGTTTTGGTTCTGGGATTTATATATGAATCAGAAAGTTTGTGTTAGGTATACAGCAACATGACTAATTAGTATTCTTTTATATTGCTGAGACAAATTTTGGAACACTAGCTTACGAGAGAGGCCTGCATATGAATAAAGACAAGTAACTTGTTATGCAGCAGAAAAGTCAGAAATGTGAAAAACACAATACAGAGAAGAGATTTTATAAAATTTATAATGTTATGATCCTTTGAATCACTTTGCACAGTGGCATAAGGATTGAAAACAGATTGGATGTGTAGAGTGTCTAGTTATGTCTATACATTTATATCATAAAATCTCAAAGGAGCTAAAAATGGGAAATAGCACAGATCATTAATAGAAGAATAGAAACAATGTTCTATTCATACCATGTAATACTAATCAGCAATATTCAAGCAATAACATGGATAAGTAGCAAATACATTGGGTTGAGTCAAAGGAGCCTTATACAAAGAGTATGTACTATATGATTCTGTTTATTTGAAGTTCTAGGACAGACAAACTAATTGGAGGAAAAAAAAAAAACCATCCTTCCCTCTGGGGCTGGGGGTCAGGAATTAACTGGGAAGGGGCATGAGGGAACTTTCTGAGGGTGATGATATTATATTACTATGCCTTGAGAGAAGTTTGGGTCACATGGTGTATGCATTTCTCAGAACTCATTAAATGGCATGCTTAAGATTTGTCCATTTCATTCTATGTAAATTTTATCTAGAAATGTAAATAAATATCTTGGTTAGTAGTAAGAGTGCTAAAATGTTTAGGGCTAAGTTCTGATGTCTACAAATTACTCTGAAATGTATCCAAAATAAGATGAATTGATAAATCATGGATAATTACATACATATGTAATGAAGCTAATATGGTAAAATACTGTTGAACCTAGGTGGTGCTGTATGGGTGTTCACTGTACAATTCTTTCAATTTTTCTGCACATTTGAAAACATAAAATGTTGGGGAAAATTTAAGGAACTTTGAATGCATATTAAACTCTTAGATGACTGTTTTACCAATATGGGAATCAGTAAAATACAGTGATTAAGAGGCTGGGGTCCTGAATCAGAGCTTTGAGTTTAAATTCTATTAGTTGGATCTTTTATTTGTTTTGAGAACGTTGACAAATTGTAGGTTTTGCTCTCCTATAAAATGTGAATAATATCTACATCATAGAGTTTTATGAAGATTAAATGGGTTAAATTATATAACATTTATCAAGATGTTTGGTATAGAATTAGCTTTCAATGAGTGTTACTTTAAAAAAGTCAAAGGAGCATACAAAAAACACTGTAGTTAAAACCATAGTTTTGTTGTCCTATAAGAACCAATTCTAATAAGTAAAAATATCTTGTAGCAAATACTGAATGTATTTTCCTATACTCTCCAAAGGATAGAAAAGATGAAACTTAATTATTTTTAAATATTTAACCATTTTATTTCATTCAAATAAAAATATAAGCTCTGGAAAAAAATTGTTTTAATTATATGTTTCATAACTTCAGAGTAATTCTAATTCAGCACATTTGTAGTGTACCATTGCCAAGATCTTGAGGTAGGAAGCAAGAAAACAAAATGAACTGAGACAGGGTTCCTACTCACGAGGAGTTCACAGTCTACAGCTTAATGTTTCACTAAGCAAATAGGCTGAAATGTGCTTTTAGATGTTTACCTTAAATTATAAATAAGTAGAATCCAGATAGGGGATAGATAAAAGTCTCTATAATAGAACAAATAGAACTTTCTGTGGTGGTGAAAATATTCTGTGTCTGTGCTGTCCAGTATGGTAACCACTAGTCACATGTAGCTATTGAGAACTTGAAATGTGGCTAGTGCAACTGAGAAACTACACTTTTCATTTTATTAAATTTTAATTTAGCCACATGTGGCCAGTGGCTACCAGATTGGACAGTGCATCTCTAGAGTGCGTTTTTCAAACTACCTGAGGAAAAAGGCCAGTTATTTTAAATTTCTGATCTGTTATGAACTAATATTTTTATAGAATGCCATACAAATTGTAAAAATGCAAAAAAGTTATGCAAAATACCTCCTCAGTTTTTAAATATATTCATCAAACAAAATTACTGTGACAAAATTTCTATAAAGATTTCTAAACGCTCCCAACTTGGGTATTGATGCCCTATATCAATGACAAATAGTTTTTAGTATGGCAGTGGTCATAGACTACACTGTCTGCTAGGTAGAGGTCTCTTGCCCAACATACCTAAGAATAAATAATTTCCTGAATCCAACCCTTTATGTTAAAATTACTGGTACAGGTAATTTTTTTTTTTACAGGTTTAAAAACAATTCGATAATGCAGTTGCTGATGTAACAGTTAACACTCTGTGTAGCACGTCTTGTCTAGGAGAGCTGTACCTTGACAGTGCAATGTGGACAGCTTCAAGGTAGACTGAGAAGGCTTATTTGATCCAGTGAAGCCATTTTTGCAGTTGGAGGTATAAGCTGAAAAATCCTTCCTTCGATAAAGTTCAGCCCGATGTTTACAGCATCCAAATTTGCTCAGCAACAGAAAGAAATCTCTTTGGAATGTCTTAGTGAATATTGCATACAGAAATGGATTGGCACAAGAATTGATGGGATAAAAAAGAACCAGTAAAACTTTAGAGTTGGTTACTGTGATAAGAGGCACTTTGAAGGCAGCTGAGATGGCAAAAAAAGAGATTGGTGCCATGCAGGTGAAATCGGTGAAGATGAGGATTGCCATTTTCTTAGCAATCTTTGTATCTTTGTTGGTAGCCATTAATTCTGGGTTTTGAACTGCAAAATAAATTTTAATGTAGCAAGCACAAATTATGATGAAGGCCACCACATTGAGAATCAGGATGGTTAATATATAGACTTGTGAGAGAGTGGTTTCCACATCCATGGGGAAACATATACTGACCTTCATGTAATTGCTGACACCCACAAGGGGCAACATAGCTATTAGAGAAGAAAAGAGCCATCCTCCAAGCATAATCAGAATGGCATGTCTTAATCGCAGCTTTTGGTCCAGGTGAATAGCATAAGTGATGGTGTGCCATCTTTCTAGAGTGATGATGGTGAGGGTGTAGACAGAAAGTTCACTTGCGAATACAGTGAAAAAACCAGCAGTGCTGCACCCACTCCCTGTCTGCCAGTCTATGGCATGGTTATAGTACTGGCCCTTGGTTTGGGAATCAACTGAGGCTATGAGCAGCAGATACAGTCCCATGCAAAAGTCTGCAAAGGAGAGATTGCACATGAGAAAACGAGGCACTGTAAGTTTGTAATGACTTGTCAGGAGAACAAAAAGAACAGTCATGTTTCCCATGATGGCTAGAATATTAATCAGCCAAATCAGAACCCTAAGGAAGTCATAGCCCATAATATCTTCACAGGGATTAAAAGCATCTGGTTCAGGAGCACACCGGGGTGTCTTGGGTAAGCAGAAACCATATTCATAGTCCCAGCCACTCAGTTCACTCTCAGCAAGCATGGCAGAATAACTGTAAGAAGAATTATTGGCTTGATGTAAGAGATTTTCTCTGAATATTAAAAAAATTCAAGAATTATGTTTCTTTAAAGCCAAAGAAACAAAAGCAAACAAATCCATAATACCCTCAGCCTTATGTTTGTTAAATTATTTGAGAACTCTGATTTGATGTAGGAGTTCCTTAAGAAGGGAATGAAAAGCCATTAGACTATATATACACATATCTACACACATGTATGTATATTTACACATATATACATACATATATACACATATGTGTGTATATATACATAGATATACATATGTGTGCATATATACATACATATATACCCATATGTGTGTATATATGTATATACACACGTGTATATGCATGTATATGTATATATGTATATATACATATGTATATATGTATAAACATGTATATGTATATATGTATATGTATATGTATATATGTATATGTATATGTATATATGTATATACATGCATATACACGTGTGTATATATGTAAATATGTTGTGTATATATACACACATATGTGTGTATATATACATATATATAAAAAACATTGATGCGAAAAGTTAATGAAGCTGTTTACAAAGGATGATTTTCTTTTGAAAACAAGTTTAGAAAGACAATGTATGCTTGGTAAATCTAAAATAATCCTTTCTTGTCATTTTCTTAGCTATTTATCTCTCATTTAGTTGCCAACCAAACTGCTACCAAGCTGTTTGCATGTAGTAGAACACAAATGGAAGGCTCATGTTATTGAAAGTCATTTGCTACTGGTGGACTTGTTTGCATTTAAGTCCCTGGCTAATCAAATAGTCCAATGGAGAAATAGAAACCAAGGATAGATTATTAGAAATTTAGGAGCAGAGGAAGAATATAGTTGTGAACAAGAGGAAGAGATGGTGAAAACATTGCTCTTTAGGGGCATGAGTCAAAGACAGAGGGAGGCTTAAGAGGTACTTTGTCCCTACTGAAAGAACAGTCCTTCCTTTGCCACTCCTTTCCAACCCCACTGATACTTCCTGAGTTTAGGGTTTTTTCTGCTCTCTCTCTCTCTTTTTTTTTTTTTTGAAATGGAGTCTGGGTCTGTCACCAGGCTGGAGTGCAGTGGCACAATCTCAGCTCACTGCAACCTCTGCCTCCCAGGTTCAAACGATTCCCCTGCCTCAGCCTCCTGAGTAGCTGGGACTACACGCACACACCACCACCCCCAGCTAATTTTTTGCATTTTTAGTAGAAACAGGGTTTCACCATGTTGGCCAGGATGGCCTCCATCTCGTGACCTTGTGATCCACCTGCCTCGGCATTACAGGCATGAGCCACTGTGCCCGGCCTGGGTTTTTGTCCTCTCTTATGGAGCAATTAGTTTTCTTCCTGATATCCTTTCTCCAATTTTAGCCCTCTCCCTAGTCCATTCTGTATGTTCCTTCTAGCACGGCCTTTCCCAAATACAAAGTTACTAATTTCACTTACTGAACTCAAACCTGCCCCAGGCTCTCATTGGCTATGAGATAAAATCCAAACTCATTGTGATGACTTCCAAGGCCCTCCTTGGTCTGGGTTCTGCTTATCTCTCCAACCTCATCTCTAAGAAGCAGTAGTGCTGCAGAATTCAGAGAATGGGCTCTGGAGCGAGACATCCAGGACCCAGTTCTAGCACGGCTCTTACAGGCTGTGTAATCCCAGGAGAGTTAATTAATATCTGTGTGCCTCAAGTTCTTTATTTGCCAAGTAGGGATAATAATCATACCTTCTATGTTACAGTTGTGCTAAGAATTGAATGCATTCATACATGTAGAATGTTTAGAATAATTCTTGAAGCAATCAATATTAGGGATTCTTAAAATTAGCTCTTGCAGATCCCTTGGGCAACCTTCTCTTTGGTCACACAAAATGACTTGCAGCTCTCTGAATAAGTTCTACTGTTTCACTCCTCTGTCTTTGTACATACTTCTGCCTAGAATTTTCTTCCTTTCCTCATCTCTCTGGTGAATTCCTCCTCATCTGTAAAGATAAGCTCTTCTATGAAGGCTTTCTTGATTATACTCCCCAAGTATTATGTATCCTCCTGCCAGAGCTGAACTTAGTACAATTGCAATTATCAAAACATATTGCAATTAAGTGATGATGCATGTCTATCTTCTTTAATTGTCTATTCACTTCTTGAAAACAGAGGACTAGGTTTTACTCATTTCTGAAATCCCAGTGTCTAGCACAGTTTTGGCTCAGAGTGTTCATTCAGTAAATGTTTGTAGAGTGAATAATTCTAAACCAGGATGATTCTAGCTCTGAAAGGAATTGAGAGGATACAGGGACAGTGAGCACACAGCATGATGCATGTAGGCTCAACAAACATTTTTGTTTTTACCTATCTTCTGCTAACACAATCTTAGGAACTGGAGAAATGGGCATATTTTTTCTGTCAAGGCCATTACATATATGTATTTATAATACATTTTTGTATAATACATGAGGAACCTTATGGTTCTAACACACTAAAAGGATATTTTTCTCTACTTTCGAAAGCTTACTTCTCATGTTTTGTATTTTAAGTGCATACCTAGTTCAGTGAGTGGAGGAAATAATAAATTGGAAGAATACAATACTGAAGGGAAAGAACACAGATTTTAAGAAAGAAAAAAATCTGTGACCTGGGACTCTGAAAATATGTTCGAGTATTGTGGGGCCCAATTTGGAACTAGAGAAGGGCTGCTGCTATGTACAGAAGACCGCATAGGAACCTCCCGTGTTTTATTATTAAATATTGTTATAACCAGCACATTTGTTTGTCCTCTTCTCATAGACGTAAATATAATTACCATTTTTTAATCTTTAAAGGGAGAAGAT
Organism: Mandrillus leucophaeus; assembly: GCF_000951045.1. Taxonomy (NCBI): domain Eukaryota; kingdom Metazoa; phylum Chordata; class Mammalia; order Primates; family Cercopithecidae; genus Mandrillus; species Mandrillus leucophaeus. The sequence goes on from NW_012102354.1 coordinate 1,611,518, forward strand.
GGTTAAAAGAACTATTAAAGAAAATAGATCATTAATTTCTTAGCATTAGAAAGGTTTTAAGGCCAGGCGCGGTGGCTCATGCCTGTAATCCCAGCACTTTGGGAGGCTGAGGCAGGCACATCACCTGAGGTCAGGAGTTTGGACCAGTCTGGCCAACATGGCAAAACCCTGTCTCTACTAAAAATACAAAAATTAGCTGGGCATGGTGGCATGCACCTGTAATCCCACCTGCTTGGGAGATTGAGGCAGGAGAATCACTTGAACCCAGGAGGCAGAGGTTGCAGTGAGCTGAGATTGTGCCACTGCACTTGAGCCTGGGTGACAGACCGAAATTCTGTCTCAAAAAAAAAAAGGTTTTTAAAGACCATCTCATTGAATCCTTTCATTTTATTGGTAAGGAAACCAAGATTAAAGGAGGTAAGTGACTTGTCCAAGGTCTCTCGGGGATGGTGACAGTAGCAGCATGAGGTCTTCATAACCACAGCTCAGAGACCTTTCCCCTAACTTCACTCTCATTGTTTTTCAAAGTGTGGTCCTTGAACCAGCTCCATCAGAATCACCAGGGTGTTTGTTAAAATGCAGACTCCTGGCTTTCCAAACCCTGAATAAAAAATCTCTAGAGGCAGAGCCCAGGAATTTGCATTTTAAGTAAGCTCTCTGGATGATTCATAGAAAATAATAGCCTTTGTTAAATTAGGTGAAAACGTTCCAACTGTTCCTGATTTCCTTTACTCCTTTCCCCTTTTCAAAACTACTTCAGTTCTTAGAAGCACTATTGTAAAACTTCTAAAAATTCTGCCATGATTTCTGATTAAATTTATATCAATAAGAGGTCAAACATGTTTTCTCACTTCCTCTCGCTGTCTGGTCCTTTGTCCTTTCTTTTTTTTGCCCTACTGGGCATATGTCTAGCAATTTTTCTCCCTGGTGATTTGTCTTCAGACTAAATGCCCACCTGCCGTTACTTACGTTTGTGTCCGGGATGGCTCCTGAGGGCAGCATCATGCTTATTGACAAAGCCCAGCACGGAGCTGTCTTTAGTATTGGAGGCTATACAGGGAGTATGAATGGACTCACATGGGCTTCGTAATATTGAATCAGAGGAAGGAGAGCTGTAGTACGCCTGCTCCAGTCACAAGAAAGAAAGGAGAAAAGATGGGAATTTTAGGAGGACAATGGGGCCAGCCATAGAGGTAAGGATGCATTATCTTGGGGAGAATAGGTAAGGCTTAGCGGCTGGCTGCAGAATTTCTAAACTCTAGGCACTGAGGAATGGCTATCTGGTGGGAGGTAGGAGGTAGGAGATTTAGCATAAAATGCTTTCACAAGGAAAATGCTCTTTGTACTTAGATTTTATGTTAATTTCGGTTAGTTTTGAAGATGCTAGAGATTAGGGACTTGTCTTAAAGCAGTGATAGCATAGCAAACTTAAGGTTGTTTGTGCTCATTTGGGAAGGTTTACGATGAGGACTGGTGAGGATTTTATGGAGGATGGTTTGAAGTCTTCCTTCCCCTCAAACCACTCCTTGGTGCTATTATTAACTATACCCATAAATGTTTTCTTGTTGATAAGAATAAAGTCATGTGGTTGCAAAAGAGTTACATAGAAGGTTACTGATAGAATCCTGAGTAAGATGGTGGGAAGGGAGAAGAAAAGGCCACTGGAGGATATGGGTGCCAGACCTACTGCGAGAAAAGGAAAAGAAGGAGACAGTAATACTTATTTACCCTTGGTGTTGTCACATTGCTTAGCAACTTCCTTCATTCTCATAGTTCTGAAAGCCAAATGGTATTTCTGCTGTTCCTTACATATGAGGAGAAAGGTCTCAAAAAGGATAAATTTTGCCAGTGATACTCAGTATTACAGGAAGGTTACTTCCAAGGATTCATATCCTTGGAATGGAACCCCAAAGTCCAGGGTCATTCTACCACATCACCCTGAAGCATTTGTCTAACTTGGAGACTGATAGGAAAAGAAAAGAAGAGAAAATTTCAGAAAGAGATTGGCAAAGTATCTCAGAGGGACCTCTAGTTTTGTAGTCTGGAGGACTCATGGGGGCATAATAAAATCTAAATCTTAGTAAATGTGCCATAGGGACACTGGGATTATCTTCTGAGGCATGCTGTTTTACAGTTGAAGATAAGTGAAATGCCAAGGCAGCTAGCATTTATAGCAGAAAAGTGTTAAAAGTTAGTCAGTAAAACAGCAATGTAGCTTCCATCCAGTGTATGTTAGCGATACCATGAAGACTAATTTTAAGCCCAGGAGCATAGTTGTTGAGGTAGCCTAAGTCTCCTTTAAGGGAAGTGGCTACTTTTAAGCTACGTTTGCAATTAGTTAATCTTTGTGGAATGTTGACCATGTGACTAGGGGAAATTCTTACAAATGAAGCTATCAGTTATATCAGCCTTTGGTGACATCAAAATACCTGCAAAGTTTTAATTTTTGAGGAGGCTTTAATATAATTTTAGAATACATATTAAGGAACATTTTAAAATAGTTTTTTAAACAGTTGAAAGAGATGCTTGATCAACTTGATGTCAATTGCAAAGAAAAAATTCCCATTTTAAAACTATTTAAAGATGCTTTGCAACCGCTCCCCAACCAAGACTGTATCAAAAGAAAAAATTGATGCTGATAATAAGGTACACACAGAACAAGATATGACTTCTGAGTTTCCTTGCATGCAAATACTTACAATGTGTTATTATTCAGTTTCCTTACTGTGCTTTCACATTGTTTGGAAAAGTTTTCAGAAATGGAAAGTGAAAAATTCTGTCTGAAAGAGAAGAGGTTAAAAAAAGCATTTGAGCTTTTGGTCTTCAAGCTAAACCTGATTGTGCATCTATTTATGCTTTGTTCATGCAAATTCTTTACCTATTACACCAGCATCTTGTTCTGCACCATTGTCCTAACTGAAATGCTTCCTGAGGAGACAGTAAAGGCTTCTGAATTGTCATTAGAGTGCTTCCAGCTTAGATAAAATGCTTCTGAATACTAAGCATTTTGTGTGGGCACTAGAGATGAAAAAACTTAAATTTGTCATATTGAATCAAGGATTTTTCAATGATTATAAAAGCTACTTTTATGGTATATTAAGGTTTGCTCCTTACCACTCTCCTTTCCACATTGGCCTTAACAAATAATCATTCTGTGTTCATGGTTTTGAATTATAACTGGGCACCTTTTTTTTGTAAGGATTTGAAGATGCCGGACCTGACATCATGATGTGAATTTCAGGTTATTTTTTCTTATGTGCAGAAACATATGTGAGTGCTCCCTACTCCTCCATCTTTCCCTCTAAGAAGTTTAGCCTATGGAAATTGGAGAAATACCAATAAAATAAAATGAGGCCTGTTCTTACCTGAGGGAGCACTTACCTAGGGATGGAATTTAAGGGAGATACAAATGAGTAAAGAAATAGGATATAAGCATTCCCTTTTCTTCCACAGCCTTGCCAGCATCTGTTGTTTTTCTCATTGTGGTTTTGATTTGCATTTCTCTGATGATTAGTGATGATGAGCATTTTTTCTTTAGAAGACATACAAGCAGCCAACAAACATATGAAAAAATGCTGTTCTATTCATGCCCTTTGCCCACTTTTTAACGGGGTTATTTATTTTTGTGCTTGTTGATTTGTTTAGGTTTGTTATAGATTCTGGATATTAGACCTTTGTCAAATGCATAGTTTGTGAGTATTGTTTCCCATCCTGTAGGTTGTCTGTTTACTCTGTTGATAGTTTCTTTTGCTGTGCAGAAGCTCTGTAGTTTAATTAGGTCCCACTCGTCAATTTTTGTTTTCGTTGCAATTGCTTTTGAGGACTTAGCTAAAAATTCTTTGCCAAGGCTGATGTCAAGAAGGGTATTTCCTAGGTTTTCTTCTAGGATTTTTACAGTTTGAGAAAAGGGAACGCTCATACACTGTTGATGAGAGTGTAAATTAGTTCGTCTACTGTGCAAATCAGTTTGGAGGTTTCTAAAAGAACTTAAAACAGAGCTACTATTCAACTCAGCAATCTCATTACTCAGTGTATACCCAATGAAATAGATCATTATACCAAAAAGACACATGCACTTGTATGGTCATTGCTATGCTATTCACAATAACAAAGGCATGGAATCAACCTGGGTGCCTGGATTGGATAAAGAAAA
>NW_012102354.1:1616000-1623563 GCF_000951045.1 Mandrillus leucophaeus
GAGCTGGAAGCCATAATCTTAAGTGAATTAATTCAGGATTAGAAAACCAAATACTGCATGTTCTCACTTATAAGAGGGAGCTAAACACTGGGGACATATGAACAGAAACATGGGAACAACAGGTGCTGCAGAATACTAGAGGAGGGGCAGGGAAGGAGGGAGGCATGGGTTGAAAACTACCTATCGAGTATTATGCTCACTTCCTGGATGCAATATACTCATGTAACAAACTGGTACATGTACCCCTGTAACTAAAATAAAAGTGGAATCAAAAAATAATGGTTGTCCACAGAGGAGATCTGCAGGAAAAAAACAGTGGTTTCTTCATAATTACAAATGCCCTTGATTGTCTCTTATTTCTTCTCTCCTCATATTCACTGCCCTGATGGCATCCTCATGACAGTCAATCTTCGTTTTTATAGAGAATGAAATTTGCATCTTCTCTGATGGGACAATGCATTGTTTCTACACAGTTCATGCATATTCTATGCAAGAACTATCATGCTGTTGATACATTATTACAAGGTTTATCAACTGCATTGATTAAGAATTTGGACATGATGGAAAAGGACAGGCTCAGAAGGGGCTAATTCCAAAAGGCTACTTGGTGAAGTCAGATCAAGGTTCCCTGAGGGCAGTGGGGTACAAGGCCACAACCAGAAAAGATATATGACATTTGCCTATTTTCCTTTTCATAAGTTTCAAATAGACTTATATTGTAATAGCAATTTGTAAAACATCGGAAAATTAAATTGTAACACACAGAAAGCAGGTAAAACATGAATGTACAGCTCAATGATTTCTCACAGAATGATCAGCTATGTACCCATTAGTCAGGTCAATAAATGAAAATAACCAACACCCTTACCCCTGCCAAGAAAAAAAGAAAAATGGGAAAAGAGAGCAGGCTGTGAGGGCCTCAACCTTTACTGATGAGGAAGGAGAAATGAGGCAATTCAAATTGGACGTTTCTATGTATTACTCTTCTCCAATATTCCTTGCAGGAATATTTTGTGTCTTTCACCTACTGGAATAAAAATCCCTGAATTAAAATTTTCACATGCTAGTAATTTCAGGAAGGGATGTGATTTCTTTGCCACAAAATGTGGGTATCCAGAATCAGCTTTATCATAAACCAATATCTCTATCCTTTTCCTAACTGGTCTCTCACTAGTTTTGCTCACCTCCAAACCATCCTCCTTGCTGCAAAGTGGTATTTTATAAAAGCAAATTTGAGTAATCTTGCTTAAAAGTCTTCATGGCTCCCCATCCTCTAAACAGCTGGGCCTGGCCCTCAGATCATCATGGCCCACATCTCCTTGGCTTCCTCTTCGGTTTCATCTTCCTCCATGTGTCCACGTTTCACTTTTTCTGAGAGAGTTTCATCTACTGTCTCTTGACTTTGTGTCTTCATATGAGCCATTCTATCTTCTTTGCTTGCTTTTTCTCACTCTGTCTAGACAACTCCTGCCTGTTCTTCAAGACTCAGCCTAAATCACTTCCCTCAGGAAGCCTTCCATAATCCCTGCTACCATTAACAAACTCTTCCTCAGTGCTCTCAGAACACTCTGTTCTGTTCTCAGATCTGTCATAACATTTGCTGTGTTGGACTTAAATATTGGCTGTCTTGTGTGTTGCCCCCATACAGCTGTCTGTGACTTATCTTTGTACCTTCAGGCTTTCACACAGTGTTTGGAACATAGTGAGTGCTCAGTTAATGTTTTTGAAGCTCAGTTAATGCTGCATGACTCTCTGAATACAGCAAGTGTTTTTATCTTCTCAGCTATCCCAAAAGCCTCAGGTGGAGCTGAACCTCCTATATGCAAGGTACAAATAATGCATACTGGTTGATTGTAAATAATTCATTTTGGTTGATTCCAAACAAAGACAGCAGCATCTGGTGTCACTCTCTTAGTGCCTTATCTGATTAACTGAATAGAGCCTATCTCCATAGGCTACAATAATAACGCTTCAGGGCAGTGTTGTCCCAGCTGTAAGTTGTGTGACCCATTGGTGGGTCATGAAAGCAATAGAGTGCATCAAGACTGGCATTAAAAATAAAAAAAGCATAAAATAGTGTAAACAAGAAAATATCAGCATATTACATATTAAAAAGTTAAGTATCACTCTGCTTTATTTCTGTTACATATGTGACATGTACTGGGTTGCAATACAAAAGTATTTGTTACTATGCATCTCAGTCAAAAAAAGTCGGAAAACAATGCTCTGAGGAAGGAATGAAATTCAGCCACCGTGTCCCCGACCCTGGATGAACGGAATCAGTACGATACCGACCACTGGATGCAAACCATCCAGGAGCTCATTCCCTTTCTGTTCCCATACTAAGCTTATCTTTAGCTGTAATTCTGTTCTGAAATGGAAGATGCTTGTCTACTAGGAGAGAAATAGTTTTGAAAACCTTCTGTAGTGTTTTGTGTCCATTTTTAAATTAAAGATTAAAACATTAGGTAAGTTTTGCCATCCTGAAGCTTCTTCCTCTGCTTAAAAAAATGATGCTCTCTGATAAGGATTAGAACAAATCCTTTGAGATGCCAGTTTTGTACTCCGTTCTGCAAATGCTAAAATGGACTCTAATTCAGTATACCCAGAATTGACTACGAAGGTCTTCTAACTTCAGGGTGAATCAACTATTTGGCAGCAGTTTCCACAAGGAAACAGAACAGTTTGTTTTCTCCTTATCTATTTGAAAGTGACCCCATGTCTATGGAGTTGGGCGAGAAGGCAGGGAGTGAAGGGGAGTGGAGCTGTCTACTCATTGACTATTTTGAAATCTGAATTTCGGCCACAGCTTGGGTAGGCTTTACCTTTTGTTTTTTACTTACTCTTTTGTTGGCAAGTTTCTAAAAGCACAGCAGTGGCTGGGGTAAGTCAACGTGGCTTCCAGGAGATTGGCAAATTTTTCTCTCGATGGCAATTTTTTTAGAGAATAGGATGACGTGGCAATTAGCGTCTGAATGAACTCTAGGCCATAGCTCGGCAGGGCCTGCAATTTGGTGGAAGAAATATCCCTGAACAATAAAGGGGAGAAATGCTTTTTATTTATTTATTTTATACATTTTATTCAGAGAATGGAACCTCCCCTCAACAATATTATCATTATAGGCACTGAGGAATCTTCTCCATCTTGCTTTCCCCTTAATTCTCCATTTCAATTACTCTCACTAAGATCTGAATTCAAAAAAGCGATTCTGTATTTTTTCTCATGTGCGCCTCATTATTCTTTTCAAGGTTAAGTATAACTCCTTGCACCTACCATACATTTATTAGCATTTCTCTGTCTCTCCCCTCTTCCAACTCCTTTTCCCCACCCTCTCTCTTCCTCTACTTCTCTCCACTTAGCAGAAGTGAAATAATCACTTGCTTTACGCGACAAGCCAGCACATGCAGTTACATCAGCTTTTGTGCTCTACCCCAGGGGAAATTATTCAGGGCTTCAGATGCTTCAGTCTTTGATTGATTAAGCCCTGCAGGAGAGGTTTTCATGAAGCATAGGCTGGTTACCTTATTAAGAGCTGCTATGTGGCATTAGCCATCATCTACCTAGGAAGCAGAATGCATGCTCTCTAACGCAAACTTGATTCATCTGTTCAAAGCAAGCAAACACAACCTTGCAAGTCAAACTGTGTGGAAAGGTCAGGCTTTGTCAACAAGGTCCTGAACTCTTTGGTTTTACTAGACTTGAGGCAATGTCCAAGAAAATTCTAAACACATTAAGTGTTAGGAGAAAAGAGTCAATGGGAATTAAACAATTCTGCTCATCTTCTAAGTGGCTGCTGCTGATGCCCCACAAAACTTTCTAGCAGCACAGCTCCCCTCAGCAATCATCCCCAAGACTTGGTGTTCAGCACATGGGAGGGGAGCAATAGGTGACCGATGGAAGATGAACTTGATGACATGGAATGATGATGTTGTAGGACCTCAGTGGAAAAATTAAGGCAGCAAAATTTGTCCCAGGGGCTTCAGACTTTCCTGCTTTTGTGTCCCTATTGATTCAGGTAACCAGGGTTCTCATTCTGCTTTATAGGGTTTTTTATCTCAGACATGTTAGGGATTGAGCTCTTTGAAGATCTGGTGGCTTTTTTGTTTGTCTTGTGAGTGAGTAAATTTAAAATTAGGTTCTTTGAAATGGTAGGGCCTCATTATAAGGGAGTGAACCTCTGATAGTGAGTTTTCAGTCTTAGTAACAGACTAGTTTGAGAAATACTTTTTGAGTAAGGGTGGAGTGGATGCTTTTAGATAGGATTCAAATCCTAGGGGTATAATGAGAACAACCTCTTGGGAAGGAAGAGACCTAGGTCTGGTGCTACTGTTTTGGACATGAGAGTGTAGGGATCTGTAGTGCCCACAGTCACTTCTAAGGAGCTAACCAAGCAGCTCTTCAAGCCAATACTGTCATGCAGGGGCCTTGGGAACACAGTGGCTTGGTTGTGTTTTGCACCTGAGCCAGAGGCAGCTTTCTTTGTTTGTCTAGTGACCAAGTAGATGGACAGCTTGCTATAACAGCTCTGCCTACAGGATGTGCTAAACTGAAGAGTATTCAGTCAACCTACAAGATTTGGAGTCTGGTGTGCTTTGCATATGATACATGTAGAAAAAGACCCCTAGGATAAGGTTGCCAGAATTTGAGAACAGAGAAAGCAGTGAGCAGGAGCCACAAGGTAGTGGAAGTCACAAGTAAACAGAAGTTATAGGTTGAGTGGAGATTAGAGGGAGTTAGGATTGATAGTGGCAGAAGTTAGGAAACAGAAAGATGTAGGAATTTTAGTGGTGGGAGTTAGGAAGTAGAGTCAGAGGTCGATAGTGGCAGGACTTATGAAGTAGACAGAGAACTGGACAGTGGCAGGAGCTAGGAAACAGATGAAGTCATGGGTTGACAGTGGGAGCTAGGAACTAGCACAGTCAGGGCTCCACAGTGGCAGGAATAGGAAGTAGACAGTCAAAAGTGGATAGCAGGAAGGAGTTAGGAAATAGAGAGTGAGGGGCTGATAGGGACAGGAGCTAGGAAATTAGACAGACTTTGTGTTTTACACTGGTGGAAATAGAAAGTAGACAGAGTCATGAGTTGATCTTGGCAGGATCTACATTATGAAGAATAACCAGGACAGCTCATTTCCTTCCCTTGCTCAAACCCCCAAAGCCTCCCCATCTCACTTAAAGAAAAGACAAAGTCCATATAGTGACCACAGGCCCCACCATGATCCAGCTCTCTGCCACGTCTCTGTCCTTATATTCTATGATTCCCTTTTTTGCTCACTCTGCCATATTGGCCTCCTTGCTGCTCTTCAAATACACAAGGCAAGATTCTGTCTCAGGCCTTTGCTTTTGCTGTTCCCCCTCCTGGAACACTTTTCCTGCAGATAATCACATAACTTGCTTTCTTACTTCCTTTAGGTATTCATTCAAACGACACTTTTTCGGGATAGTCTTCCCTCACCATCCCCTTTAAAATAGTACTCCCCCCTCCAGAACTCCTTTCCCCACAACCAAATGAGTTTTCTCCTCTACAACCGATAGCATTTGGATGACTACATATTTTATTTACTTATATGATCCTTGTCTGTCTTCCCCATTCTATGAAGGCAGAAGTGCTTATCTCTTCTTATTCTCTGCCATTTCTCTGATGCCTAATCCAGTGACTACTGCAGAGTATGGGTTCATAAGAGTTAGTGAATAAATGGATGAATAAACAAACAAATGAACTGGGTTACCTTGCTCACCATTTTTCTAGAACTTTTTTCATTGTAAAATGACATGCCTGTTTGTTGCTTTGCCTGTTTGTTGTTGTCTCCCTTATGTGTCTGTCATCTGGTTAAGGGCAAGGTCCAGAGCTATTTTGCTTACTACAGTCTGTTCACCACGGTGCCTGGTATACAGGATAGGTTCAATCAATGTTTGTTGGATAAATAACAGCTGCTAGAGTAGGTTAGTGGTGTCGTGGACTGCCACTTCTGTGATGGGATAACCAGTTGCCCTGTGTGAGAGCAGCACAGTAGTTGGAACGCTGTTGCATTTATCCCTGAAACCTGACTGCAACTTCAGGTCTCTGCAGGATGTTGGATGTTTCATGTTGGATGTTTCAGGCTTTGTCAGATTCAATGTTCTATTTCTCCTAACTTTCCTATGTATCCTTTTTTTTTGTTTTTTAAATACTTTAAGTTCTGGGGTACATGTGCACAACATGCAGGTTTGTTACATAGGTATACATGTGCCACGTTGGTTTGCTGCACCCATCAACTCATCATTTACATTAGGTATTTCTCCTAATGCTATCCCTCCCCCAGCACCCCCACCCCTCAGCAGGCCCTGGTGTGTGACGTTCTCCTCCCTGTGTCCATGTGTTCTCATTGATCAACTCCTACTTATGAGTGAGAACATGCAGTGTTTGGTTTTGTGTCCTTGTGATAGTTTGCTGAGAATGATGGTTTCCAGCTTCATCCATGTCCCTGCAAAGGACATGAACTCATCCTTTTTTATGGTTCCATAGTATTCCATGGTGTATATGTGCCACATTTTCTTTATCCAGTCTATCATTGATGGGCATTTGCGTTGGTTCCAAGTCTTTGCTATTGTGAATAGTGCTGCAATAAACATACGTGTGCATGTGTCTTAATCCTTTGGGTATATACCCAGTAATGGGATTGCTGGGTCAAATGGTATTTCTAGTTCTAGATCCTTGAGGAATTACCACACCGTCTACCACAACGGGTAAACTAATTTACACTCCTACCAACAGAGTAAAAGCATTCCTATTTCTCTACATCCTCTCCAGCATCTGTTGTTTCCTGACTTTTTAATGATCGCCATTCTACTGGTGTGAGATGGTATCTCTTTGTGGTTTTGATTTGCATTTCTCTGATGACCAGTGATGATGAGCATTTCTTCGTATGTCTGTTGGTGGCATAAATGTCTTCTTTTGAGAAGTGTCTGTTCATATCCTTTGCCCATTTTTTGATGGGGTTGTTTGTTTGTTTCTTGTAAATTTGTTTAAGTTCTTTGTAGATTCTGGATATTAGCTCTTTGTTAGATGGATAGATTGCAAAAATTTTCTTCCATTCTGTAGGTTGCCTGTTCACTCTGCTGATAGTTTCTTTTGCTGTGCAGAAGCTCTTTAGTTTAACTAGATCCCGTTTGTCAATTTTGGCTGTTGTTGCCATTGCTTTTGGTGTTTTAGTCATGAAGTCTTTGCCCATGCCTATGTTCTGAATGGTATTGCCTATATTTTATTCTAGGGTTTTTATGTTTTTAGGTCTTACATTTAAGTCTTTAATCCATCGTGAGTTAATTTTTGTATAAGGTGTAAGGAAGGGATCCAGTTTCAGCTTTCTACATATGGCTAGCCAGTTTTCCCACCACCATTTATTAAGTGGGGAATGCCATTTGTTTGTGTCCTCTTTTATTTCGTTGAGCAGTGGTTTGTAGTTCTCCTTGAAGAGGTCCTTCACATGCCTTGTAAGTTGGATTCCCAGGTATTTTATTCTCTTTGTAGTAATTGTGAATGGGAGTTCACTCACGATGTGGCTCTCTGTTTCTTATTGGTGTACA